>NC_085988.1:2310625-2910625 GCF_030014385.1 Trichomycterus rosablanca | reverse complement strand
ACAAAGGATGCATAGACAGTTTTACCTTCTTCTTTAACTCAGGTCACTAGAGAAGAGTTGATTGTAGCACAAAATGCTGATGAGAGTTTAGAACCTTGTTTTAATGTTGTACAGAAAAGTACTGACTTAGAAAAGAAGCAGATGGCTTACTTTTTAGAGGATGGAATGTTGATGCGTAAATGGACTGCTTAAGGTAATGACCTTGATTCTGTGTTTCAGATTGTAGTTCCCTCCATGTTTCGACATTTGATTTTACAGATGGCTCATGATAACCCTTGGTCTGGACATTTAGGTATAAAAAAGACCTACAGACGAGTTTTGCAGCATTTTTTCTGGCCAGGTTTATATACTGATGCAAAGGAGTACTGTTCTTCCTGTGAGACTTGTCAGATGGTGGGTAAACCTAATCAGGTGATACCTCCTGCACCTTTACATCCTATTCCTGTTATGGGAAAACCTTTTAAAAGGGTCTTAGTAGATTTTTGCCTAAAACAAAAACTGGAAACCAGTTTTTACTTACCATAATGTGTACAGTAACTCGGTTTCCAGAAGCAATTCCATTGCGGCGTATTACAGCTTTTACTAAATTTTTTAACATTTTTGGCCTTCCAGGGGTAATTCAAACAGATCAAGGGACCAACTTCACTTCAAAATTATTGAAACAGGTAATTCAAGAGTTAGGTGTGCAACATAAGATTTCAAGCCCTTGCTTAGAAACCTAACTGAGTTACAAAGGAGAGATCTCATAGCTTTAGTAAGAGACTTTCCTGCTATACTTGGCTGATTCATTATTTTTCATGTTTATTTTCCCAGCCGGTTTACGTTCTGTTATCCTCCGTTTTATTTTGTTTTCTTTTAGGTTTATTTCGGACTTTCACCTTTTTCTTCTGGTTAGATTTTGCGTGTGTGTTTTTGCTTGCCCGGCTTCCTTCTCCCCCCAGCGGCTTGGAGCAATACTGTTGCCGGAGATTGCAGTGGAAGCCAACCAATGGATCGCTGGAGGGTGGACCTCACTCAACTGTGCCTCATTCTCCACTTAATCAGCTACTGCTCTTAAACGCCGGCTTTTCCACCACGCGTCGCCAGATTGTCTGCTTGTCACCGAGGTACAGTGATACCAGACTCCTGAGCTACACTTCAATTATTGCGTAGAACGCTATCTTGTTGCAGTTCTAGCTATTTAAACCTTGTTTTCTTTTTCCTGTTGTTTCCAGCCCAGCGATCCATACACCATCTGGCTTCCCTGCTCTCCTGTTGGTTCCTGGACCTTACTCCTCGCTCCTGTGACGTCGGTCACCTCTCACGGCCACCGCCCGTTCTTCCTCAGCCCTGGACAGCTTGGGACACAAAACCCCCTTGGACCTGGACAAATCTAACTGCTTCTTTTCTCCTCCAGAACCGCTCCAGCTGTGTTTTCAGTGCCCTCTAGTGTTTGGACTTATTACTATTTTTTCCCCTTGTTTTATATTCCAATAAATACTCTTTGCCAACTTGTGGTCTAGACCTCTTTGTGTATCCATACTTGGGTTCCCCTAAGTTACGGGTTCGCTTAAACACTAGTATAACAGTACCGACCCGAACTTCAGTAATAGAGCACGACATTAAAGTATTAAGATATACTCCATTGAAACAGCATCCTTACCGGGTAAACGCTACTAAAAGAGAGATAATGCGTAAGGAAGTTGTTTATCTTTTAGCACATGGGTTAGCAATTCCCAGTAAAAGCCCATGGAGTTCTCCGTGTGCATTGGTGCCAAAGTCTGATGGCAGTTACAGATTGTGTACTGATTATAGGAAGTTGAATGCTGTGACTGTGACTGATTTGTTTCCCTTGCCACGCATTGATGATTGTATTGACACTATTGGTAAAGCTTGCTTTGTGACTAAGCTAGATCTTTTAAAAGGATACTGGCAAGTGCCACTAACCTCCAGAGCATCAGAGCTATCTGCGTTTGTTACGCCAGATGCATTTTTACAGTATACTGTAATGCCTTTTGGTTTGAAAAATGCTCCAGCAACATTTCAACGGCTGGTTAATATTGTTTTCACAGATGTGCCTGATTGCACAGCTTATCTTGATGATGTGGTAGTACACTCATGTGATTGGGATAGCCATTTAAGGTCGTTAAGATACGTTTTTGAGAAACTAGAGCAAGCTAATTTGACATTGAACTTGACAAAGTGTGAATTTGCCCAGGCAACTGTAACGTATCTGGGTATGCGGGTTGGTCAAGGTAATGTTTGCCCTCTTGAATTGAAAGTAACGGCTATACTTGAGTTTCCTGTACCTACAACTTGTCGGGAATTACGACGTTTTTTAGGGATGATTGGTTATTACAGAGGTTTCTGCAGAAACTTCTCAACTGTTGCAGAACCTCTAACAGCTCTTCTAAGTTCCACCACAACATTTCGCTGGTCTCCGACTGTCTAGATCACTTTTAATAATGTTAAAGCTTTGTTGTGTTCTGCTCCTGTTTTAAAAGCCCCTGAATTTACAAGACCTTTTAAATTAGAAGTGGATGCAAGTGGTGTAGGAGCTGGAGCAGTCTTTCTGCAAGAAGATGAAAAGGGGATCAACCATCCAGTATCGTATTATTCCCGTAAGTTTAATGAATGTCAAATTAAGTATTCCACAATAGAACGGGAAGCGTTGGCCTTACTGCTGGCTCTCCAGCATTTTGAAGTTTATGTGGGGTCAAGTCCTTTACCATTAGTTGTTTATACAGACCATAACCCTCTGGTATTTCTCTCCAGGATGTACAATCAAAATCAAAGATATATGAGATGGTTTATCATACTGCAAGAGTACAACCTGGAGGTAAAACATAAAAAAGGGTGTAGAGAATAAAATAGCTGATACCCTGTCTAGAATATAATTGACAGAATGCCTTCTGTCCTTTTTGAGTGGTGTTATTATTATTATTATACTATTATATTATATATATTATATTATTATTATTATTATTAGTAGTAGTAGTAGTTAGGGATGTCCCGATCAGGTTTTTATGTTCCCGATACCGATCCCGATTATTAATTTTGATCCTGATCCGATACAGATTCTCAAACCGATACTTGTATTTTCTAGATATTGTCTAGATAAGAACTGGATAATACTGTTCACACAGTGCACACTTCAAGTACATTACAGTTATTCACATTCACATTATTATTCACATTATTCACATATCCAGTGTACATGTTTAACAACTGAATAGCTCTGCAGTGCTGAAGGAAAAAATGCTGCATCCAAGCTATTGCTTAATGTTTTTGTATTTTTACAAAATCAATCAAAATGAGTGAGATAATTACAGTTTTATCATCAGTTTTACATTCGAAGAAAAAAAATCTGTTTACTGCAGTGATGCACTAAAAATGAACAGAAATCTGTGTAGCAGCTTAACTTGAATATAAGAAAAAAAGTTACTTGAAAGCATTACAGTAAAACCTGAAATGGAAAGGCTCTTTTGTTATGAAGGAAAGCCAGTTCTTAAAGTGCTTGTACTGTGACAAGGGTTTGATGGACGTTTGTACACGAAGTGAGTGTGTTTTGACCCTTTAGGCCTTCCATAGAACATGAAACAGCGTGCTTGACTCAGCTGTCCGGTATTCGGTACTGTAACAGAAGTTAATAATGTGTTCTGCTCCTGACAATATGTGAATATAGCGTGTATTTATTTCTTTATTAAACGAGTGCATCACTAAATTGTTTTGTAAACCGGAGTGATCCTCGACTCACACACCATATAAGCAGTAAAATTCTACAGTAATGAACGCATCTTCGCTACTACCGGCTCGTGAAGCGCTCACATTGCAGACTTACACTTCACTGTTGGACTTGTTTTACCTTCCAGTTTAAATTATTTCCACACACCAGACATGCTGACGTAAAACAAAAGATCGGGATTAAGATCGGGTTTAATAAAGCAGATTCCGATCAATTAAAAAATGCCTTGATCGGCCCCGATCCCGATCTTTGAGATCGGATCGGGACATCCCTAGTAGTAGTAGTAGTAGTAGTAGTAGCAGTAGTATTGTTTTGTGTATTTATGCTGCTATCTGACTGTTTTGTTTTGCTGCTGAGTCTTTTATTGTAGCGGGTGGTCCAACAAGAAAGACGGAAGCCTGGGCGGAGCCAGACAATATAAAGAGGAAGCTCTTTAGCTCTCGTGGAAGACGGACGCACTTTTCCCTCCTCCTCCCTTATCTTTCCTGCTTGGCTCTACTGTATTGTCTTGTCTCGTCTGCTCTACTTACAGAGATTTTCTTAGCACTGCTCCTCAAAGAAGAAATTATGGAATTGGTTAAATGGTCTCTAAATGCTATTGACACCATCTTCTCATCGAGAAGTTCGGGTTCAGGGGAACCCACATGCCCCGACGGAACGCAGATGGCAGGATACGCGATGGACTCGTGGGGGAAGTGGGGAGTTGTGTGCCTGGCACCTCTTTCGTTAGAGGACATCGAGGATGTTTATTTATTCGGAACTTTGATGGTGGGGTTTCTGCTGATTGGATTAGGCGTTACCCTGCTGTATCGGGAAATTAAAAGAGTTGGGTCAGTTGTCAAAGGTCCCCAGAAACTGCCCAATTTGATTGATATGGTGGGCAGAGCCGTTGGAACTCAGACTGTGAATATTAATCGCACTATGGATTCCATTTTGGAGAAACTAACGGCTTTGCGAAATGAGGTGAACCAGAGACGCATTAATCCTGAGACTTTGTGTTAAAATTTATTTAGAGCTCAGTCAAAACAAAAGTCATTTCTGTTCTTGGCTCCCCTGTTATCAGCAACGGCCTTGATGATAAAAAACTCCCCCAGAGGATCCTCCACTGACTGTTTTTCATTCTGGCAGGAAGAGCTGCAGCCATATTATCGCGAATTTTGCACAGACTTTTCTTACTGAAGGAATGAAGGACTGAACAGAACTTTTTCCTAACCCAAACCAACGTCTCCACTCTTAGCTTAATCCCACCACTATGGTAGGACGGGTCTGTAGCGCGCGCTGTTATGGCTGCGAATCGCCAGATGGCTGCCTCCTGTAGTGGTTACTTTTCATCCCTAACCCTGGCTGGTTGTGTGATTATGTTATGCTATGTTTATATGTGCTTGTGTGCTGAAAGGGTTTTTTTTCCCCCGTGTTACCATAGTGTGCTCCTTACGGGAACACAATCTGGTTGCTGGTTTTTTTTTAATTTTTTTAATTTTTTTTTAATCTCCTACTATCCCTATGTGTTCATTATTCCTTATTTCTTAAAAACCTGTCTTCCTGACCTGTCTCCCCATCGTGTCATATTGAATGTTCTGGACGGGTTGATGGCTAATTTCACTGTAATTGTACCTGTTGCAATTTATAGTGACAATAAAGTTCTATTACTCCTACTACTACTACAAGACGACGGGCAGCTAGCAATTTAGCAACCTAGCATGTCAGGCTAGTGTGTTTAGTTACTGGCTGGTGTGTGGCTCAGTGGCACATGTTTTGAATGCTGAGATTCTTTGTGGTCTCTTTGTGTATATTCCTTTTGACCCTTTTGTTCCAGTTTGTGTGTTGGGGCCTGGACAGGTAAGGAAGGGCACGCTCATACATTTACATCATGTAGCTAACCTATGTATAGACACAAGGTAAGAAGCATGTGCCATCCATTGTATTTATGTATGAGTAGGGAAGTTTAGTATAGTTAATTCTTTTGTTTGGCGTTTTGTTTGTAGTGCCTAGAATTTAGTTTGTAAATTGAAGAATAGGAAGCATGTGTTTGGTTTTATTATTTTCTTTCCTTTAGCACCGCTGTCGTCCAGGCCCTTTTATCTTTGGTTAATGTGACATTGTACATAACCCACTGTATGTGTGCCAACCCAAAGGAAACTCTGGCTTCACCAATTGCATTCAGTTTGTGTTTCTCTTATTTTCTCTATGTTCTCAATCTACAGTTTATTGTCTAGGGCTCCACCCCTGTAACCACTATTGTTACTGACCCTACATCCCCAAGAATACATATAGGGTGCATAAAAAGTGGGAGGTAAATAAGGAGGTACAGATGTAGAAAGCAGTTTAACTTGAGCTTAGGCTGTTAGCCGTGTTCTTTAAATATGATTAGAAGCAGGCTCGTGTTTATAAAGATCCACACACCATGATGAAGTGATCAGGTTTAGGGCATTACTGATGTTCTTTCAGACTATCTGGCATTATTTAAACCCTCTGGAAGTTGTTGTAGAAGGTTCATTCAATGCTGTAAAATTATTATTAGTTCAACTTTTAAAATAATGAACAAAATCTCAGATTCTTGTTTTTATTGCATTTTTAAAAAACATGTCCAAACATTTTAGAAATAGTGTTTTAACACAAACCATGCTTCTTCTTGTTTGTACTGTGGTGTAATGTGAGCTCAAAGAGAAAAGAACAGCAGGCTGTGAGCAGAGCTGAGATTTAAATTCACAAGCTCGTGATTTCACTACTGGTGAGCTACTGTGTTTTACCGCTGCACCACCCGAGCGCCGTAATTACACTATTAACACTCTTTATAAATGTGTAAATTCTCTCTTACCTGTGAGGAACAGAAGAAGGAACATTATCTTCTCCATCACTGATGTGTTACTGATGCTGAAACAAATAAGAACATTAGAGAGAAGTCCTTCCTGAAACTATTTATAACTATCCTATCTAAAATAAACACACTAAACTTTCAGTTAGATCTGCAGAACAAAAATGTAGTAAAAATTATGAAGAATTATGACACATCGTCTGCGTTCTGCAGGAAGCAAAACAGCCCCAACCACCATCACACCACCACCACCATGTCTGGCTGTTGTTATGATGTGGTAGGAACAGTGGTAACCTATTGAGGGTTTAAATCCTGGCTCTTCCATGCAGCCACTTAGTTTTCTTGGCTTAAGGGTCACAATGACTGACCCTGTGTTTTGACCTCAGCTTTCAAACAAGACGGGATATATGGAGAAAAAAGAAATATGACAAATAAAGGCTTTCTGTTCTATTTTATTCTATTCTTTTCTATTTTATGTTCCTATGATGGAATGCAGTGGAAGCTTTACATCAGATGTAACAGGAGGTCACCACCTGGATTTAACTAAGCAAATGCATGGGTGATTATGTTTCAGCTGGCAACAAGTTATTTAACCCTAACTGATGCAGTGAGTAGCTTCTCATTTGTTAAACAACCATGTGAAAAGACACATCCTGTGAAAAGACACATCCTGTGGTCGTGGAAAAGATCATCTGTTTCAGAAGGGTCAAATTATTGGCATCAAGCAGAGGGGTGGGGGGGGGTGGGGGGAGAGACATCTTCCAGGAAGGAATGTGGTGGGAGTCATCATCAAAGTGATGGGCGCATCAGGGTAAGAAGAGAGGCGGCTGAAGTGATGCTACCGTGCCTACCGTACAAGCCTGTGGGGGCGGTGCTATGATCTGGGGTCGCTGCAGTCGGTCAGGGTCTAGGTTCAGCAACGTTACAGTGTATCACAGAAGTGAGTACACCCCTCACATTTCTGCAGATATTTAAGTATATCTTTTCATGGGACAACACTGACAAAATGACACTTTGACACAATGAAAAGTAGTCTGTGTGCAGCTTATATAACAGTGTAAATTTATTCTTCCCTCAAAATAACTCAATATACAGCCATTAATGTCTAAACCACCGGCAACAAAAGTGAGTACACCCCTAAGAGACTACACCCCTAAATGTCCAAATTGAGCACTGCTTGTCATTTTCCCTCCAAAATGTCATGTGATTTGTTAGTGTTACTAGGTCTCAGGTGTGCATAGGGAGCAGGTGTGTTCAATTTAGTAGTACAGCTCTCACACTCTCTCATACTGGTCACTGAAAGTTCCAACATGGCACCTCATGGCAAAGAACTCTCTGAGGATCTTAAAAGACGAATTGTTGCGCTACATGAAGATGGCCAAGGCTTCAAGAAGATTGCCAACACCCTGAAACTGAGCTGCAGCACAGTGGCCAAGATCATCCAGCGTTTTAAAAGAGCAGGGTCCACTCAGAACAGACCTCGCGTTGGTCGTCCAAAGAAGCTGAGTGCACGTGCTCAGCGTCACATCCAACTGCTGTCTTTGAAAGATAGGCGCAGGAGTGCTGTCAGCATTGCTGCAGAGATTGAAAAGGTGGGGGGTCAGCCTGTCAGTGCTCAGACCATACGCCGCACACTACATCAAATTGGTCTGCATGGCTGTCACCCCAGAAGGAAGCCTCTTCTGAAGTCTCTACACAAGAAAGCCCTCAAACAGTTTGCTGAAGACATGTCAACAAAGGACATGGATTACTGGAACCATGTCCTATGGTCTGATGAGACCAAGATTAATTTGTTTGGTTCAGATGGTCTCAAGCATGTGTGGCGGCAATCAGGTGAGGAGTACAAAGATAAGTGTGTCATGCCTACAGTCAAGCATGGTGGTGGGAATGCCATGGTCTGGGGCTGCATGAGTGCAGCAGGTGTTGGGGAGTTACATTTCATTGAGGGACACATGAACTCCAATATGTACTGTGAAATACTGAAGCAGAGCATGATCCCCTCCCTCCGGAATCTGGGTCGCAGGGCAGTGTTCCAGCATGATAATGACCCCAAACACACCTCTAAGACGACCACTGCTTTATTGAAGAGGCTGAGGGTAAAGGTGATGGACTGGCCAAGCATGTCTCCAGACCTAAACCCAATAGAACATCTTTGGGGCATCCTCAAGCGGAAGGTGGAGGAGCGCAAAGTCTCGAATATCCGCCAGCTCCGTGATGTCATCATGGAGGAGTGGAAAAGCATTCCAGTGGCAACCTGTGAAGCTCTGGTAAACTCCATGCCCAGGAGAGTTAAGGCAGTTCTGGGAAATAATGGTGGCCACACAAAATATTGACACTTCAGCAACTTTCACTAAGGGGTGTACTCACTTTTGTTGCCGGTGGTTTAGACATTAATGGCTGTATATTGAGTTATTTTGAGGGAAGAATAAATTTACACTGTTATATAAGCTGCACACAGACTACTTTTCATTGTGTCAAAGTGTCATTTTGTCAGTGTTGTCCCATGAAAAGATATACTTAAATATCTGCAGAAATGTGAGGGGTGTACTCACTTCTGTGATACACTGTATGTGCCCAAAGAATGAGGTCAGCTGACTACCTGAATATACTGAACCACCAGGTTATTCTATCAATGGATTTTTTCTTCCCTGATGGCACGGGAATATTCCAAGATGACGATGCCAGGATTCATCGGGCTCAGATTGTGAAAGAGAGCTTCAGAGACCATGAGACATCATTTTCACACATGGATTGGTCACATTGAGTCCAGACCTGATCTTGTGGAAAAATTAATGCAGCTCTGGACAGAAATAAATGTTTTGACATTGCAGAAGCTTGTGGAAACGATGCCACAGCGAATGTGTGCCGTGTGTGACCTTTTTTTGGCCAGACAGTGTATTTTCCTATTAACAACACTTAATCATCTGAAAGTGAAAACACAAACTGCTCTAATTAAAGAAAAAGAACTTTAAACTATTCTGCTACTAATCTGCAATCAATATTTTGCTGCCAGTCCAGCACTTGATACTTCTGATTATTTGTCTGAATGTGACTTGGTGTCGTCATGTTTAAACAAGAATAGACATTCCTGGAAAATAAATGTATAAACATCTTTCAGCACTAACGTTGCCCTTACTGATGTACGAGTTGCCATGAGCATAACAACCCCCCATACCGTGATAGATCCTGGCCTAAAAATGTATCATCGTAATATTCTGGATCATCTATTTCTTCCTCTTGCCATAAACGATGTCTCACAATATCTAAATATTTTTAAAATGTGTACATTTGTAAACAAAAAAGTTTGATTAGTTGCCCTGTAGTGGATTTTCCCTTTTATTAACCCTCCTGTTATGTTCGTTTCTCAGGAAAAGCAATGATGTTCCCGGGTCAATTTGTTTGGGCATATTTAATTCTCCAAAAGTTTCAGAAACCAAAAAATCACAATAATCATTGTTTATATCTCATTATTAACGGTCCTTAATAATGAGCCTTTGGTCATTCGTTTTTCACTTTAAATCCCAATATTGAAAAACAGGAAAACGGGGCATTATTCATTTTTTGTTTTAAGATTAAAAATCAAATAACAAATGAGCAGAAATTGAAAATTGAAATTTTCCGAAATCAACTTTTTCTATCAGTTCAACCGGAAATAAACACAAAAGCGCATGCATGCGCTGACATGCACGTATTTACTTAATTTTCCAAGATGGCGCCGGTGAGGTCGGCTGCCGTCACGACTGCTCCGACTACGTTTTACCTATTTCTATTTATTTTGCAGTTTTTTAGCGGTTTTAACCTCATGTTCTTTTCACCACGGCTTGTATCAGCTATGATAGAAGTACTCTTATTTCTATTAATCTACAATCCACTCACCTTTCGTCGTTTTTAACTCCGGACTCATCGTGGCCAAAGGAGATTCTGAGGGACAACAAAGGACGGGAACCGAAGTTTCGGCCGAGAGGAAAACGAGCCGGCGTCAGGAACAAGCTGAGGGCTAGGGCACACCGAGCTCCCCTGCCTAGTATCCTGTTAGCCAACGTCCAGTCTCTGGACAACAAGCTCGATGACCTCCGGGCCAGGATCAAGTTCCAGAGAGACACTCGGGACTGCAACCTTCTCTGCTTCACCGAGACATGGCTGAACCCAGCGGTACCGGACCACGCCATCCAGCCGGCCGAGTGCTTCTCGGTATACCGCATGGACAGAACAATGGAGTCGGGAAAGACAAGAGGAGGTGGTGTGTGCATGATGGTAAACAGCAGCTGGTGTGATAACACCAATGTCGTTACTCTTGCACGCTCCTGCACACCTAACCTGGAACTTCTGGCACTCAAGTTTCGTCCTTTCTACCTTCCTCGGGAATTTACTTCGGTTATTGTCAGCACCGTTTATATTCCACCTCGGGCGAACACGGACACGGCACTGTGTGAACTTCATGACAAACTCACACAGTTTCAGACTCATCACCGGGACGCTGCGCTTATTGTGGTTGGTGATTTTAACAGCGCTAACCTCAAACGTGCAGTGCCGAACTTTTACCAGCACATCACCTGCCCCACCAGAGGGAAACGGACACTGGATCATTGTTACACTCCGTATAAAGACAGTTACAAGGCACAATCTCATCCACCGTTTGGAAAATCAGACCACGCCGCCATCTTCCTCATGCCTAAATATAAACAAAGGCTGAAACAGGAGGTTCCGGTTCAGAGGGAGGTCACGCGCTGGACGGACCAATCGGTGGCTGCCTTGCAGGACGCTCTGGATGACGCAGACTGGGATATGTTCCGAGAGAGCTCCGCTGATGACGTCAGCGTGTTTACGGAAGCGGTTGTGGGATTTGTTGGGAAACTGGTGGACGATACGGTGGAGAAAACTGTAGTGAAAACTTTTCCCAACCAGAAGCCGTGAGTGGATAAAACCGTCCGTGACGCTCTGAACTCTCGCACCGCCGCCTACAACGCGGGGCTCATCAGCGGTAACATGGAGGAATATAAAGCTGCGTCTTACGGAGTACGCCGAGCGGTGAAAGAGGCGAAGCGGCGCTACGGGGAGAAGATAGAGACACAGTTCCAGCAGAGTGACTCTAGAACCCTGTGGCAGGGACTACGGACCATCACGGACTACAGAAGCCCACCCTCCAGACTGGTGAGTGCGGACGCGTCTCTGGCAACCGAGCTGAACACTTTCTACGCTCGCTTCGAGGCTGCAGCCGGCAACGCTGACAGCGCTAACGATGCTATCAGCGCTACCGGTGTGACCAGCATGCAGACGGAGCTCGTCGGGACGCAGAGACCCCTCATCATCAGGGAGAGTGATGTACGGAGAGCTTTCAGGAGAGTGAACACCAGGAGAGCAGCAGGACCGGACGGGATCGCCGGCCGAGTCATCAAAGCCTGCGCGGACCAGCTAGCACCGGTGTTCACGGTGATCTTCAACCTATCCCTGACCCAGTGCATCGTACCAGCGTGCTTCAAACAGTCCGTCATCGTTCCAGTCCCGAAGAAGAACCAGCCAGCCTGCCTCAATGACTTTCGCCCAGTGGCCCTGACATCAGTCGTGATGAAGTGCTTCGAGAGGATCATCAGAGACTTCATCACCTCATCACTTCCGGACTCTATGGACCCTTTACAGTTTGCATACCGCCACAACCGTTCCACAGATGATGCCATCACCTACCTCCTTCACACCACATTAACACACCTGGACGCTGGGAGGGGTAATTATGTTAAAATGCTGTTTGTTGACTACAGCTCAGCATTTAACACGATTATCCCCTCTACACTAACCGTCAAGTTGGAGAACCTGGGACTTCATCCATCCTTGTGTCACTGGATCTCTAACTTTTTGACGGACAGAACACAAGCTGTGCGGGTAGGTAAACACATCTCACCCACACTCACCCTTAGCACTGGCGCCCCCCAGGGCTGTGTCCTGAGCCCCCTGCTGTACTCGCTGTACACACATGACTGTGTGGCCACTTCCAGCTCTACCACCATTGTCAAGTTTGCTGACGACACTGTTGTGGTGGGCCTGATCTCTAACAACGATGAGAGGGCCTACCTAGAGGAGATTAAACACCTGGAGGACTGGTGCCAGGACAACAATCTCCTCCTCAACGTCAGCAAGACAAAGGAGCTGATGGTGGACTGCAGCATAAAGCAGGAGAGGAACTATCACCCCGTTATGATCAGTGGCACCGCAGTGGAAAGAGTGGACAGTTTCAAGTACCTTGGAGTTCACATCTCTGAGGACCTGTCATGGTCCTGCCACACCACTGCGCTGGCAAAGAAGGCCCGTCAGCGTCTCTATCACCTCAGACGCTTAAGGGACTTCAAACTACCATCCAAGGTGCTTCGTAACTTCTACACCTGCACCATTGAATCCATCATAACGGGAAACATCACAACCTGGTTCGGAAACAGCACCAAGCAGGATAGGCGGCTCTACAAAGGGTGGTGCGTTCAGCTGAACGCATAATCCGGACTGAGCTTCCTGACCTGCAGTCCATATACAGGAAACGGTGCTGGACAAGGGCCAGGAGGATAGTAAAGGACCCCAGTCATCCCAGTAACGGACTGTTTTCTTTGTTACAGTCTGGGAGGCGTTTTCGTGCTCTAAAAGCCAAAACGGAGAGGATGAGAAGAAGCTTTTTCCCACAAGCTATTCGAGTCCTCAACGAAAACAGCATTTAGGACCATTTACACAATGTGCACAATCTAATTTATATGTATATGTATGTGTATATATGTGGACATATGTATGTGTATATAAGTATATGCGTGTATACTGTTTTATGTGTATATGTATGTATATGTATAGATTAGTATTGTGTATTTATTATTTATCACATCTGTATAGCATTATGTAGCATCATGTTGCACAGTTTCTGCACTACTTGTCACTTTACACACTTGTTCACTTTAAACTGCCCTTTTTAATTATATTGTTAATTTTTCTAATGTCCTAAACTCTTACTTTTTAAAAACTTTTTATATTTTGTTGTATAATATATTTTTTAACTATTTTGTAGTTTTGTAATTACTGTGGCGGAGCAGTCACTAAAGCATTTCACTGCCAGTTGTACTGTGTATGACCATGTATTTGACAAATAAACCTTGATTTGATTTGATTTGATTTAATATATAGAGAGTGTAAATTAAGCACAAGTGTTAAAACAGTAATAATAATGTAATGATGCGTCTCCTGTTGTTCTGAATTTTGTGTTTGTATTTTTGACGTGCAGATATAGATATTTGCTCTATCTGCAAAAGAAACCCCAAACATTATGGGGAAGCGATTTTCATACTGGAAGTTGTACATGGTCAAGTTAGTTTATACTGGATGATCGTCTGACCTCCAAGACTAATTTATTTATTTTTGTTGTATTATAGTATTTCTTGTTCTCGGCCAATAAAAATCCAAAAAAACTATAAAAATTGCACGAACGAACTCCGCAGTAAACAAGGAGCAAACAGCAATTAAATATACACAGTGACGTGTACGATTAGTTCTGTCTGTATTACAGAATTGAGTTCTATACGGTAAAAATAATAATAATGTAAATATTAATGTTGTGACAACGGTGATGTAAAATAATTTAAAGTCCAAACATCTGAGTGGGGGTTTAACGAGAACGTTACTTTTAATGTCACACAAGCTCAGTGCAAAAAAAACTGAAGAACATACAGCGGGGAAAATAAGTATTGAACGCATTAACATTTTTCTCAGTAAATATATTTCTAATGGGACTATTGACATAAAATTTTCACCGGATGTCGGTAACAACCCAAATAATCAACACATACAAAGAAATCATAACAAATAAGTCCATAAATTAAGTTATGTGTAATAAAGTGGAATGACACAGGGAAAAGGTATTGAACACATGAAGAAAAGGAGGTGCAAAAAGGCATGGAAAGCCAAAACACCAGCTGAAATCTGTCCATATTTAAAAAGCAATCCTGCCCCTATCAGTGCAAATTAATATCAGCTGGTTTAGTCCTAATTGATGGACTATCAAAACAGTTTCTCATCACCAAGTTGTCACACAAGAAGCATCTCGTGATGGGTAAAAGCAAAGAGCTCTCTCAAGACCTTCACAATCTTATTGTTGCAAAACATACTGATGGTATTGGTTACAGACATATTTCTAAACTTCTGAATGTTCCAGTGAGCACCGTTGGAACCATTACTCAGAAGCAGAAAGAACATAATTGTACCATAAACCATGACCAGGTGCTCCTTGTAATATTTCTGACAGAGGAGTTAAAAGAATAATCAGAAGAGTTGTCCAAGAGCCAAGGACCACTCGCGGAGAGCTTCAGAAAGACCTGGAATTAGCAGATACTCTAGTTACAAGGAAACAATGAGTAATGCACTTAACCACCATGGCCTCTATGTACGCTCACCGTGCAAGACTCCATTGCTGTAGAAATAGCTTCTTTAAAGTTTGCTGCACAACATTTGGGCAAGCCTATAAAATACTGGGAGAATATAGTCTGGTCAGATGAGTCCAAAACTGAGCTCTTTGGGTTTCATAGCACACACCATGTTTGGAGGGGAAATAGAACTGCACATCACCCCAATAACACCATACCAACAGTGAAGTTTGGAGGTGGGAACATCATGGTGTGGGGCTGTTTCTCAGCATATGGTACTGGTAGACTTCATATAATTGAAGAAAGGATGAATGGAGAAATGTACCAAGACATTCCTGATAAGAATCTGGTGCCATCTACCAGGATGCTGAAGATGAAACGAGGGTGGACATTTCAGCAAGACAGTGATCCCAAACACACAGCCAAGGAAACTCTCAAGTGGTTTCAGATAAAGAAAATAAAGCTGCTAGAATGTCCTAGTCAATCACCTGACTTAAATCTAATTGAAAATCTGTGGAAAGAACTGAAGATCAGAATTCACAGAAGAGGCCGCCTGAACCTTCAAGATTTGTTTGGAAGAATGGGTCAAAAATACACCTGAACAACACATGTGACTCGTTTCTCCATACAGAAGGCGTCTTAAAGCTGTTATTACCAACAAAGGCTTTTCTACTAAATATTTAAAAAATTTCAGTAAGCGTGTTCAATACTTTTTCCCTGTGTCATTTCACTTTATTAAACATAACTTAATTTATGGATTTATTTGTTTTGATTTCTTTATTAGTGTGGACTATTTGGGTTGTTACCGACATCCGGAGAAAATTTAAAGTGAATAACTCCATCAGAAATATATTTACTGAGAAAAATGTTAATGTGTTCAATACTTATTTCCCCCACTGTAAGCACAACCGGAGATGATGATTTCTGATATCTTCCCTACACACTTGCTCCCTATAGTACACAACATTCTTAACAAGTTCTTGTGTGAATTACAGGGGCAGGAAAAATACGACAGACACAAAAGTCAGAACGGGGACGCGGCGTAACGTTATTATTACTTTTTACTCCGTCTTCTCAACACTTATTTTACACTCAGAACAATTTGTTTTTAATAAAAAAATGCATACAAAAATGAATGTTAAAACTTTGTAAATGTCAATTTGAACGACCTACATATTAAATACAATAGTGTAACATGTCATTGATATATTTTTTATATTATTTTACATTTGGGATTTTTTGAGACACCTCTGCTGTTCAGGGTCAAATTTACCCACTTAAAATCAACACAAATGAATCATGAGCATTTATATTAAAAAGAAACTTAATTAAAGCCCTTTTTTTTTAAACAATATAACCAATATGAACACGGTGCACAGTAAACACTGTTTAGAACTAGAAATACATTATATAAATCACTAGGTGGAACTAAACTAGGTGCATGTATGTGCATCTACACAGTGCATGAGTGACATGTCATGACAGCGGGATTTTACACAGGTCATACTCGTCTTCACATCGTCAGATGACATCCAAAAACTCCAGGGCTGACAGCTGTTTAAATTTGCTTACAAGTTTGAGCCAGATCAGGTCACTGGCAGGAGGTGATACTTGTAGTAAAAGTTTGCTTAAATCTTCAAAAAACCAAGTTAAAACAAAAAACTAGTCTAATTTGAATTAAAATGTGTGAAATATCGCAACCATATTAACAAAAAAAAAATTGTGAATTTGCTCTATGTATATTTTAAACTAATCTATCTTTGGTCAATAAATGCCTTATATAAAAAAAACTTAAATTATTTTGACTTTTTTCTCAAAATTCAAACTTAAATTATTTGAATCTTTTTGTTTTTTGTACATAAATAACAAAAAAAATGGCTGTGATATGAAGACTGTAGAAAGATGCTGTACTTTTCCTCAAGACTTCTTCTAGTGTAGGAGAAAAGCAAATTTAGATGGAAATCACTGCTGACGAATCAGCTTCAGCTGATAGATGAGAGATGTTTTGCATAAGTTTTACAGACGTAGTTAGTAGCAAATATTACATGAAAGTAAAAAAAAAATGAAGGACATGTTTCTCCAGTTACATTTATTTGTATAGCCCTTCCTACAATGAATAAAGCAAAGACTCCCTGTTGCCCGAAAGGACTAGAGGATAGTTTAGCCCCAGAACCAGTGACAGGACTAGAGGATAGTTTAGCCCCAGAACCAGTGACAGGACTGGAGGTCTGTTTGGAACTGGTAAAAAGGACTGAAAAACCTGAGATAGGCATGGTGACCGTCAGTTGGAATGACAACAGCCACTTGGAGCCTTGACCACAGAGCAGCAACTGTAACGTTGGTCAAACAGACGAGACGCTCGCGGATTAAAAGGTTGAAGATGGGTTTATTACAAGAAGGCGGAGGCAAACTCCAACAAACAACCGAACTGGCGAAGGTACAAAAGGGGTAAGCAAAAGTGAAACGGGTAAACAGGCAAAAGTTGGCAACATAAGGTAATCACATCGGCAACCAAAACCACAGGACAGAGACAAAGTGCGTAAGTCAGTAAACAAAGCTAAGTCGTACACAGAGATCAAAACACAAAGAAAGCGCTCGGTATGCTTACGATAAATCGGCGGCAATACTTCGCAACTTCGCAGTCTGTGTAAACCAGGTTATACACTAGAAAACAGGTGAAAATAATCAGTATGTTGGTGAACGTGATCTGTCAGGTGAATGCTGATTGGTTGGAGAAGTCACGTGCGTCTTGTGAGTTGTAGTCTGGAACCTCCACAGAGTTTATAGGCAGATTGATGCTAAAAGAGCGGCTAGAAGCTTGGTTAGAAGCAGTGTTGAGTTCTCTGTGCTCTGAGGCATCTGGGATGGACCATCACACAATGGAAACGTGTATTGTGGTCAGATGAATCAGCATTCCAGGTCTTTTTGGGAAGAAATGGACGCCGTGTGCTCCGGACAAAAGACAAAAAGGATCCAGACTGTTATCAGCAACAAGTTCAAAAACCAGGGTCTGTCATGGTATGGGGGTGTGTCAGTACCAGGGTCTGTCATGGTATGGGGCGTGTGTTAGTACCAGGGTGTTTCAAGGTATGGGGTGTGTCAGTACCAGGGTGTGTCATGGTATGTGGGTGTGTGTCAGTACCAGGGTCTGTCATGGTATGTGGGTGTGTGTCAATACCAGGGTCTGTCATGGTATGAGGCGTGTCAGTACCAGGGTCTGTCATGGTATGGGGGCGTGTCAGTACCAGGGTCTGTCATGGTATGTGGGTGTGTGTCAATACCAGGGTCTGTCATGGTATGGGGGGTGTGTCAGTACCAGGGTGTATCATGGTATGGGGGTGTGTCAGTACCAGGGTGTATCATGGTATGGGGCTGTGTCAGTACCAGGGTGTATCATGGTATGGGGTGTGTCAGTACCAGGGTGTATCATGGTATGGGGGTGTGTCAGTACCAGGGTGTATCATGGTATGGGGTGTGTCAGTACCAGGGTGTATCATGGTATGGGTGTGTGTCAGTACCAGGGTGTGTCATGGTATGGGGTGTGTCAGTACCAGGGTGTGTCATGGTATGGGGTGTGTCAGTACCAGGGTGTATCATGGTATGGGTGTGTGTCAGTACCAGGGTGTGTCATGGTATGGGGGCGTGTCAGTACCCTTGGTAAATGTCATTTACACTCTGTGATGCAGCATTAATACAGAAAAGACAATGTAAAACCACATTACAAAGGCATGGCTGCAGATTAGGGCATTAATAACCTCTCATACCGTGATAGATCAATGATGTCTCAAAATATTTTATTATTTCTGAAAATTTGTAGGTTTGCAGAAAAGTTTGATTAGTTGCCCTGTAGTGCATTTGCACCCTTTTTTAAACCATATTAATCAGAAATCATTGATAAAATGAGTTTAAACAACACCGAACAAATCTGTCAAAAATTCAGTAAATCACTAATAAAAGTTACCGGTGATATGAAGACAGTAGAAAAACGCATCTGTATTCCTTCAGAACTTCCACCTTTTCTAACACATTACAGGTACAGACGAGACGGATTCCTCAGCGCTGATCCATTTAAATTTGCCTACAAGTTTCAGCCAGATCAGGTCACTGGCAGGAAATTTAATTCATAGTCAAATTTTGCTTAAACCCCGCATCACTTCTTGCATTTGTTTTCATGACGGAACGTAGTTTGGGAGACCAGAATAGCTCGCCTGTGATTCCAGTTGGTGATAGATGGTGTAGTGTGTGACCCTCTATCGCCGATCAGTCGTGTAGTGTGAAATACACACCGACTGAAAAGACTCCCGATTACAAGAGATCCAGTCGTGTAGTGTGAACTGTACAGCGACCTGATCACTTGGAAAGTCGTGTAGTGTGAACTTGGCGTAAGGAGAGTTCATCTCCCATTGGCTACAAAGTGAGTTAAAAAGAGGCGGCACGGTCATTCAAAGAGTTCAAAGTTTTTGAAGTTTTCCAAGTTTTCCAGTTTTGGAAGAGTTTTTCAGCTGTTTCGGAAGAGTTTTAGAGCTCTTTCCGAGTTTGCATTACCCACAGGTTATGTAGAATGCAGCTCACTAAGAAGAGTCAGAGTTCGCTCAACTGAACAGCCTTTCACTATTCGTGTTTTTGCAAGTTTGGATTCATCTTGAATTGTCCGCTTCTGAACTTTACCCCTGGCATATGCCTATTCGGCTGTGTGTAGAGAATCCAACTTCTTCACCGAAAGAAGAAGACGAAGAAAAGGAGAGTGCCCGATTCAGTCCATTTTAAACACCTCAGAATCAACAGTCGATGGGTCGAGGCACCTGAGCAAAGTGTTGCGGCATGTAAAACCACTTCTCAGCGAACAATGGCCCGAGAAAAAAAACATCGGACGCGAGGTGATTCGACTACAGGCCTCTCCCTGCATGAGTCTTCCTTCAACAAGCCGACAGGTACACGCTATCATGTGCTAAAGATGAAGTGTTGGTTTCGATATGCTTTTATTTGCTTTCACTATTAATCAATAGCATGCGCTTTAATCAGGCTCTAAACCTCCTGGTTCTACCCACCATTCAATCCACTATAGATAATCACATGATATTTTCCAGTAATAGTTGACCTACAGGTTTATACTTCTATCATCACCACTTAGTTGTGTCATTCACTTATTAACTGTCATTGTATGTGTTGTGTTTTTGTTAGTCTAATAAACATTTCAATGAATCAAACTTAGCGCTGTGAGTTTGATTACCTGGGTGAGAGAAATAATCGACTAATGAACTTTACCCCAACAGAAAGCGACTGATCTGTTATGAATTCGGTTTTCCTGCTAATTTCTCCTTAAAAATGCCAGTGGTGCCCTGCCATTAATTATTAGCAATTAAGTATATAAATAAGTAATTAGTTTCTAATCTCTTTTTTCCACGACATGCTGTTTGTTCAATTATTGTACCCTAGGTCATACCCTAAGGGCCATCTCGGGGTCAGCTTACTCATCCAGATTTCTCACTGCAGCCAAAAGGTACCACAACAACCGGCTTATTCCTTTACTGGACCTCACCTGGTGTTGCTGCATTATTGGGCCTCATTACAGAACCACTCTGTGTGAGAAAACTGCCCCAGAAGAGGAGTGACGACCCTTTTCCTGGAGTGGAACCCATTTACGGGTGGAATTGAGGTGCTGCACATGCATTGCCAATTCTGAGACCTGAGTAACACTGTACATATTCACTCATCTTACATCTAATGTAACAGTTTCCTTTATAGTTTAATGTACTTTAGATATAACCAACTCATTTAAACACAGTATAATAAAGTATTAATACTTACTAAAAAGTAAAATGATTCGTCCACTACAGAAGATGAAGCTTTCAGTCTCCTCAGATCTTCTTTAAAACACTGATCTGCTGCTGAGCATTAAATACCATTTATTATGTAAAATCTGCTCCTCACCTCATCATCACGTGATTAAATGTTGCTTCAAACCTTCACTGTGATTGGCCGAGACAGATTCAAATTCTGATTTTCATAAGTCATTATCAGACTGATGTCTGTCGTTAAGGTAATGAGGTGATTTATTAGAAAGGTAAGGGAGCGTCTTTTAGAAAACAACAAAAAAGCTTTTGTACATTTTACTAACATCAAGTATATGATCCATATTTTTTTCTCATGTCCTGCAGCTCCAGCTGCTCTGGTTTGGTTACTCAGTAGACCAGTGCACCTCTGTGCAAAGCAAGGTCAGTAAAAAGTGCCAAGTGCCCAGTGCCAAGCTCAACTCTATCTATCTATTGTGATAAACAGGAGCAATAATTTCAAGCCAACTTCAGAGCCTGAACTCGAAAAAGCTGTTTTTGAGTGGAAGACACCTCTCAATGACAAACTCCAACATTTAGAGATGTTGTCCCAGAGAAAGGCGAAAAAGCTCAATATTTATGTCCAGAGGTAGCTGGAATCTGATAAAGCAGATGTTCATTAGAAATCTGATTTCAGGCAGAACAAACCTGCTCATCCTGATTTCCATACAAATCCCATAAAAAACAAAACAAACATGATGGAACTGAGCAGATGTGAGTTACCTAGGTCACAGACTGAAAAGACATGTGAGGACGTGGCAGAAGAACCTTTATAATGAAGAAGAAGAAGAGATAAACTGACTTTAATAATCTCATCTGCACTTCTCACTCTGGTGTTTTCCCAGAATGCATCACTATAAAGACGCTTAGCGTAGTCAATTCTTTTTTCAATTCATTTGCTCATGAGGCCAGTTTTTTCACGCGAAGAGCCACACACTGATCCCTGCGCTCCTCCACTTCCTGTACAGGTGCCTCGGGCTACTAACCAGAGTCCTTACACAGCGTCAAAGACCCCACCCACAATTATGCCCACTAAAGAGTGACCAGTAGCAGAGCTGGGGTTCGAACTCAGGAGTTCAGAATCTCAGCACTGGTGTGCTAGCAGATTATCCTGCTGCACCACCTGGGTGCTCAGAGTTTAATTCTTTTTGCTGGGTTTATGTAATTACTGTTTCACCCTGTTACATCCCCACTCAAGGGCGGCAGTCTAGGAGTGGAGGGTGGGAACAGTAACAAATGTGGGTTGTGTTGATGAAGGTGTTGAACAACCAGTAACAAGACCAGCACAAATGGTAAAGAAGGTTTTAATGAAATAACAAGTAAACTACAACACCAGATAACACCATAACTGCATATACAGTGTATCACAAAAGTGAGTACACCCCTCACATTTCTGCAAATATTTCATTATATCTTTTCATGGGACAACACTATAGACATGAAACTTGGATATAACTTAGAGTAGTCAGTGTACAGCTTGGATAGCAGTGTAGATTTACTGTCTTCTGAAAATAACTCAACACACAGCCATTAACGTCTAAATAGCTGCAACATAAGTGAGTACACCCCACAGTGAACATGTCCAAATTGTGCCCAAAGTGTCAATATTTTGTGTGACCACCATTATTATCCAGCACTGCCTTAACCCTCCTGGGCATGGAATTCACCAGAGCTGCACAGGTTGCTACTGGAATCCTCTTCCACTCCTCCATGATGACATCACGGAGCTGGTGGATGTTAGACACCTTGAACTCCTCCACCTTCCACTTGAGGATGCGCCACAGGTGCTCAATTGGGTTTAGTCCATCACCTTTACCTTCAGCTTCCTCAGCAAGGCAGTTGTCATCTTGGAGGTTGTGTTTGGGGTCGTTATCCTGTTGGAAAACTGCCATGAGGCCCAGTTTTCGAAGGGAGGGGATCATGCTCTGTTTCAGAATGTCACAGTACATGTTGGAATTCATGTTTCCCTCAATGAACTGCAGCTCCCCAGTGCCAGCAACACTCATGCAGCCCAAGACCATGATGCTACCACCACCATGCTTGACTGTAGGCAAGATACAGTTGTCTTGGTACTTCTCACCAGGGCGCCGCCACACATGCTGGACACCATCTGAGCCAAACAAGTTTATCTTGGTCTCGTCAGACCACAGGATGACGACCATGCAGACCGAGTTGATGCAGTGTGCGGCGTATGGTCTGAGCACTGACTCGTCTTCAACCTCTGCAGCAATGCTGGCAGCACTCATGTGTCTATTTTTTAAAGCCAACCTCTGGATATGACGCCGAACACGTGGACTCAACTTCTTTGGTCGACCCTGGTGAAGCCTGTTCCGAGTGGAACCTGTCCTGGAAAACCGCTGTAGGACCTTGGCCACCATGCTGTAGCTCAGTTTCAGGGTGTTAGCAATCTTCTTATAGCCCAGGCTATCTTTGTGGAGAGCAACAATTCTATTTCTCACATCCTCAGAGAGTTCTTTGCCATGAGGTGCCATGTTGAATATCCAGTGGCCAGTATGAGAGAATTGTACCCAAAACACCAAATTTAACAGCCCCGCTCCCCATTTACACCTGGGACCTTGACACATGACACCAGGGAGGGACAACGACACATTTGGGCACAATTTGGACATGTTCACTGTGGGGTGTACTCACTTATGTTGCCAGCCATTTAGACATTAATGGCTGTGTGTTGAGTTATTTTCAGAAGACAGTAAATCTACACTGCTATACAAGCTGTACACTGACTACTCTAAGTTATATCCAAGTTTCATGTCTATAGTGTTGTCCCATGAAAAGATATAATGAAATATTTGCAGAAATGTGAGGGGTGTACTCACTTTTGTGATACACTGTAAGTGGGAGTCAAAGGAAAGGTGAGAATCGAAAAGGACACCAAGATTACGAGCACAATTTGAGGGACAGATGGCAGTGGAACCAATATTAAATAGTAACCGACCATACCAAGAAACCTACGTAATTCACGCGGGTAGTAGGAGTAGGACAGTTAAGGATGGCTGTAACTTGTGCATCAACAGGCCGTACCTTGTCCTTGACCTGCTACTTTACCAAACTTTTGCCAAATTGAGTGTCAAAGCATGCTTTAAATGCTCAAACAAAACACAGATGACCTTGTAATTTATACATAAATTACTGGCACTAATATAGAAACTCTCTAAGTATGCAGAACAATTTGGCACATCTGACAACACTATATTCACAAGCCTTTGAAAAGTGACAGGGGCAATGACTGGAACATGGACGAGACATGAGCCGGCGGAAAGGCTAGAGGACCCCTGGAGCCTATGGGGTCATAACGAGGTAAAGAACAAAACAGAGGATCCTGACTGGCTCCTAACGTGGATGAGACATGAGCCGGAGATAGGGGCATGGCACATAAACGCATGAACTCTGGGAGAACAGTGAGGCTGCATTCACGACAATCTACGGCGTCCCAGAACACTCAGTCAAGTTCCACTTTGATTTCCACTGGGACCAAGGCAAGACCCAACACTTGCTTAAGTGGAACTAATACTGTCCATCAGTGTAGGACAATTGTGGCCTAGCAGTTAAGGTACTGGACTAGTAATCCAAAGGTTGCCGGTTCTATTCCCACCACTGCCAGGTTGCCACTGTTGGACCCTTGACCCTTTCCAGCTTTATAGGGGCAGTTAACAGAAGGTCCTGTTCTGTGTCAGCATGGTTGTGCCCATGTTTACAAAATGAAAGCCTATAAAGACATCGTCCATGTGGCCTGCACAGATCCGTAACCTTAACCCCATTAAAAATTGTGGAGATGAATTGGAATGTCGACTGCAAACAAGGTCTTCTCAACGTACAGTATGTCAGTGCCTGAACTCCCAAATGCTCGTTTGATATCTGATAGATTGAGCTGCTGTTCATCTTTTTACTTTTTACTTTTAACAAAACCTTCTCGTCCTGATTTACACACAACTCACATTAAACCAGGATGGAAATGAGTCGATGCCCTGAACCCAGGTCACCTGCTACAGAGACACAAATGGAAAGAACAAATATCAGCAGCTCCAGCTGCTCTGTTTTGGTTACTCAGTCGACCGTTAAAATGTTTGTACAATATTCAGTGACCAATGAGGAACCTTCATGATTGATGCAGCACAGATGGTGACAATATTACTGAGTATTTCCTTAATTAATGTATCAGCCCCTTTATCAGACCATTTAACGCCTTAATTAATGTATCAGCCCCTTTATTAGACCATTTAACCCCTTAATTAATGTATCAACCGCTTTTATCAGACCATTTAACCCCTTAATTAATGTATCAGCCGCTTTATCAGACCATTTAACCCCTTAATTAATGTATCAACCCCTTTTATCAGACCATTTAACCCCTTAATTAATGTATCAACCCCTTTTATCAGACCATTTAACCCCTTAATTAATGTATCAACCCCTTTTATCAGACCATTTAACCCCTAAATAATGTATCAGCCCCTTTATCAGACAATTTAAACCCTTAAATATTGTATCAGCTCCTGGATCAGACAATTTAACCCCTTATTAATGTATCAGCTCCTGGATCAGACAATTTAACCCCTTAATAATGTATCAGCTCTTTCATCAGATCATTTAACCCCTTAATTAATGCATCAGCCCCTTTATCAGACCATTTAACCCATTAATTAATGTATCAGCCCCTTGATCAGACCATTTAACCCCTTAAATAATGTATCAGCTCCTTTATCAGACTATTTAACCCCTTAATTAATGTATCAGCCCCTTGATCAGACCATTTAACCCCTTAAATAATGTATCAGCTCGTTTATCAGACTATTTAACCCCTTAATTAATGTATCAGCCCCTTGATCAGACCATTTAACCCCTTAAATAATGTATCAGCTCCTTTATCAGACTATTTAACCCCTTAAATAATGTATCAGCTCCTGGAATAGACAATTTAACCCCTTATTAATGTATCAGCCCCTTGATCAGACCATTTAACCCCTTAAATAATGTATCAGCTCCTTTATCAGACCATTTAATCCTTTAAATAATGTATCAGCTCCTGGATCAGACCATTTAACCCCTTATTTAATTAACCAAAACACAAAAAGACAAACAGGAGGTCCTGGACCCTGGGGTGCAAACTTGAAGTCTTTCATAAAGTCCTGAGGCAGGCATGGCAAAAGTGCGCTGTCTTGAGCTGCCCTGAGTTCCGGCAAGCCAGGTTCATGAACCTGGGGGCACCGCAGAGAGACCTGTAGCACCGTCTGGGGCACCGACGAGAGACCAGAAGCACCGTCTGGGACACTTATGATGGACAGAGACAGACGAACATGAAACAGATTTAACAGACTGTAACAAAGGCACATCATGACTAGACATATCAGAACTCCTTGAACTTGACATGACAGACTTGGACAGACAGACAAGGACAAGACCTGACAGGGTGACAGACAGAATTAGCTTGACTTGACATAGCTGGACAGACTTGACAAAGCGAACTCATGGGTCTAACTTTAACTGGCGAATTTGACAAAACTGGTCGGGCCAGCAGAGAGCTGGAACTAACTTCACTGGACTGGAACATGGACGAGACATGAGCCGGCGGAAAGGCTAGAGGACCCCTGGAGCCTATGGGGTCATAACGAGGTACAGAACAAAACAGAGGATCCTGACTGGCTCCTAACGTGGATGAGACATGAGCCGGAGATAGGGGCATGGCACATAAACGCATGAACTCTGGGAGAACAGTGAGGCTGCATTCACGACAATCTACGGCGTCCCAGAACACTCAGTCAAGTTCCACTTTGATTTCCACTGGGACCAAGGCAAGACCCAACACTTGCTTAAGTGGAACTAATACTGTCCATCAGTGTAGGACAATTGTGGCCTAGCAGTTCAGGTACTGGACTAGTAATCCAAAGGTTGCCGGTTCTAGCCCCACCACTGCCAGGTTGCCACTGTTGGACCCTTGACCCTTTCCAGCTTTATAGGGGCAGTTAACAGAAGGTCCTGTTCTGTGTCAGCATGGTTGTGCCCTTGTTTACAAAATGAAAGCCTATAAAGACATCGTCCATGTAGCCTGCACAGATCCGTGACCTTAACCCCATTAAAAATTGTGGAGATGAATTGGAATGTCGACTGCAAACAAGGTCTTCTCAACGTACAGTATGTCAGTGCCTGAACTCACAAATGCTCGTTTGATATTTACATTTACATTTTCAGCATTTAGCAGACGCTCTTATCCAGAGCGACTTACAGAAGAGCTTCCATAGTGAACATTTCATTTCTCAAGTTTAGGAAAACAACAGTCAAAGAACACAAATCTGCTAAAACCTGTTAGAACCAAAGTGCCTTTTTTTTTTTTTTTTTTTTTTTTTTAAATGGAAAAGAATGGAACAAAATGTTAGTAAATAAGTACAAGTCAGCCTAAGTGTTTAGTAAAAAGGTGATGAAGGTTTTTAATCGTTTTTTAAAGACAGCAAGAGACTCAGATGTTCGGACAGACAGAGGAAGTTCATTCCACCACTTGGGTGCTAGAACAGAGAACAGCCTTGATGCTTGTCTTCCTTTAGTCCTGGATGGGGGCTCAAGTCGAGCGAGACTAGAGGCTCGGAGGTTGCGTGGTACAGAGCGGGGTTTGATTAGGCCACGAAGGTAGCTTGGGGCTGGTCCATTTTTGGCTTTGTAGGCGAGCGTCAGTGTTTTAAACTGAATGCGTGCAGCTACAGGAAGCCAGTGAAGAGAACGCAGCAGTGGGGTGATGATGTGGCAGTGTTTAGGTTGGTTAAAAACCAGACGTGCAGCTGCATTTTGAATGAGCTGTAAGGGTTTAATCGTGGACATGGGAGCTCCAGCCAGGAGGGAGTTGCAGTAGTCCAACCGTGAGATTACAAGTGATTGCACCAGAATCTGGGTAGCTTCCCTGGAGAGAAATGGACGAATCTTCCTGATGTTGTACAGGAGGAACCGGCATGATCTTGTCATGTTGGCTATATGAGGAGAGAATGTCAGCTGGTTATCAAGGACAACACCAAGACTTCTTACCTTATCAGATGGTCTGATCTGGGAGTCATCCAGAGAAATGACTAGGTCCTGGGTTGGAGACTAATCTCCAGGAATGAGCAACATCTCTGTCTTGCTGGGATTAAGTTTCAGATGATGAGCTGACATCCATTGTGAGATATCTTGCAGACATGCTGAGATGCGAGCTGAGACTTGCGTGTCTGAAGGAGGAAATGACAGAACGAGCTGAGTGTCATCTGCATAGGAGTGGTAGGAGAAGCCATGGGAGGCTATGACCTTGCCCAGAGAGCGGGTGTAGATAGAGAAAAGAAGTGGGCCAAGTACAGAGCCCTGAGGAACACCGGTTGAGAGAGTGCATGGGGGAGATATGGATCCCCTCCATGACACTTGGTAGGAGCGCCCTTCCAGGTAGGAGGCCATCCATTGCCATGCTGAACCTGTTACTCCAAGGTTGGAGAGAGTGGACAAGAGAATGCTGTGATTCACTGTGTCGAAGGCTGCAGAGAGGTCAAGAAGAATAAGGACAGATGACAGTTTGGCTGCTTTGGCTGCATGAAGCTTCTCAGTAACCGCTACAAGAGCTGTTTCTGTAGAATGCGCTGCCTTGAAACCAGACTGGTACGGATCGTGGAGGTCATTCTGAGTGAGAAAGGCAGATAGTTGGTTATAGACAGCACGTTCAAGAATTTTGGATAGAAAAGAGAGGAGTGAGACAGGTCTGTAGTTGTTAATGTCTGTAGTGTCTAGTGTAGGTTTCTTAAGAAGGGGGATGACCTGAGCTTTCTTAAATGCAGTAGGGACAACACCTGATGTCAGGGAGTTGTTAATGATGGGTGTGATGAAGGGGATTAGGTCCTGTGAGATGTCTTTGAGGATGGTGGATGGTATTGGGTCAAGTGCGCATGTAGTGGGATTGCTGGATGAGAGGAGCTGTGTAACCTCATCCATGGTGAGTGGGGTGAAGCTGGTGAGTGTGTTGGTGGGTTGAGGGTCAGTTGAAAGTGGGTCAGTCGGAGAGAAGCATTGATTGATTTTGTCGATCTTGTCCTGAAAGAATGTTGAAAAGTCAGTAGCAGTGAGAGAGGCAGAAGGGGGAGGAGGAGGAGGGTTTAGAAGAGAGGAAACGATAGCATGAAGCTTACGTGGGTCAGCAGCAGATTGTTCAAGCTTGGCTTTGTAAAAAGATGTTTTTGCAGCAGTCACGTCAGATGAGAACCTGGACAGCAGATCGTGGTAGGAGTGGAGATCACCACTGAGCTTAGATTTCCTACACTTTCTCTCAGCTGCCCTTAATTCTCTTCTGTTGCTGCGCAGTGCATCTGAAAGCCAAGGAGCAGGGTGAGAAGGTTTACCTCGTTTGAGGGTAGGAGGACAGAGCTGATCGAGGGATGTTGAAAGAGAAGAGAGTAGAGTATTAGTTGCAGAGTTGAGTGGAAGGGTAGCAAGCATGTCAGGGTTAGGTAGTGAAGTTAGGATGTTGGAGATTAGCAGGGAGGAAGATAAAGAGTGAAGGAAGATTGGGGCGTGTTGTAAGGGTGAAAGTGTGGTTGGAGGTAGGAAGAGTTGGGAGACAGAGAGAGAAGGACACAAAGTGATGGTCAGAGAGGTGGAGTGGGGTGACCGTGAGGTCCAGAACAGAAGCTGGACGGCTGAAGACCAGGTCCAGAAGATTGCCTCCTTTGTGTGTCGGAGGGCTGTGGTTAAAGAGGAGGTCGAAAGATGAAAGAAGAGGAAGAAGGCAGGAGGACTGAAGTGTAGGGAGATTAAAGTCACCAAGAAGAGTCATAGGAGTTCCATCTGAAGGGAAGAAACTCAGAAGAACATCCAGCTCTCCTATGAAGTCTCCCAGTGTGCCAGGTGGTCTGTAAATGACAATGATATGAAGAGTAATCGGAAAAGTAACAGTAATAGCATGAAATTCAAAAGATGAAATGTTAAGGTGAGAAACATTCACAGTAGTGAATTGCCATTTCCTGGTCAGGAGCAAACCTGTACCACCACCCCTACCAGATCCTCTCGGTGTATGAGAGAAGGTGTAGGCAGAGGATAAGGCTGCTGGTGTTGCTGAGTTCTCGGTGGTGATCCAGGTCTCAGTCAGTGCCAGGATGTCAAGGCTGTGAGAAAGTGCAAAAGCTGAGATAAAGTCAGCTTTCTGGACGGCTGATTGACTGTTCCAGACCCCACCTACCACCACTGTTTGAGACTGTTGCAACAGTTGGGGGTAGATGAGGTTGCTGGCGTTGCTGTTCCTATAATGTGCCCTCTGATGTCTGCAGGGTCTGTGAGATATAAGCACAGGAATGATTGAGTAGCACATGCTGAGAAAAAGTTTGATAGATTAAACAATGTCAGAGACTGATAGTACTTACCCAAGTTAGTTTAGATTAGTAGAAGAAAACCTAGTGATAGAGAAGACCAGCCGCTACAGAGATTTAATTTTATACTAAGCTTAGCCCTGCCCCTCAATTCACACCTAGGCCTCTAACAAAAGGCACCTGAAGCCACTTTAACCAATCAGCAAAACACAGATTAATGCATCAACAGACTATTTAACAATAGTTAAATGCTACTTAAATGCTACTTCAATTCTAGCAATGTTAATAATCAAAGTTACAAAGATAGAGTCTAGAACAAGTTACAGCAAAAAATATACACTTTAACCAGAAGCTTACCTTACCCAGAAATACAAATGAACACTATAAAAGTTACAAGCACTTTTATATCTGATAGATTGAGCTGCTGTTCATCTTTTCACTTTTTACTTTTAACAAAACCTTCTCGTCCTGATTTACACACAACTCACATTAAACCAGGATGGAAATGAGTCGATGCCCTGAACCCAGGTCACCTGCTACAGAGACACAAATGGAAAGAACAAATATCAGCAGCTCCAGCTGCTCTGTTTTGGTTACTCAGTCGACCGTTTCAGTGTTTGTACAATATTCAGTGACCAATGAGGAACCTTCATGATTGATGCAGCACAGATGGTGACAATATTACTGAGTATTTCCTTAATTAATGTATCAGCCCCTTTATCAGACCATTTAACCCCTTAATGAATGTATCAGCCCCTTTATCAGACCATTTAACCCCTTAATTAATGTATCAGCCCCTTTATCAGACCATTTAACCCCTTAATTAATGTATCAGCCCCTTTATCAGACCATTTAAACCCATAATTAATGTATCAGCCCCTTTATCAGACCATTTAACCCCTTAATTAATGTATCAGCCCCTTTATTAGACCATTTAACCCCTTAATTAATGTATCAGCTCCTTTATCAGACAATTTAACCCCTTAAATATTGTATCAGCTCCTGGATCAGACAATTTAACCCCTTATTAATGTATCAGCTCCTGGATCAGACAATTTAACCCCTTAATAATGTATTAGCCCCTTTATCAAACTATTTAACCCCTTAATAATGTATCAGCTCCTTTATCAGATCATTTAACCCCTTAATTAATGCATCAGCCCCTTGATCAGACTATAACCCCTTATTAATGTATCAGCCCCTTTATCAGACCATTTAACCCCTTAATTAATGTATCAGCCCCTTGATCAGACCATTTAACCCCTTAATTAATGTATCAGCCCCTTGATCAGACCATTTAACCCCTTAAATATTGTATCAGCCCCTTTAGCAGACAATTTAACCCATTAATTAATGTATCAGCCCCTTTATCAAACCATTTAACCCCTTAATAATGTATCAGCCCCTTTATCAGACAATTTAACCCCTTAAATATTGTATCAGCTCCTGGATCAGACAATTTAACCCCTTATTAATGTATCAGCTCCTGGATCAGACAATTTAACCCCTTAATAATGTATTAGCCCCTTTATCAAACTATTTAACCCCTTAATAATGTATCAGCTCCTTTATAATAATAATAATACTTTCAATTTATATAGCGCCTTTCAAGATACCCAAGGTCGCTTTACATCAAACAATAAACAGTTCAGTGAGGTACAAAAAGAAAGCATAGTTAATTGAAGAGATGGGTTTTTAACAGAGATTTAAATTGTGGAAGTAAAGAGACAGAGCGAAGAGAAGAAGGGAGAGCGTTCCACAGAGTGGGGGCAGCCACACTAAATGATCTGCCACCCAAGGTTGACAGCCTAAATCTAGGTGTGGCCAGCAGGCCAGCATCGGAGGACCTGAGTGAGCGACTGGGTATGTAAGGTGTCAGCAGATGGGAGAGGTAGACCGGGGCAAGTCCATGAAGGGCTTTAAAAGTAAGGAGTAGTATTTTAAATTGGAGGCGTTTATGCACAGGGAGCCAATGCAATTGCTCCAAAACCGGGGTGATATGGTCGTGTTTTCGAGTGGATGTGAGGATCCTGGCCGCAGCATTTTGAATAAGCTGTAGAGGGCGTATCGACTTGTTAGGAAGACCATAGAGCAGTGAGTTGCAATAGTCCAGCCGAGAAGTAACAAAAGCATGGACCAAAAGCTCTGCTGTCTGAGGTGAAATCATGGGGCGAAGACGAGAAATGTTACGTAGGTGGAAGTAAGCAGACTTTGTGATGGAGCGGATGTAGGGCTGAAAAGTTAGGAGAGGGTCGACTGTCACACCAAGGTTCCGTGCAGTAGCAGCAGGAAAAACAGAGGTGTTCCCAATGAGAAGAACAGGGCAAGAGAAAGAGGAAAGTGCAGCTTTCGAGCCAATATACAGAAGCTCAGTTTTATCGGTATTTAATTGAAGATAATTCGCCCGCAGCCATAGGATGAGATCTTGAAGACACCTGGAGAGGGCAGTAGGAGGAAAGGGATCAGAGGGCCTGAGGCTAAGGTAAATCTGTGTGTCGTCCGCGTAGCAGTGGAATTTTAACCCGTGATTTCGGAAAATTTCACCCAAGGGAGAGATGTATAGAATAAATAGCAGTGGTCCAAGGACCGAGCCCTGAGGCACACCCTGATGTATGTGTGCATTATTTGAGACATGGCACCCTAGCTGCACAAAATGTTGCCTGTCAGAGAGGTAGGATTTAAACCATGCAAGTGGCAGGCCAGAAAGACCAATATTGGACAGTCTGGACAGAAGAATAGTGTGGTTGATAGTATCAAATGCAGCAGTGAGGTCGAGAAGTAGAAGCATGGAGACCAACCCTTTGTCAGCGAACAAAAGGAGGTCATTTAAAACGCAAAGCAATGCAGTCTCTGTACTATGATATGGACGGAAACCAGATTGAAAATCTTCGAGCAGGTGATTAGAATTTAAGAAATCAAGCAGCTGGGATGCCACGACTCTTTCTGTAATCTTGGAAAGAAACGGAAGGTTTGAAATAGGTCTGAAGTTACTGAGATCAGTGATATCAAGATCAGGCTTCTTGATGATGGGAGTGACTGCAGCGAGTTTCCATGATGGAGGAACATAGCCAGAAGAAAGTGATAAATTGACCATGTGACAGATAGGGGCAGCAAAAGCAGGCACAGAGGACTGAAGAAGGAAGGTAGGGATAGGGTCAAGACGGGCGTATGTGGTAGACTTTGACTTAGTGATGATTTGTGAAACTTCAGCAAGATCAACTGGTAGGAAGGAAGAGAAAAGTTCAGAACCAGACACCAGCGAAAGATGGGATGGGGCATATGCAGGTGCACCCTGAAGCCCCCTATAGATAGTTGACACCTTGTCACTAAAAAAGTTAAGGAAGGCCTCACACAATCATCAGATCATTTAACCCCTTAATTAATGCATCAGCCCCTTGATCAGACTATAACCCCTTATTAATGTATCAGCCCCTTTATCAGACCATTTAACCCCTTAATTAATGTATCAGCCCCTTGATCAGACCATTTAACCCCTTAAATAATGTATCAGCTCCTTTATCAGACTATTTAACCCCTTAAATAATGTATCAGCCCCTTGATCAGACCATTTAACCCCTTAAATAATGTATCAGCTCTTTTATCAGACCATGTAATCCTTTAAATAATGGATCAGCTCCTGGATCAGACCATTTAACCCCTTATTTAATGTATCAGCCAATTTATTGGATCATTTAACCCCTTATTAATGTATCAGCCCCTTGATCAGACCATTTTACCCCTTAATTATTGTATCAGCCCCTTTATCAGACCTTTCACCCTTAATTAATGTATCAGCCCCTTTATCAGCCCGTAACCGACTTGAGTGGGCAAATGCTCACATTCGATGGCATCTGGCAGGTTGGAGAGGTGTTCTCTTCACGGATGAATCCCAGTTTTCACTGTACAGGGCAGATGGCAGACTGCCTGTATGGTGTTGTGTGGGTGAGTGGTTTGCTGATGTCAACGGTGTGAATCGAGTGGCCCATGGTGGCGGTGGGGTTATGGTATGGGCAGGCGTATGTTATGGACAACGAACACAGGTGCATTTTATTGATGGCATTTTGAATGCACAGAGATACCGTAACGAGATCCTGAGGCCCACTGTTGTGCCATTCATCCACGACCATCACCTCACGTTGCAGCATGATAATGCACGGCCCCATGTTGCAGGGATCTATACACAATTCCTGGAAGCTGAAAACATCCCAGTTCTTGCATGGCCAGCATACTCACCGGACATGTCACCCATTGAGCATGTTTGGGATGCTCTGGATCGGCGTATACGACAGCATGTTCCAGTTCCTGACGATATCCAGCAACTTCGCACAACCATTGAAGAGGAGTGGACCAACATTCCACAGGCCACAATCAACAACCTGATCAACTCTATGTGAAGCAGATGTGTTGCACTGTGAGAGGCAAATGGTGGTCACACCAGATACTGACTGATATACTGGTTCTATGCACGGCAACAGCACCTTTATGGCAAATGATCATTTTTGTGCTTGCAAACCTCAAGTTAAGAAGTACTTAGTAAGTTATAAATGGGTCAGACTACTTGTAATTTATAAACAATTTGAAGTACTACGTTAATTACAAAGGGTTTTGGGAAACAGTTGTAAATTTAAGAATGTTCTCAAGTACGAGGTTACGAAATATTTAGTGTTATGAATGTTTTGGGAAACACACCCCTGAAACAGTGTGACAAATGTGCAGCAATACAATTCACAGCACTGTATGTATTATTTGTATTCATTGCCTGCAACAAATTCCAGTAAAGTTTTGGACAGGAACAAAATCTTGATCCAATTGTTACGTGGGAGAAAGAGGACTCAAGCGCGGAGGTTAAATAAACAATAATTTTATTTTTTAAATGGAAAATAATGAACACAAAACAGAAGACAGAACCAAAAACAAAACAGGAACCCTGATGGGAGCTGCTGGGCGCTGCAGAAAACAAAAACCAAAAAGGGGAAAAACAAAGATTGCAGGACGCGAACCCCGGTCGCCTGGGAGCGAGCCGGGTGCGTTCCCAGCGCGCTAATGTAGCGCAAGTGAGGGGGTGTGTGTATGCGCTGAAGGCGCTACCACGAGCTGAGCGCTGACAATAAAGGAGTTGGATTCGAACCGGGTTATGGCATTACAGCCGAACGATTAACGGCATGACCATCCCGCGGTTCCTGAACCCACTAACACTGCGAATAAAAAATTGGATTCTGCCTACTCTGCCTACTTCGCGAACCAGGCCTGCAGTCCTCGGTGTTACCTGAAGCAGGTGACCGGGGGAGGGGGCGCCGCAAGCAGTGCTCGAGGAAGCAGAAGCGTGGAAAGCGAGCCGGGGTCCGTGCTAGGCTAAAAGCTAACCCAAGCCGGCTGGCTCTACCATCGTTATTCCTCGCAAATGCATGCTCTCTGGAGAATAAACTGGACTGTATCAGACTTCAGCGAACTACCCAATGTGAGTACAGAGACTGTTGTGTTTTAATTTTCACTGAAACATGGCTTAGCGACAACATTCCAGACAGTGCCATTCAGCTAGACGGGCTAGCATCGTATCGCGCCGATAGAAACGCAGCTCAGTCTGGTAAAACACGAGGAGGAGGCGTTTGTGTTTATATTAACACCGAATGGTGCAAGGACTCGATTATTTAAGGTGCTTGTTGTGGCGTACTGTTCTCCGATGGTGGAATTTGCTATTGTTAGATGCAGACCTTTTTATTTACCACGGGAATTCACCAGCGTGCTTATTGTCGCGGTGTATCTCCCACCCAGCGCGAACGCGAAGTTAGCATTGAGTGAACTCTACAGAGCCATCAGCGAACTACAGAACATTCATCCAGACGGACTGTTTATTATCGCTGGGGATTTCAATCATGCAAATCTCAAGTGTGTTCTCCCTAAATTCCATCAGCATGTGGACTTTGCTACGAGAGGAGCGAACACGCTGGATAATGTTTACACCAACATTGCCGGTGCGTACCGGGCGGAGCCCCGCCCCCACCTCGGATACTCAGACCACATCTCTGTAATGCTAATTCCAGCATACAGAGCACTCGTCAGGCGCTCCAGACCTGTACCAGGCACGTGCACAGATAGACCCCTAGTGGTGCTCAAGCACCTGCCCTTTTGCCCTGGGGATGAGAAAAGTGCCCTTTCTGCTGGAGCCCAATTTTTTTTTCTACATTCATCAATATTTAAAAATAAAAATGACCCTTTCTGTCATCAATTCCCCCCAAAAGTGTTTTGATATCTGACGGGCATTTATTTGAGTTCTTGTAAGAATTCTGCCCCGATCTGATTCCCGCCCTCCTCCTCCTCCTCCTCCCTCCTCCTCCTCCGGTTACACTCATGCAGTGCTGAGCTCCAGGCCAAACCGCTGCTACACACTTACTACAGACAGGTAATCACAGTGTTTCATACAAAGAGCCTCCATGCATAACACAGAGCCTACACGTTCTGTACTCATGAGTCAGGAAATACGTGATTTCAAAGCCTTGTACAGCAGTTTAACATTCGTTTAACATTCGCTATTCTGATCTATATAAAACACCTAACACCTACTTATTTTACAAATTCTCACACAGATTAAAGTAGGCTACATACTACAAAAACTATTTTATAATAATTTTAAGGTTAAATGTATTTATTTAAAGAAAAATTAAAATGAAACCGCTGATCAAGCGCCAAGTCCAGCTAACGGGTTAGGGAGCGTCATCAAACTAACAGAGAAACGTAGGAAACATTTACTCTGCACTTATTACAGAGAAATAAATCCATTCAAATCTTTTAATATATTGATGGAATCATGTCAAACTATTTTTATAAACACATATTAATATTCATCACAACCTACAAACCTTGTTTTATAGATAAAGCTTTTATTTTAATTTTATTTTAATTTATAGTTAAAATCAGTAAATCCATAATATTTTTATATTAGAGACAAATAAATCTATTAAACTCTAAGATAATTTATTATAATAATGTCAGACTATTTTTAATATACACTTATTAATGTCCCTCACAACCTACAAACTTTGTTTTATAAATACTGCTTTTATTTCAAGTCAAGTAGCTTTCACAGTAAAGTGTTGAAAATAGATACAAACGAGTTCTTTTCATGCAAGCATTTCTACTTCAACAGTTGAGGTTTACAAATGAAGAATAATTAACATTACAAACTAATATATGTAGAAGGATAAATAAAATGCTCTATGATATACAGTAGAACAGCATACAAAAAATGATGAATAAATAGGAAAATGTTTTTTAGCTGTTTATTTGATTTTATTGGCATAATAATAGGCCCATTGTTAACATTAAGTACCCAACGTGGGTTTCTGATTTGAAATCAAAGGTAGGTCTTAAGTTGAGCTACATGACAGTCTGGTGAGGTAAACTGATACTAGTAATGGTATATTATTAGTGTAACGCTTCAACTCTGTCAGAAAACAGTAAAATGATGTATACTGTGTTCTCCCCTTTATGGAGATTCTGTAAGTCACTCTTGATTATTATGCACAACATTGATTTATCTCATTTACAAATTTTGCAGCATAATGCCAAGAAAAGAAAGGTTACAAAAGCAGAAAGAAAAGGAACTACAGCAAGCAGCTCAGGGTAGCAGCTCTCTTTTATCCTGGATTAGGCAAATCTACCAGTAAAGCAGATGAGGGAGATGTATCAGTATCAGATGTTTGGTTATTAAAACGCGTGCACAATATGGCCTTGTTTTTGCCTGTTTTTCATTTATTTATGCAATTTGATAATTTGAGTTATTTGATTAGATGTGTATTGATTGTGTTAACAAAATAAATATGTAAGTTAAATAATCTACTGTTTTTTTTTATTTTACTAATAATTTTGGCGATGGGTGCCCTTTTTTTTTGGCTTGAGCACCTGCCCCCAAAAATGTCTGTGCATGTGCCTGACCTGTACAGAAACAGGTGAAAACCTGGCCAGAAGGATCCATCTCTGCTCTTCAGGACTGTTTTGAGTGCACTGACTGGGACATGTTTAGGGAGGCTGCAACATACGGCGATTACACTGATCTAGAGGAGTACACGACTTCAGTGACCTGCTACATCAGCAAATGCATTGAGGACGTCACTACCACTAGAACCATCGCTTCCAGACCCAACCAGAAGCCGTGGATGACTCCAGAGGTGCGTGCACTGCTGAGGGCCCGAGACTCCGCTTTTAAAGCAGGTGACCAGCCGGCTCTGAGAACAGCGAGAGCCAGACTGTCCAGGGCGATCCGAGAAGCAAAGCGCGCACATGGCCAGAACATCCACAGCCACTTCCAGAACAGCGGTGACACACGGCGCTTGTGGCAGGGCATCCAGGCCATCACCAACTACAGGACGACTCCACCCGTCTGTGACAGTGATGCCTCCCTTCCAGATGCGCTGAATGACTTCTACGCTCGGTTCGAGGCGCAGAACAACATGTTGGCGAGGAAGATGATCCCACCTTGAGACGACCATGTGCTTCGTCTCACCACAGCGGACGTGAGGAGAACTCTGCACAGAGTCAACCCACGGAAAGCTTCTGGACCAGACAACATTCCTGGCCGAGTGCTCAAAGGATGTGCAGACCAACTGGCAGATGTATTCACTGACATCTTCAACATCTCCCTGAGCAGCGCCATCGTTCCAACGTGCCTCAAGACGACCACCATCGTACCCGTGCCATAGAAGTCATCTGTGTCATGCTTCAATGACTATCGTCCCGTAGCACTCACGCCTATCATCATGAAGTGCTTCGAGAAACTAGTCATGAGGCATATTAAGACCCTACTGCCTCCCACCATGGACCCACTGCAGTTTGCGTTCCGTCCTAACCGCTCAACGGATGACGCCATATCCACCACACTTCACCTGGCTTCTACACACCTGGACAGAAAGAACACTTACGTCAGGATGCTGTTCATAGACTTTAGCTCAGCATTCAACACCATCATTCCTCAGCATCTAATTGGAAAGCTGAGCACGCTGGGCCTGAACACCTCTCTCTGCAACTGGATCCTGGATTTCTTGACTGAGACCTCAGTCTGTCCGGATCGGTAAGAACACCTCCAGCACCACCACACTGAGCACCAGCGCTCCCCAAGGCTGTGTGCTCAGTCCACTGCTGTTTACTCTGCTTACGCACGACTGTACAGCAATGCACAGCTCGAATTCCATCGTTAAGTTTGTTTATTTACTTTTTAGGCACCTTATCTCCATTGCCAATTTTACGCTGCTAATGTACAACATGTCACTACCTCATGAACCATTGTACCATCTATTCACCATCATGTACTAACACTTGTCTTTAGTCCTGTCTTCTAATTACTTGTTTCGATTAGGGACAATTAGGAATATCTTTTGTAGTTATTTATTATAGGATTTTTTTTATTTATTGTTGTACTTACACTGTTTTGTATTTACACTGTTTTGTCTTGCACTTTTTGTACCGTGTTACACCGTGATCCTAGCGGAACGCTGTTTCGTTTCAATATGTACTTGTATGTAGCTGAAATGACAATAAAAGCTCTCTGACTCTCTGACTCTTTCTGACTCTGACTCTGAAAATTACTGACTATTATTTTTTCATTTGAATTCATTTGATTGTCTATTGTCTTTCCAAAATTCTAACTCTACTATTTTGTGGTTTATTAATTTAAAAATAATAATTTGCTGCCAGTCCAGCACCTGATACTTTACCTGATTACGAAGTCGTACAGAATGTGGCTTGGTGTCGTCATGTTTAAATAAGCACAGACATACCTGGAAAATAAATGTGTAGACATTATTCAGCACTATTGTTGCCCTTACAGTTGTACAAGTTGCCATGGGCTGTCATGCGGGTGCTGGAGGACTAGACAAAGGGGCGGAAACACACGCAGAGATGTAGCCTAAACCAAGATTTATTATAAACTTGCCAAGACAGAACAAAGAGCTAGCATAACATGGCTAGTTAACACGAGGTAGAAACATGACTTAACATGATTTAACAAAACCTAAAAACATGACTTAGCATGACTTAACAAAACCTAGAAACAAAATCCATACCCAGCCCAAACGAACCACGTACACAAACCAAAGTCAAATCAAACAGTTCCCCACTGTGTGCTGTGTGCTCCAGCAGCTGGAGCCAATTAGTCCCAGAGAACCAATCAGTGAAGGGTGTGGCAGGAGACAGTGTGCGCTCATGGAGAGGGGGGCGTGGCACACAAGCTTCAACACACAAGCCGTGGCACACACAGAGGCTTCAAGTGTTACAGATGCCCTGCCAAAGGCCCTACTCCTGGAGTGCCTTTACCAAAAAAAAAAAAAAAAATTAAGGAGGTCCTGGATCCTGCGGGGCAAATTTGAAGTCATTCAGGAAGTCTTGAGGCAGGCATGACTAAAGTGCTGTGATGTGGACTGCCGACGGAAATCCAGAAGCCCCGTCGGGGGGCACCAATGAGAGTTCAGAAACATCCTCTGGGGACGTTGACTTGAGACCTGAAGCGCCCTCTGGGAGCACCGACTTGAGACCTGAAGTGCCTGAAGCGCCCTCTGGGAGCGCCGACTTGAGACCTGAAGCGCCCTCTGGGAGCGCCGTCTTGAGACCTGAAGCGCCCTCTGGGAGCGCCGACTTAAGACCTGAAGCGCCCTCTGGGAGCGCCGACTTAAGACCTGAAGCGCCCTCTGGGAGCGCCGTCTTGAGACCTGAAGCGCCCTCTGGGAGCGCTGACTTGAGACCTGAAGCACCCTCTGGGAGCGCCGTCTTGAGACCTGAAGCGCCCTCTGGGAGCGCTGACTTGAGACCTGAAGCACCGTCGGAAAGCGCCAACTCGGAAACAGGAGCGCCATCGGGGGGGCGCCAACTCGGGAACAGAAACCAGCTGCGTGGAGCCTGGCAAAGAGGCTTCAGGAGTCAGCTGCATGGAGCCTGGAAAAGAGGCTTCGGGAGTCAGCTGCGTGGATCCTGGTGAAGAGGCTTCGGGAGTCAGCTGCGTGGAGCCTGGTGAAAAGGCCTCGGGAGTCAGCTGCGTGGAGCCTGGCGAAGAGGCTTCGGGAGTCAGCTGCATGGAGCCTGGCAAAGAGGCTTCAGGAGTCAGCTGCGTGGAGCCTGGCGAAGAGGCTTTGGGAGTCAGCTGTGAGGACCCTTGAGAAAAAGCGTCCGGAATAAGCTGCAAAAACCCTTGAGAAACTTTGTGAATCAGCTGTGAAAACACTGGAGAAAATTCTTGAATCAGCTGCTTGGAACCTGAAGAGGCATTTTGAATCAGCTGCTTGGAACCTGAAGAGGGTTCTTGAATCAGCTGCTTAGAACCTGGAGAGGTTTCTTGACTCAGCTGCTTGGAACCTGGAGTGGTTTCTTGACTCAGCTGCTTGGAACCTGGAGAGGCTTCTTGAATCTGCTGCTTGGAACCTAGAGAAGCTTCTTGAATCAGCTTCTTGGAATGTGGTGAGGTTTCTTGGATCAGCTGCTTGGAACCTGGTGAGGTTTCTTGAATCAGCTGCTTGGAACCTGGTGAGGTTTCTTGGATCAGCTGCTTGGAACCTGGTGAGGTTTCTTGAATCAGCTGCTTGGAACCTGGTGAGGTTTCTTGGATCAGCTGCTTGGAACCTGGTGAGGTTTCTTGAATCAGCTGCTTGAAGCCTGGTGGCGGCAGCAGCAGAGCTGAAGGAAAATTGTCTGTAGTAGACTGTGGCTTGAACTCTGCAGACTGGAACGTAAAGCTTGGAACTTTGACAGGAAACTGAACTGGAGAGGACTTGGAACTGTTTGACTCTGCCTGGGTGGTAGGAGGGCCCGAAAGTACAGACAGACTGTTTTGGAAACCCTGACCCTTATGAGTGACAAAGACAGACGAACATGGACCAGAACTAGACAAACTAGAACTCATGGAACCTGACTTAGAGACATGACGGACTTGGACAGACGGACAAGACATGACAGCATGACTGACTGAGTTAACTGGACGAGTTTGAACTAGTGAACATGACATGGACTGGACCGAGCTTGACACTGGCGAACATGAACCTAACCGAACGAGCAGAAGACGGACAAATACTTGACCAGATAAAGACTCATACTGACTAGGGGATAATGAAACAAACTAAACCGGCAGAGGACTGACCCGAACCTGAGTACCTGGAACTGGAGCCGACGAACAAACAGAAGGACCCCTGGAGCCCTTGGGGTCATTACAAGGAGCATTACTAAACAAACGATCCTGACTGGCTCCTAACATGGGTGTGGGACGGTCACGAGCATTAGTAGCGGGCACTGGCACCCGGACCACATCAGTAGTGGGCACCGGGGGAAATGCCACCTCCCCAGTGGGCACTGGATGCCAGGTATAAGCTGCAGTGGGCGCTTTGTTTTGTGTAGTGTCTCCAATGGGTATGGGAGGTTGAGTGAACTTCCCTATACCAAACACATAAGGGTTTCTACCTGGAAATTTGGCTCGCATGAGGCCCTCAAAGACTTCAACCGAGTTCAGCTCAGCACCTTTATCAGACCAGAGCTGCCTAGCCCATTCTTGAGCAGCATCCCTCAGCCTTGACATCAGGCTGTAGGTCAGCAGCATCAGTAGGTTGAGGGTCAAGGTCTTGCAGGTAAAGCTGGCTCTGAAGAAGGAAGCCCTCGATCCAAGGGTCGCTTCCATCATAAGGTGCTGGCCTACTAAGCGGGAATGTCTGAGGGAACCTCATGGAGCCAAAATCTGGGAATTCTGGAACAAACAACATCTCGCTGTGTCTTAATTGTTTGGGGAACAATTATGTCACGCGGGTGCTGGAGGACTAGACAAAAGGGTTGAACACACACGCAGAGATGTAGCCTAAACCAAGATTTATTATAAACTAGCCAAGACAGAACAAAGAGCTAGCATAACATGGCTAGTTAACACGAGCTAGAAACATGGCTTAGCATGACTTAACAAAACCTAGAAACAAAATCCATACCCAGCCCAAACGAACCACATACACAAACCAAAGTCAAATCTATTAGTTCCCCACTGTGTGCTGTGTGCTCCAGCAGCTGGAGCCAATTAGTCCCAGAGAACCAATCAGTGAAGGGTGTGGCAGGAGACAGTGTGTGCTCACGGAGAGGGGGCGTGGCACACAAGCTCCAGAGCACACAGAGGCTTCAAGTGTTACATGGGCATTATAACCCCCCATGATAGATCCTGGCTTTATCATTTTCTCTTGCCTTAAACAATAGATAAAGTCTGTTCATTCCTGTCTCATTATTTCTGGAATTTGTAGGTTTGTAAAGAAGCTCAATTAGCTGTTTTGTAGTGCACTTGCCTTATTTTCTTCAAACCATAGACACCATATTTTATACGGGTTACCGTATGATTTGTTGCACTTACTGGGTTGTTTAATAACAGTAAAACTAAACATCTAAACATCACTTAAACAGAAGATGTCTGGTAATGTGAAGCAGGCAAGATGGTCTCAAAACCAGAGATTCAAATACAGATGAGAAAGCCTCATTAAAGAGAGTCACACATTGCTAAGTAAGTAGTGGGATTAAAGGCAAACCAGTAAAAATTGGTTTTTATTCTGCATCTAAAAGCAGAAGTAAAGGGTACAGATCTGACGTCCAGGGTTAGGATGTTTTACACACCACAACTTTAAAGCCTAGTTCACCTTTGAGCTTTAGCCAGGACCGTGGCCCAGCCAAAAGTAAATGAACTCATGATCTCAAAGGCTCATGAACAATAAGGTCTGAGCAAGATTGATTTAAGAACTTTTGGATCCCATTACTTACAGGGAACCAGTGGAGGAATGCCAAGACTCAGGTGATGTGGTCTCTCTTTTTTGAGCCTGTAAAGAGATTGTTAGAGATTCGGCATACAGAAGACCGGGTCTTCAGCAGTAGAGTTTTATTAACACATACAGATGTATTAACACATACAGATGCTATCCTGCTCTGCCGAACCTGGCTGTTAGCACTGTGGCTATCCTGCTCTGCCGAACCTGGCTATTAGCACCGGGCTATCCTGCTCTCCTGAACCTGGCTGTCGGTGTCATGGCTGTTCTACTCTCCTGCACCTGGCTGTTAGCACTGTGGCTATCCTTCTCTGCCAAACCTGGCTATTAGCAACGGGTTATCCTGCTCTCCTGAACCTGGCTGTTGGTGTCACCTCCAATGCCACCTCCCCAGTGGGCACTGGATGCCAGGTATAAGCTGCAGTGGGCGCTTTGTTTTGTGTAGTGTCTCCAATGGGTATGGGAGGTTGAGTGAACTTCCCTATACCAAACACATAAGGGTTTCTACCTGGAAATTTGGCTCGCATGAGGCCCTCAAAGACTTCAACCGAGTTCAGCTCAGCACCTTTATCAGACCAGAGCTGCCTAGCCCATTCTTGAGCAGCATCCCTCAGCCTTGACATCAGGCTGTAGGTCAGCAGCATCAGTAGGTTGAGGGTCAAGGTCTTGCAGGTAAAGCTGGCTCTGAAGAAGGAAGCCCTCGATCCAAGGGTCGCTTCCATCATAAGGTGCTGGCCTACTAAGCGGGAATGTCTGAGGGAACCTCATGGAGCCAAAATCTGGGAATTCTGGAACAAACAACATCTCGCTGTGTCTTAATTGTTTGGGGAACAATTATGTCACGCGGGTGCTGGAGGACTAGACAAAAGGGTTGAACACACACGCAGAGATGTAGCCTAAACCAAGATTTATTATAAACTAGCCAAGACAGAACAAAGAGCTAGCATAACATGGCTAGTTAACACGAGCTAGAAACATGGCTTAGCATGACTTAACAAAACCTAGAAACAAAATCCATACCCAGCCCAAACGAACCACGTACACAAACCAAAGTCAAATCAAATAGTTCCCCACTGTGTGCTGTGTGCTCCAGCAGCTGGAGCCAATTAGTCCCAGAGAACCAATCAGTGAAGGGTGTGGCAGGAGACAGTGTGTGCTCACGGAGAGGGGGCGTGGCACACAAGCTCCAGAGCACACAGAGGCTTCAAGTGTTACATGGGCATTATAACCCCCCATGATAGATCCTGGCTTTATCATTTTCTCTTGCCTTAAACAATAGATAAAGTCTGTTCATTCCTGTCTCATTATTTCTGGAATTTGTAGGTTTGTAAAGAAGCTCAATTAGCTGTTTTGTAGTGCACTTGCCTTATTTTCTTCAAACCATAGACACCATATTTATCAGAAATCATTGTTAAATTAGTTTAAACAACACCAAATAAATCTAGGTGACAAATTCTATAAATACTAATAAAAGTTACTTGTAATATGAAGAAGACAGTAGAAAGACGTGTGTTTCCTTCAAAGGCTTCTTTAAGTTGGAGGAAAATGCAAAACTTTCACCTTTTCTAACACGTTACAGGTACAGACGAAACCGACTCGTCAGTGCTGATTTACATTTAAATTTGCTTAAGTTTTACAGCCAGGTGTTGGTAACAAAAAAAGAAAACACACTTGTAAGAGACGTGTACCTACTGGCAGTCTGGAATTATCATTGTTTTTGCTGAGATAAAACTTCGTCTAAATTAACATGAATTATAACAACATGAATCAAGATGTTTTTTCTCAATATGTTTTAGTTTTCCTTTTAGGCTAATAAAACTATTGAATTGCTTTTTAAAATTTTAAATGTAATTAATTAAGAGTTATTCATGTGTCCACTCAAATGAACAGCATGCATTTAAGTATCACTGAGAGTGATATTTCATTACCAGCCCACTGAATAGAGCAATAATAATAAAATTTTAAAAAGAACTGGTTTGTATGTCAAATCTATTTACGATATGTTAGCACCCGGGACACAAAGGCACCAGACATTTCAAGCAGACGTACTTTTTGTGTGTGCAAAGAGCATCTTGGAGTCTGTGTGCATTTTTTGCTTCCTTGACTCGAGGCCAGTAGTTTCCAGGCTCAAATCTGATCTCAGTGCATCTCATATAGGTACAAATGGTATAAAGAACCTTGTTATTCTCTTCAGTGTATAATCACAGAGACATTTAATTTAATACTATTGAAATTGTGTGGTTTACAAAAGAAATCAAACTTGAGGTGTATTACAGTACAGGTGGATTTACAGTATCATACACTATATTGCCAAAAGTATTCACTCATCCATCCAAATCATTGAATTCAGGTGTTTGAATCACTTCCATGGCCACAGTTGTACAAAACCGAGCACCTTGGCATGCAGACTGCTTCTACACACATTAGTGAAAGAACGGGTCGCTCTCAGGAGCTCAGTGAATCCCAGCGTGGTACCATGATGCCACCTGTGCAACAAGTCCAGTCGTGAAATTTCCTCACTACTAAATATTCCACAGTCGACTGTCAGTGCTATTATAACAAAGTGGAAGCGATCTGGAAGGACAGCAACTCAGCCACGATGTGGTAGCCATGTAAAATGACAGTAATGACAGCATAGTGTGCAGAGTTCGCCAACTTTCTGCAGAGTCAATCGCTACAGACCTCCAAACTTCATGTGGCCTTCAGATTAGCTCAAGAACAGTGTAGAGAGCTTCATGGAGTGGGTTTCCATGGCCGAGCAGCTGCATCCAAGCCTTACATCACCAAGCAGGGTCCATAAAGACATGGATGAGTGAGTTTGGTGTGGAAGAAATTGACTTAAACTTGACCGATAGAACACCTTTGGGATGAATTAGAGCGGAGACTGTGAGCCAGGCCTTTTTGTCCAACATCTGTGTCTGACCTCACAAATGCACTTCTGGAAGGATGGTCAAAAATTCCCATAAACACACTCCTAAAGCCTGTGGAAAGCCTCCCCAGAAGAGTTGAACCTGTTATAGCTGCAAGGGGTGGGCCGACATCATATTAAACCCTATGGATTAAGAATGGGAGTCACTCAAGTTCATATGTGTGTGAAGGCAGACGAGTGAATACTTTTGGCAATATAGTGCATATGTTGAAATATCCACAGAATGCATGATGTCCATCTTAGTGGACATGTGGTTAATTGTAATTAACTGCATTAAAAAATAAATATTTTAACACCACAGTGATTGTATTGCTTCTTAGATGTTGCTTTTTGTGCTTTTTAGAAAAATAATTGTACAGAAATCCCTGCAGCAGACAGAGTTTCTGACATTCCGTCTTCTAGTTTGGGTTACCGTATGATTTGTTGCACTTACTGGGTTGTTTAATAACAGTAAAACTAAACATCTAAACATCACTTAAACAGAAGATGTCTGGTAATGTGAAGCAGGCAAGATGGTCTCAAAACCAGAGATTCAAATACAGATGAGAAAGCCTCATTAAAGAGAGTCACACATTGCTAAGTAAGTAGTGGGATTAAAGGCAAACCAGTAAAAATTGGTTTTTATTCTGCATCTAAAAGCAGAAGTAAAGGGTACAGATCTGACGTCCAGGGTTAGGATGTTTTACACACCACAACTTTAAAGCCTAGTTCACCTTTGAGCTTTAGCCAGGACCGTGGCCCAGCCAAAAGTAAATGAACTCATGATCTCAAAGGCTCATGAACAATAAGGTCTGAGCAAGATTGATTTAAGAACTTTTGGATCCCATTACTTACAGGGAACCAGTGGAGGAATGCCAAGACTCAGGTGATGTGGTCTCTCTTTTTTGAGCCTGTAAAGAGATTGTTAGAGATTCGGCATACAGAAGACCGGGTCTTCAGCAGTAGAGTTTTATTAACACATACAGATGTATTAACACATACAGATGCTATCCTGCTCTGCCGAACCTGGCTGTTAGCACTGTGGCTATCCTGCTCTGCCGAACCTGGCTATTAGCACCGGGCTATCCTGCTCTCCTGAACCTGGCTGTCGGTGTCATGGCTGTTCTACTCTCCTGCACCTGGCTGTTAGCACTGTGGCTATCCTTCTCTGCCAAACCTGGCTATTAGCAACGGGTTATCCTGCTCTCCTGAACCTGGCTGTTGGTGTCGTGGCTGTTCTGCTCTCCTGCACCTGGCTGTTAGCACCGTGGCTATCCTGCTCTGCCGAACCTGGCTATTAGCAACGGGTTATCCTGCTCTCCTGAACCTGGCTGTTGGTGTCGTGGCTGTTCTACTCTCCTGCACCTGGCTGTTAGCACTGTGGCTATCCTGCTCTGCCGAACCTGGCTATTAGCAACGGGCTATCCTGCTATCCTGAACCTGGCTGTTGGTGTCGTGGCTGTTCTGCTTTCCTGCACCTGGCTGTTAGCACCGTGGCTATCCTGCTCTGCCGAACCTGGCTGTTGGTGTCGCGGCTGTTCTGCTTCAACCCTTCGGAACCTGGCTGTTTACACTGTGACTATCATGCTCCAACTCTGCTGAACCAGGTTGTTAGCACCCTGTTTATTCTGCTTCAGCCTTGCTGTACTGGCCTCTGTTCTGAATATGCATCTGTTAAATGCGCTGGTGTCACTGCCTGCTACTCCAATTTTCTCTGGTTTGGCTTGCCCCTGTCTTTGGAACCTCCGCTTTGGTCTTACACTGCTACTGAATTGCATAAATATAGTCACTATTGTCATCTTCCCAAAAGCAGTGCTATTTGCTGCCAGTAGAGCTGGTATACTCTGTCGACGACGTTACGTACATCGTGGTTTAATGTTGTAATTGGGATTACAAAGATGTGAAAAGGAAAGGGGTAACACAGGATACAGGATCAAACATAAAGGGTCATTTCAATACCCAAATGGTGTTAGTTTGTTTGTTTATTAGAATTTTAACATCATGTTTGACACTTTGATCACAAGCTGTTAACATAGACTAAGCAAGATGAAACGAGAGCCTGTATGACATTCTCCAATCTTGAGGTGTTAGGAATTACTTAATTTTGGCAATTCACTTAAGTTGGTAAAAGCTACTCCGGTCAACTGAGTTCACTTATCTCTTGCATTAATAAATTCGACAAGTAGTTCCTCTGTTTTATTTAGTAGATAAAAGTTACACAGCATCCTGACTTTTATTTCCTTCATACCATCCTCAGTCTTACTGGGTAGACATTGTTGAGTTTGGCTGATATATACAGCTGTGTGTCGTCTGCATAGCAGTGAAAATTGATGCATGTTTATGAATATAATATTTTTTTCTTAATGATAGCACGTGTTTTAGTATGGATGATTCACACTTTCACTTTCAGGAGTCAGACAGCAGGCCCGCTTGGTTTGTGATTATAATAGCTTTATTATAATGCACAATAGTTACACATATAATAAGTAATAATTCCCAACCTAAAACTACCTGCAAAGCGTATATACCATACCTGTCAAGTCTCCCGTTTTGGCCGGGAAACTACCGTATTTTACCCCTCTTTCCCGCCGTCCTCCCGTATTAGTATTTTCCCGTAAATTTCCCGTATTATATTATTGTGGTATCTTCAATCATCACATCCAAATATAATATATTTAAGTGTCTTTATTATTAACCAACAAATCTCAGATAAGCAATAAAGTCATGTGCAAACTCTCAGAACGGTAACTTTCTTCTGACCCTCCTTTAACCACACCACAACAATAACAAAAGGTAACAGTGCCTTCCACAGGTTCAGCTCCCCATTACAGGTAAGTATTTTTATGTTTTCTTTACACAATACTACAATTATAATTTAAAAAAACATTCCTGTGCCTCTCCAAACTGAAATGTCACTAACCTCGCGAGAACTGCCACCCAGGCTGCTGCAAGTGGCAGTTCTCACGAGGTCAGTGCGGACAGCGGGAACAAACCTGGAACAGGGAGAGATAGATGGATGCAAGGAGAGAGAGGGCATTCCTGCCAAAAAAAGTAAAGACTGCATGTAAATATCTAAATGGGACATCAAATTTACCTTTCTAAAGAGGAGCAGGATGGGGCAGAGTTATGCATTCTGTAAGGTTTGTAACTGTGTTTTCATTTAGGCTGTATTATAAGAATTACATATGTAGGAATGTCCACAGCATTTCAGTGTCAACAAAGGTAGGCCTATCAGATTCTGATCATCTAATTGTAGTTTGTAAGTGGTTCACAGGTGGTTATTTTAGATTTCTTGTAAACCTGTCTTAAAATGTAAGGGATACTGAACCTCGGTTGGGCTGGTGGGACGGCTCGAATCGTGCGGCGGAAAATTTCCCTTATTTTTAAATCCAAAACTTGACAGGTATGGTATATACACCCTGGATGAAGCTATCATCACCCACCTCTCATCAGCTGGGGAGCCCCTTCAGCTCTGGCAGGAGATCAACTTAACCCAGAAATATTGGGTGATGAGCGCTGTCCTACGGCTGAGCTCCTGTCAGTGCCAGCGACTTTTCCCGTTTATATAGCAGTTCAAGTGTGATTAACTAGAACCTTCGTGTAAGAATAGGGGTTAGTTGGCTAGACTCTCCCCCTTTCTGGGTGTTGTGCCAAGTTCATAACAATGTTTCAATGTTGGGTGAAGTAAGGGTTTGAGCATTTCAGTTTTCCAGTTTAGAAAACAAGAGGAATGCTTCTGCAAGTGAGTCAGGGTCGCAACCACGGCCAAAACACACCATATCAAAGTTGATCCATTCCAGATCTCGATAAGGCTGCATTCTTTGCATACCGCCCCGTAAGAGGATTGATTAGTCAACCAAGCCGTAACCAAGACCAAAACACATTACTAGCTGCGTTCTTTGCGTACCGCCCAGCATCCAGGGCCATAGGGGCCTCATGCCTTCGTACTGTAAGACATACATCATCAAAAATACCAACCAAAAAGTGAAATCACAGAAAGTGAAATCACTGTGCTTATACTACTTAAACCTTCACAACAATATATGTAAGCATATATGAATATTATACAGTTAATGTAACTATATGTGTGAGTATATATGAGTATTATACAGTTAATGTAACTATATGTGTGAGTATATATGAGTAATACACAGTTAATGTAACTATATGTGTGAGTATATATGAGTATTATACGTTTAGAATGATAAACTAAAAATATATAGTAAAAATATGTAAGATAGTAGGAATATGATATAAGATATAAGCATCTACACTGAACAGCCATAACAATAAAACCACCTTGTTTCTACACTCACTGTCCACTCTATTAGACTCTATCCTACCTAGTTGGTCCAACTTGTAGATGTAAAGTCAGAGACGATCGCTCATCTATTGCTGCTGTTTGAGTCGGTCCACTTCTAGACCTTCACCAGTGGTCACAGGATGGATATTGTTGGCTGGATATTTTTGGTTGGTGAACTATTCTCAGTCCAGCAGTGACAGTGAGGTGTTTAAAAAAACTCCAGCAGCGCTGCTGTGTCTGATCCACTCATACCAGCACAACACACACTAACCCACCACCACCATGTCAGTGTCACTGCAGTGCTGAGAATGATCCACCACCTAAATAATACCTGCTCTGTGGTGGTCCTGACCATTAAAGAACAGGGTGAAAGGGGGCTAAAAATTTATGAAGAGTAACAGATGGACTACAGTCAGTAATTGTAGAACTACAAAGTGCTTCTATATGGTCAAATAAACAGTGAGTGTAGAAACAAGGAAGTGGTTTTAATGTTATGCCTGATCGGTATGAGCATATATCATAAGATAGAAGCATGTTTTTACTGACAAACATAATCATAATATGTAAATGTAAACAATTTTTTAATTAGTGCTTGCAACACACTCAAAAAAGTTGGGACAGTGGCATGTTTACCCCCGTCTTACAGTGTCTGTTCTATTAATTAGACTTTTTCATTGCTTGGGAACTGAGAATATTACTTTGTCATTTTGTAAATGGAATTTTTGCTAATTTCTGCTTGATAAAAGTCTATGGACTCCTTATTTGATTATTCTCTTAAAGATGGCCCATATATTTACAGCTGAAACATGCAAACATTTATAACCAACAGTTGAGTCACAACACAGTCTTTGTTGGATCATCCTTTTATACCCAATCATGATTACCAGCACCAATACATCACCTGTTACTGATTCACCTGCTTATTAAAACACGTTTCTAAATGGGTAAACTTAACTTTTCACTTTTAGTTTGATCCTGTCCATGATTATTTTTTGATTGCAGAAATCAAATTCAAAATTATTTTACAAAATTAAATCAAGTTGGTCAGCCAAAACTATGAAGGTGAGTTAGTTTGTCAGTAAAATTGAGATTCAAAACAAACCACAGGTACAAAATGTTCCAGCTTTTCAGTAAATGGGGCACAGAGATTTCACCAACTGTACTGTAGTCATCATTAATAATGAGGAATAAATAAAAGACATGAAACAAATGAAACAAACACAAAAACAAAGAAGATTATCCCAGAATGTCATGAGGTGTTATAAAGTATAGTATATTACAGTACGATTATGTTCTTGATGTTCTTGAACACCACTCCACCTGGTTGTTTTCGCCATATAACTGAGATGTTTTCCATCCCGTGCTCTTTTAGTTTCTCTTTAACCTAATAAACAGAATTAAACTTCTATTAGTAAATAAAGCACAATAATAATGCATCTCTGTTGATCCAGTGGCAGATTTTGCTGAATAATACGGAGCTTATATTAAAAGTAGAATCTTGTGAAGAATAAGACCCACCTTCTCCAAGATTGCTGCCATTACTGCGAGATCATTTACATCCTGGTCCCTCTGAATCTTCATCCTGATATAACGTCTTCCTGTGATCACTGTAAACAGAAATGTACAAAATGACACGACATACAGTATATACATTCTAAACCAGTTTAATCTAAAAGGCTAAAGCAAACTCACCTCTATGACAAAAGAAAGGTTTATACTGTAAACAAGGCACATCATCGGCCAGCCCACTAGCATACACACAACCACAGTTGGCAACTCCCCCAGCATTATCAGGTTGTCCAGAAGCCCATTTGATCCATGTTGCAGGGGTGTTGTCTGACCACTTCCAGGGGTCTCTGACCAGGCCGATCCAAGGATTTGAAGTAGTACCCATTCCAATTACAGTTGAAAATTCAGCGTCGTCTCTTGTGCTGGCCAGGTCAGTGTGATACTGCCTGCAATAGCTCTGAGCGTTAAGCCAGGACTTAGAAATATTTGTGTAAAGAATGTACCTAGCAGCACCAGTGTTCCTTTCTGTAAAAATTTTAAAACACTAATATAAGTAAATATATTGCAGCATTACAATTTTAAAAGAAATTAAAATATCACAAATATTTACAGTTGTAAAAGAGGCAGTTTACCACTTCCTCCTATGGTGGTGTGTATAACTACTAGTAGTTAAAAAAAACTTTTTAACATTTTAACATTCTAATTGCCCTGACTGTGGGAAATTGGTTGTGGATCTTGATATTGCAGCAGTTTGAAGCAGATTGAAACTAGATTGTTTACTGAGTGTTTAGCAACATGCTATACTAACAACTGTGATGTGTTGCCTTAGAGCCACTATGCTTTTGGTTTAGTGTGGTTTAGGGCACTAACATTTAAATTTTTGGCATTTAGTAGACGCTTTTGATTGATTGATTGATTGATTGATTGAGTACTTTATTAATCCCCTAAGGGAAATTGTGGTGTCGCAGCAGCAATAACAGTTATGACAAATGTAAATACAAGTAAGATATAAAAAAAAAAAAAAAATATATATATATATATATATATATATATATATATATATATATATATATATATATATATATATATATATATACAGTGTATCACAAAAGTGAGTACACCCCTCACATTTCTGCAGATATTTAAGTATATCTTTTCATGGGACAACACTGACAAAATGACACTTTGACACAATGAAAAGTAGTCTGTGTGCAGCTTATATAACAGTGTAAATTTATTCTTTCCTCAAAATAACTCAATATACAGCCATTAATGTCTAAACCACCGGCAACAAAAGTAAGTACACCCCTAAGAGACTACACCCCTAAATGTCCAAATTGAGCACTGCTTGTCATTTTCCCTCCAAAATGTCATGTGACTCGTTAGTGTTACTAGGTCTCAGGTGTGCATAGGGAGCAGGTGTGTTCAATTTAGTAGTACAGCTCTCACACTCTCTCATACTGGTCAATGAAAGTTCCAACATGGCACCTCATGGCAAAGAACTCTCTGAGGATCTTAAAAGACGAATTGTTGCGCTACATGAAGATGGCCAAGGCTACAAGAAGATTGCCAACACCCTGAAACTGAGCTGCAGCACAGTGGCCAAGATCATCCAGCGTTTTAAAAGAGCAGGGTCCACTCAGAACAGACCTCGTGTTGGTCGTCCAAAGAAGCTGAGTGCATGTGCTCAGCGTCAAATCCAACTGCTGTCTTTGAAAGATAGGCGCAGGAGTGCTGTCAGCATTGCTGCAGAGATTGAAAAGGTGGGGGGTCAGCCTGTCAGTGCTCAGACCATACGCCGCACACTACATCAAATTGGTCTGCATGGCTGTCACCCCAGAAGGAAGCCTCTTCTGAAGTCTCTACACAAGAAAGCCCGCAAACAGTTTGCTGAAGACATGTCAACAAAGGACATGGATTACTGGAACCATGTCCTATGGTCTGATGAGACCAAGATTAATTTGTTTGGTTCAGATGGTCTCAAGCATGTGTGGCGGCAATCAGGTGAGGAGTACAAAGATAAGTGTGTCATGCCTACAGTCAAGCATGGTGGTGGGAATGCCATGGTCTGGGGCTGCATGAGTGCAGCAGGTGTTGGGGAGTTACATTTCATTGAGGGACACATGAACTCCAATATGTACTGTGAAATACTGAAGCAGAGCATGATCCCCTCCCTCCGGAAACTGGGTCGCAGGGCAGTGTTCCAGCATGATAATGACCCCAAACACACCTCTAAGACGACCACTGCTTTATTGAAGAGGCTGAGGGTAAAGGTGATGGACTGGCCAAGCATGTCTCCAGACCTAAACCCAATAGAACATCTTTGGGGCATCCTCAAGCGGAAGGTGGAGGAGCGCAAAGTCTCGAATATCCGCCAGCTCCGTGATGTCGTCATGGAGGAGTGGAAAAGCATTCCAGTGGCAACCTGTGAAGCTCTGGTAAACTCCATGCCCAGGAGAGTTAAGGCAGTTCTGGGAAATAATGGTGGCCACACAAAATATTGACACTTCAGGAACTTTCACTAAGGGGTGTACTCACTTTTGTTGCCGGTGGTTTAGACATTAATGGCTGTATATTGAGTTATTTTGAGGGAAGAATAAATTTACACTGTTATATAAGCTGCACACAGACTACTTTTTATTGTGCCAAAGTGTCATTTTGTCAGTGTTGTCCCATGAAAAGATATACTTAAATATCTGCAGAAATGTGAGGGGTGTACTCACTTTTGTGATACACTGTATATATAAAGAGAATAAAATATAATAATATAAAAAATAAGAACTAAAAACTAAAAAGGGGGGGGGGGGGGGGGGGTAAAGGTGCAGTTACGGACATTGTGCAATTTAAAATTTTAAGTAAAAAAGTACCCTGTGCAAAATGTGAGTTTAATTGTCTTTTATGGGTGTTATAGGTTCTGCGTTCTTCTCTTGCACCAGTGAGAGATATTGCCACCGCTGAGGGCAGAGATGACTTCCTCTTTGAATAGCGCTCTTTGTTGCAGCAAAGTTGGCGGAACCTTCCACTAAAGGCACTTTGCTGTTTAATCAGCAGGTCGTGTAGCGGGTGTGTGGTATTGTCCATTACGTTGAGCAGCTTGTGCAAAATTCTCTGCTCAATAACCAGCTCTAGGGGCTCCAGAGCAAAACCCAGCACAGATCTAGCTTCCCTGATAAGCTTGTTAAGCTTCTTGGACTCTTTGGCTCTGATGCTGCTTCCCCAGCAGATGGCTGCATAGAAAATTACACTTTCCACTACAGACTGGTAAAAAATGTGTAGCATCTTGCTGCATACATTGAAGGACCTGAGCCTCCTTAAAAGGACTTCCAGTCCAGTCTGTCGTCAAGATGGACGCCGAGGTATTTGTAACTTTCCACCACCTCGACATCCTCCCCCAGCATACAGAGGGGTTTCGCGACTTACAATTATGAATGAACACATTTTCTGAGCAATTGAGGGTTAAGGGCCTTGCTCAGGGGCCCAACAGTGGCAACCTGGTAGTCATAGGGCTTGAACCGGCAACCTTCAGATTACTAGTCCACTACCTTAACCACTGAGCTACCACTTTCCACTGTCCACAAACATGTAGGCCTTGCACATAGACTGGTCTTATTAGCATATCCTGCCCTGTCTGACAGATGCTAATGGGTGGTATTTTTACAGGATCTTGCATGTCATTGAGCCTAATCAATCACTGTTTTTTAGTCTTTATTGGTCCATTCCTGCATTTCATTCCTGCAACACTTTTTAAAATAGTTGGTATGCAGGCAATTTAAGATTAGCAATAAGGCTAAAAAAATAATTATGTGATTTCAAACAGGTGAAGGTCTAGAGTGCATGATATACGTAAAGAATTAAAGGAATCAGGAGGAATTTCTCTGCATAAAGGACAAGGGTGCAAGCTTAATCTGAACACCCGTGATCTCTGATCATTCAGATGGCGCCGCATTAAGAACCATCATTCATCAATAGCTGATATAACCACATGGGTGTTACGTGGGGGGAGAAAACAGGACCCAGGATGCAGAGATTAGTAACAGAAAATTTTATTAATAAAAGTAAACAAATAATAACTAGGGATATAACATTAAACATAGGAAAACGAAACCGAGTCGTGAATCCCCATCGCAGCCTGCGAGGCCGTCACGACCGGTGCTGCAGGGATGGAGCTTCTCCATGATGGAAACGAGAGAAAAACCCCGAACCCGATCAGATGGCTCTGTCACCAGCCGCGTTTCACAACACCGCTGGTGATAGGGCCAATCTATAGGAAACGAGAGAAAAGTCCGAACTTGCCTTGGCGCAGTCCGGGAAAACCGGTGGCTCTGTCTCCAGCCGCACCTAGCTGTCACCGGGCAGAAGCACACCTGTAGAAAACAAGAGAAAAACCCGAACTCGCCTCAGCGTAGTCCGGGGAAACCGGTGGCTCTGGCACCAGCCGCACCTTGCTGTCACCGGGCAGAAGCACACCTATTTAAAACAAGAAAGCCCCCGAAATCGCCTGTATTGCAGTTCGGGGGAACAGAAGGCTTTGTCGTCAGCCGCAGCTGGAAAGAAGCCAGTCTGTTATAGGAAACAGGAAAAGAACCCAAACTCGCCTCAGCGTAGTCTGGGGAAACCGGTGGCTCTGTCACCAGCCGCACCTTGCTGTCACCGGGCAGAAGCACACCTATTCAGAACAAGAAAGCCCCCGAAATCTCCTATGGCACAGTTCGGGGGAACAGAAGGCTTTGTCGTCAGCCGTAGCTGGAAAGAAGCCAGTCTGTTATAGCGCAAAGAGCACGCCGAGCTCGCCGTCGCGAGGTTCGGAAAAGCCCCGAACTCGCCGTCGCTGTGTTCGGGGGAATGGGTGGCTACATCGTCAGCCGCAGCTGGAAAGAAGCCAACCCGTTTAGTGCAAGGAACACGCCGAAATCGCCGTCGCGATGTTCGGGAATTCACCGAACCCGCTGTCGCGCAGTTCGAGGAATCAGATGGCCGTGTCACCGATCGCGCCTCAGCACGACCAGGAAGGAGCACACCTGTTTAGCACAAGGGACACCCCGAAATCGCCGTCGCGCAGTTCGGGAAGCCCGTTGGCTAACTCGCCAGCCACTCCTTGCTGTGGCTGGGAGAGAAACAAAAAACGTCGACTTTAACTAAAAGAAACCAAACCAAACGAAACAGGGGTTAAAGGCATGACAACCTGTGGCTGCATGGTGCCTGCTTAAATAAGCAGGCACAGCTGCAGGTTGTCAGCCTTAATTAGGAGACCTGTAATTTAAGGCCTTTGTTCCAGAGGATCTGTAATTCCTGCAACGCCGGGGACCAAGGTAGGTTAACCCCAACGCCACAGGAAACCTTACAATGGGCAAAGGATTTACTGTGGCCAACTGTGGTCAAGAACCACAATAACATTCCAGAGTAACATTCCCAAATGATACTTAAAACTTTATTGTGCACAAAAAGAAGCCTTATATTAACTATGTCCAGAAGCGGTGTTAATTTTACTGGGCTTTGAGGCATCTGGAATGGATCATCACACAGTGGGAAAAACGTTGTCAGGAGAATTGGCATTCCTGTTTCTTTTCTGAAAGAATTGGATGATGTGTGCTCCAGTCCAAAGACCAAAAAAAAAACATCCAAACTGTGATCAGCAATAAGTCCAAAAGCCAGGGTCTGTCATGGTATGGTGGTGTGTCAGTACCAGGGTGTATCATGGTATGGCGGTGTGTCAGTACCACGGTGTATCATGGTATGGGGGTTTGTCAGTACCACGGTGTATCATGGTATGGGGGTGTGTCAGTACCAGGGTCTATCATGGTATGGGGGTGTGTCAGTACCAGGGTGTGTCATGGTATGGGGGCGTGTCAGTACCAGGGTGTATCATGGTATGGGGGTGTGTCAGTACCAGGGTGTGTCATGGTATGGGGGTGTGTCAGTACAAGGGTGTGTCATGGTATGGGGGCGTGTCAGTACCAGGGTGTGTCATGGTAAGGGGTGTGTCAGTACCAGGGTCTGTCATGGTATGGGGGTGTCAGTACCAGGGTGTATCATTGTATGGGGGTGTGTCAGTACCAGGGTCTGTCATGGTATGGGGGCGTGTCAGTACCAGGGTGTATCATTGTATGGGGGTGTGTCAGTACCAGGGTCTGTCATGGTATGGGGGTGTGTCAGTACCAGGGTCTGTCATGGTATGGGGGTGTGTCAGTACCAGGGTCTGTCATGGTATGGGGGTGTGTCAGTACCACTGTAGTCAATCCTTAAAAACTGATTTTGTGAGGTAGTTTTACATTGGGAATTTGGTGATCACTAGGGGGTGCTATCACAAAATGTTTCTTGAATTAAGTTCATGTTGGATGATGTGGTGACCTGGGTGTTGGAGGATCAGCTTACATACAAGGATGTTTTTGGTCAACCAAATTATTTAGAGAATATATTAGGTTTAGCTTTGGCCTACAAAAATAAAACAGTGTCAGAAATATGTGTGCTTTATATATCTATCTTTTAATTTGAACACTTAATGGTGCTGTTCTTAAAACAAACATAGACCCAGAAAATAACAGTGGACAGTTTTATTGTTTTGGCTATTAAGTACATTTAAGTGAACTATAACTAAAAAATAAATCTCCAAATAATGTCAAGATCTCAAAGTAGAAAATAATATATCGTCACTTACCATCAAAGCAGAAAAAAGGGCGGAGACTTGAACAAGGCAGATCCCACCAGCCATTACTATTTATTCCAACACATGCTTCACACCCAGCTGAATTGGAAGGCTCTCCTGCTGGCCATTTGGTATAACTTCCAACCCACTGGTTTCCAAGAGACCAGTACCAATAGGTAACATTTAGATACAGTCCAATCCAACCATTTGTAGTGAACTGGTTTGTCTTTACTACATCCAGGACTTTGACAAGGTCGTCATTGCTTCCAACAGTAGCCAGGTCATGGTGATGGGGTCGGCAGTAAGCCTGAGCTTGAGACCATGTTAGTGGCTGCGAGATTACATTTACATTTTCAGCATTTAGCAGACGCTTTTATCCAAAGCGACTTACACAATGAGCAATTGAGGGTTAAGGGTCTTGCTCAGGGACCCAACAGTGGCAACTTGGTGGTGGCGGGGCTTGAACCGGCAACCTTCTGTTTACTAGTCCAGTACCATAACCACTGAGCTATCACTGGCCCTAGATTAGATAGTATTTGCGAGGGACAGACTGTGAAAGGACTCCTGTGGACGAAACATATCAAACAAAATCTTTTATTCATCTACCAATAAAACATACAGCTTAGTACGTATATAAGTTAAAACTTTATATATTTTTATAGCCACAAAGGGGATTGATGTCCCTAATTATTGCCCATGCTTTGGAAAGGGATGTCCAAAGGGTTGTGATCAGGTGTCCACATTCTTTTGGTCATATAGTGTAGAACTAAATTAGTAAAAGGTCACGTATAAATGCAGGCTGAGTCAAAGTCCTGAGTTGAATCCCTCCACATTTATGACTCCACAAAAGCCACGAGTGTCACAGCTCGGACCGACTATTCTTTCATCTTAAGTGACAACTGTACCAGAATATAGACATACTGTCCATATAATTATACCTTTTATGTATCGTTTCTATCTTAGATACTGTCTTTGACTCAAGATATAGTGTTAAGAATTGTGTTCTATCAATATCCTGTATACAAGTTAAAGAACATTTGTACTGCATGTTTAAATCACATATGTAACCACCTCTGTGTTATTAGACCTGTTTAATTCTACAGGTTGAGTCAAAAGTCGCAGGACATTCTTTAATTTCAGAAACGAAAGGGAAAATGACATATCTGAATACGGCAGCAAGTGAGGTGATTCTGATGTCATTCTGATGTCCAGGGAATGCAGCTGCCGTACCCAGAAATTCTGAGAAACCGGGACTGTGGACAACAAGCCACGTAGTGATCGTCCGAAGACTGCTACCAGCGAAGAAACCTCAACAATGGTTCTGGCAGCCTTTGCAAAAAGTCCACGACTTACCAATAAGTGGCCTTTCAAGATCCAGCTTCAGCAGAAACTATCAGAGGATGACCCTGATAGATGTGTCGAGTTCTACACCTGGGCGTTAGACCAACTTCGATGGGATCCCGTATTCGCACCGGGCATTCTGTTCAGTGATCAGGCCAATTTTTATGTCAGTGGTGAGGTCAACCGCCAGAACGTGAGGTACTGGAGTGATGAAAACCCTCACTGGACGGCAGACACTGAAGTCGTAGGTGATGTGAAGGTTATGGTGTGGTGTGGAATATGGGGCACCCGTGTAATCTGACCCATTTTCATCGACCAGACCCTAAATGCTCAGCGCTACCTGACAGTGCTACAGGAAACAGTGTTCCCATCCATTCTGACCCAAGATGGCAGTCTTCCCTGTTATTTCTAACAGGATGGGGTTCCACCACACTACGGAGCTGGTGTTCGTCAGTGGCTGGATATTCAATTCCCTGGCCATTGGATCGGCCATCGTGGTCCTGTGGAATGGCCGCCCAGATCACCCGAACTCACACCACTTGACTTTTATCTCTGGGGTCGTCTCAAACAAATCCGCAACAAACAGCACCTTCAGCACTGCATTGTGGAGGCTTGTGACAGCATTTCTCCAGAGATTCTCATGCGGGTTCATAACGATTGGATCTAGCACCTTCAGCTCTGTGTTCAGCACCAGGGACGACACACAAAATAGATATTGTAAATCTGACAATCGACTTCTGAGGAAATTCTGGTCTTCTTTGATATGCTACATTACCACCTTCCCATTGGAAAAACTTGCCCTTGATCCAATATGGCGGCTTTCAAGATGGAGGCCATGTTCCGGACATAGCCTAAAAGATAGGCCCCCTCACCCATTACTTGCTAAGGTGTTCAGATATGTCATTTTCCCTTTTGTTTCTGAAATAAGAGTGTCCTGCAACTTTTGACTCACCCTGTATATATTGGTATTTAGATTTTGTTCTTTCATTATATTAGTGATATTAAGAGTTTCCTTTGTGAGCCAACTTAGAATGTTTTTGTCAAAACTAAGCTTTTAGCATCACCTACTGACCACAAATGGTTAACTTGCGTGGTTTGTGGCAAATATTTCGTCAAATGATCTTAAGGAAAGTTCATCTCCCATTGGCTACATCTACTGCACACCAGTGCCAACTTTTTAAGTTTTCCAGATTTGAAGAGTGTTACAGGCACGGAAAGCCCACTTCTCCTGCTGAACAGGGCCAGAACAAAGAGCCAATAGACGTGAGGTGATTCGACTACGGGTCTCTCCCTGCAATGACTTCCTTTATCAGCTGACAGTTACACACGTTTCACCTGCTCACAGTGAATTGTTTGGTTTTGATAGCTTTTTATTTGCTTCCAATATTAATCGATAGCGTACACTTAAATCAGGCTCTAAACCTCCTGGTTCTACCCACCGTTTAATCCACTATAGATAATCACATGTTATAATCGACTAACGAACTTTACCCCAACAGAAAGTGACTGATATGTTATGAATTCGGTTTTCTTTGTCAAAATACCAGTGGTGCCCCTTATTTGATTATTAGCTTGTTTAGGTTATTGAGGTTGAAAAAGCTGGGACATAATGCTGTTTGCTTGTGACTAAAGTATTTGAAAGTCAAAGGTAAGGTGTAAGAATTCTGGCAGTAGTTAGAAGGGAGTATCCAGAGTGTATTTGCATAGGTTTTAGGAGGAAGAATAAATATCAGGTAATGTGACTGGAGGGCTGAATGTACGAGCCTGATGGAGGTGCTGGTGATGGGATGCTATGGCGTAGATGAAATGCTTTGGTTGTTGAAATGCTGCTCGGTTGATAGAAGGCGTTTCATGTGGTAGAGCACAATGGAGGTGCTGTGAGAGAGTGCTGCGAGAACAAGTTTGATGTTTGCGTTTGTTTGTCAGCTTAGGATGTTAGCATATTTAAATATGATTAGAAGACGCAGGCTGGTGTTTATAAAGATGATGAAGTAATTAGGTTTGGGGCATTATTTATGTTTTTTCGGACTATCTGGCATTATTTAAACCCTCTGGAAGTTGTTGTGGAAGGTTCATTCGATGCTGTAATATCATTATTAGTTCAACTTTTAAAATAATTATATATTGTACTGTGGTGTAATGTGAGCTCAAAGAGAAAAGAACAGCAGGCTGTGAGCAGAGCTGATAATCAAATTTTCAAGCTTGAGATTTCGCTACTGGTGAGCTACTGTGTTTTACCGCTGTTCTACCCAAGCGCCGTAATTACACTATTAAGACTCTTTATAAATGTGTTGAAATTCTCTCTTACCTGTGAGGAACAGAAGAAGGAACATTATCTTTTCCATCACTGATGTGTCACTGATGCTGAAAGAAATAAGAATGTTAGAGAAGTCCTTCCTGAAACTATTTTATAACTATCCTATCTAAAATAAACATGCTAAACTTTCAGTTAGATCTGCAGAACAAAATGTAGTAGAAATAAAGTAACCAGTGCTAGAATATCTAATGTCAAGCAGAATTATGACACATCGTCTGGGTCCTGCAGAAAGCAAAACAGCCCCAATCACCATCACACTGTCACCACCATGTCAGACTGTTGTTATGATGTGGTAGGGACTGTGGTAACCTAGTGGATAGAGCTTTAATCTATCAATTGTAAGATTAAGGGTTTGAATCCTGGCTCTGCCATGCAGCCACTTGAACTTCTTGTTCTAACCCCAGCTTCCAGACAAGATGGGATATGCAAAGAAAAAAGATAAACAACAAATAAAAGCTTTCTGTTCTGTTCTTTTCTTTGTTCTTATGTTGGAATGCAGTGTTGGCTTTACGTCAGATGTAATGGGACTCATCTGTATACAGGTTCTATTTATGTGGTGTCTAGATTCAGCAGGTCTGGCAGTGATCATGTCTGGGTGTGGCTCATCAAATTCAACCCAATAGTCAACTGGTTGATTTAGTTGCTAAGGTGGGAATAATAAAATATTTTTACTTTTCTACATTGGGTCAAGTAGTACTTTTCAGCAGTTTTTCTTTAACAAATGAAATAAATTATTTATTTTTGGTTTATTTGGGTCTCTCAGCTATTAAAAGTAGTTTGATGATCTGAAACATAAATGTGACAAATATGCAACAGTAAAATTGACAGCACTGTGTGTATTTACCTATTAACACTTAATCATCTGAAAGTGAAAACACAAACTACTCTAAATAGAACTTTTCACCATTCGCTTCTATTCTGCCAGTATAGCACCTGATACTTTATCTGATTATGCAGAATGTGGCTTGGTGTCGTCATGTTTAAACAAGAATAGACATTCCTGAAATGTCCTGTAGTTCATTTTCCCCTTTTTAAACAAGAAACTGTATTTATCAGAAAATATTGTTAAAATTAGTTAAAATTAGTCTGTCAATCTGACAAATTCAGTAAATTACTAATAAAAGTTACCTGTGATATGAAGAAGACAGTAGAAAGACGTGTCTGTTTTCCTTCAGAACTTCCACCCCTTCTAACACATTACAGGTACAGATAAGGACACAGATGAGACTTGATTTGTCTGCGTTGATTTCCATTTAAATTTGCTTAAAAGTTTCAGCCAGATCAGGTCAGTGGCAGGAGATGATACTTGTAGTAAAAGTTTGCTTAAATCTTCAAAAAAAAAAAAAAAACAGTTTAAACAAAAAACAAGTTGCTCTATGTATATTTTAAACTAAGCTGTCTTTGGACATCAGTCAATAATATATAAAAAAAAAAAAATAATTTTTATTATTTTTCTCAAAATTCAAACTTAAATCCTTTAAGTCTTGTTCTTTTTTGTAGATTTGTACAGAAATGTAATCATCTGTCCTGTAGTTATTTTGCCCTATTTACTTCCAACAAGAATAAATAGAAGAAGATTAGAAGAAGAAGAAATACTTTATGTGTCATATATGCATATACAAGTGTACAGTACAATGAAATTCTTTCTTCGCATATCCCAGCTTGTTTGGAAGCTGGGGTCAGACGCAGGGTCAGCCATCGTACGGCGCCCCTGGAGCAGACAGGGTTAAGGGTCTTGCTCAAGGACCCAACAGTGGCTGCATAGCAGAGCCTGGATTTGAACCGCCAATCTATCAGTTGATAGCCCAAAGTTCCACCCACTAGGCTACCACTGTCCCTATATTACTACATGTTGTTAAAGTTACTTATAAAAATTGGCTGTGATATGAAGACTGTAGAAAGATGCCGTACTTTTCTTTAAGGCTTCTTCTAGTGTAGGAGACAAGCAAATTTAGATGGAAATCACTGCTGATGAATCAGCTTCAGCTGTTCCTGTTATGTGAAATTGATGTTTTGCAGGTGGTAACAAATATTACATACAAGTATCAAAAGTATGCAAGGGCAAGTTTCTCCAGACACATTTATTTGTAAAGTTCTTCTTACAATGAACAAAGCAAAGACTCTCTGCTGCCCTGGGTTACTAGAGGATAGTTTAGAACCAGAGACAGGACTGGAGGTCTGTTTGGAACTGGTAAAAAGGACTGAAAAACCTGAGATAGGCATGGCTGCAGAATAGGGCATTAATAACCTCTCATACCGTGATAGATCCTGGCTTTAAAATTTAGCATTAGTAACAGTCTGGATCATCTATTTTTCCCCTGACCATAAAGAATGTTTCACAATATTTTATTATTTCTGAAAATTTGTAGGTTTGTAAAAAAGTTTGAGTAGTTGTCCTGTAGTGCATTTGCACCCTTTTTTTAAACAAGAAACCATATTTATCAGAAATCATTGTTAAAATAAGTTTAAACAACACCAAATGAATCCATGTCACAAATTCAGTAAATCACTAATAAAAGTTACCTGTAATATGAAGACAGTAGAAAGACACGTCTGTATTCCTTCAGAACTTCCACCTTTTCTGACACATTAGAGGTACAGATAAGGACACAGACGAGACTGATTCATCAGCGCTGATTTCCATTTAAATTTGCTTAACATTAACAGCCAGATCAGCTTGTTGGTAGGAAATTTAATTTATAGTAAAATTGTGCTTAAATCTTCAAAACAACAACAAAAAAACAGGTCTGTTTTGAATGAACAGCTGCTAAAACGTGTGAAATATCACAACTATTTTTACAAAAAAAAAAATCACTGAAGTTGCTCCAGATAAACGTGGGGAAAACCAAAGATCTGGTGGAGGATTTCCGCAGGTGCAGACACCCCCTGCCCTCAGTGAACATCCAGGGAATAGACATTGAGAGAGTGGACTCTTATAAGTACCTGGGTGTTCACCTCAACTACAAACTGCACTTTATAAAAAAGGTCAGAGCAGACTCTACCTACTCAGGAGACTGAGGTTATTTGGAGTGCGGGGGGCACTCCTGAGGACTTTCTTCGATACAGTAGTGGCATCAGCCATCTTTTATGGAGTGGTATGCTGGGGCAGGAGCATCTTTACGGCCGGCTCTGTCCTGGGAAGCCCCTTAGACCCAGTGCAGGTGGTGGGAGACAGAAGGATGTTAGCCAAGCTGGCATCCATGCTGGAGAACGACTCCCACCCCATGCATGAGACTCTGGCAGAACTGGGCAGCTCCTTCAACGACAGACCACAAATGTGTGAAGGAGCGGTATCGCAGGTCCTTCCTTCCTGCTGCTGTTAGATTATACAACCAGCACTGTTCCCAGCAGATCACGTACACACACACTTACAGGAAATATAGTTTTTCTCAATGGCGCATAACAATGTGCAACATTTTTTCACTGTCACATGTTTTTGACTTTTATCATTGTCTATATTGTTATACACTGTACTGTTAATTTGTCTATTTTGTACTGAGTGCCTTGCTATCCCTTCGCTGCTGTAACACTGTGAATTTCCTCACTGTGGGACTAATAAAGAATTATCTTATTTTATCTTATCTTATCTAATCTTTCTTATCTTAAAATTGTACGCCTGCAAGAAGTACCAAATGAAAGTTCGGAACAGGAGCATGAGTTTGTTACCACTGAGTTCCATCAACGTTCCTATTAACAGCACTAAATCATGTGGAAAATGAAAACACAACCTGATTCATGTTTAAAAGAACTTTTTGCCAATTTTCTGTTATTTTTTGGTTAATAATAAGCTACCATTTGAGCACCTGTTATTTTTTATGATTATGCAGTCATGCTCTAGTAGCTCATGCGGAACGTGGCTTGGTGACATCATGTTAACATATGCATGGAGACCCATAAAAAACTTATTGTTCATAATCAGTAAATGTATCTCCAAAGTGTTTTGTTTTTATTCAGCATTAGCCATTAGCGTCAATACACCTAATATACAATAATTCACAGTCACTCCCGACATCTATTCATAGACCATTGCTACTGGCCTATAACCAATCAATAACGCAAAGTGTGTCCTCCCTGTAATTATTTATACAGCTGTGTTGACCCTACAGATGTACAAATTCACTTAAATGGGCTGGAAGCTGTTGGGTTCTGGCAGACCAGCCATCCACCCACAGGCAAGACCTATCTGTATGGTACCTGCTTATCTTAATCTACAGTGGTGCTTGAAAGTTTGTGAACTCTTTAGAATTTTCTATATTTCTGCATAAATATGACCTAAAACATCATCAGATTTTCACACAAGTCCTAAAAGTAGATAAAGAGAACCCAGTTAAACAAATGAGACAAAAATATTGCACTTGGTCATTTATTTATTGAGGAAAATGACCCAATATTACAAATTTGTGAGTGGCAAAAGTATGTGAACCTTTGCTTTCAGTATCTGGTGTGACCCCCCTTTGCAGCAATAACTGCAACTAAACGTAAACAGTCCTGCACACCGGCTTGGAGGAATTTTAGCCCATTCCTCCGTACAGAACAGCTTCAACTCTGGGATGTTGGTGGGTTTCCTCACATTAACTGCTCGCTTCAGGTCCTTCCACATCATTTCCATTGGATTAAGGTCAGGACTTTGACTTGGCCATTCCAAAACATTAACTTTATTCTTCTTTAACCATTCTTTGTAGAACGACTTGTGTGCTTGGGGTCGTTGTCTTGCTGCATGACCCACCTTCTCTTGAGATTCAGTTCATGGACAGATGTCCTGACATTTTCCTTAAGAATTCTCTGATATAATTCAGAATTCATTGTTCCATCAATGATGGCAAGCTGTCCTGGCCCAGATGCAGAAAAACAGGCCCGAACCATGATACTACCACCACCATGTTTCACAGCTGGGATAAGGTTCTTATGCTGGAATTCAGTGTTTTCCTTTCTCCAAACATAACGCTTTTCATTTAAACCAAAAAGTTCTATTTTGGTCTCATCCGTCCACAAAACATTCTTCCAGTAGCCTTCTGGCTCGTCCACATGATCTGTAGCAAACTGCAGATGAGCAGCAATGTTCTTTTTGGAGAGCAGTGGCTTTCTCCTTGCAACCCTGCCATGCACACCATTGTTTTTCAGTGTTCTCCTGATGGTGGACTCATGAACATTAACATTAGCCAATGTGAGAAAGGCCTTCAGTTGCTTAGAAGTTACCCTGGGGTCTTTTGTGACCTCGTCGACCACTCCTGGGGAGGGTAACAATGGTCTTGAATTTCCTCCATTTGTACACAATCTGTCTGACTGTGGATTGGTGGAGTCCAGACTCTTTAGAGATGGTTTTGTAACCTTTGCCAGCCTGATGAGCATCAACAACTCTTTTTCTGAGGTCCTCAGAAATCTCCTTTGTTCGTGCCATGATACACTACCACAAACATGTGTTGTGAAGAGCAGACTTTGATAGATCCCTGTTCTTTAAATAAAACAGGGTGCCCACTCACACCTGATTGCCGTCCCATTGATTAAAAACACCTGACTCTAATTTCACCTTCAAATTAACTGCAAATCCTAGACCTTCACATACTTTTGCCACTCACAAATATGTAATATTGGATCATTTTCCTCAATAAATAAGTGACCAAGTATAATATTTTTGTCTCATTTGTTTAACTGGGTTCTTTTTATCTACTTTTAGGACTTTTAACATCATACAACCCCTGGCAAAAATTATGGAATCACCACTCTTGGAAGATGTTCTGTCAATTGTTTAATTTTGTAGAAAAAAAATAAATCACAGACATGCCACAAAACTATAATTTTTCAAAATGTCAACCTTCTGGCATTAAGAAACAATAAAAAAAAGAAACAAATATAATAGTTGTGGTCAGTCACAATTGCTTTTTTTAGATCAAGTAGAGGAAAAAAATATGGAATCACTCAAATCTGAGGAAAAAATTATGGAATCACTCTGTAATTTGCAGTTTAAAAACAAAACATCTGCAGCAGATTAGATTTGCTAATTATTCTTCAGTTTAAAAAGAGTGCTTATGTCACGCTGAGTAGAAAGTGGACAGACGCTCGCGGAGAAAGATCCAAGCAGTTTAATAAAGTGCACAAACACAGCAAACAAATGCAAAAACACGAGGCTAAGAGAGGTCAAAAAACGAATACAAAAGTCCGATGCCGAAATAAACAAGCCAAGGAGAATCCAAAAAGCGATATCCAAAAACGGTAAGAAAAGGGTCATACACGATAAAGACTATCAGAACTATCAGAAACGCTCGGTATACCACAAGAATTGGCAATACTTCGCAATCTGGTAACAGATTGCGCTGCCTTAAATAACATTCTTAATTGGCAAAGTGCACACAGGTGTGTGACTAGAACTCAGGAGAGGGGGGTCGCTGAAATGCGTCCGTCTGGTATTCAGCGCATGTCAACAGTTCCGTACGTTCATCTACTGCACTCTGGGAATCGTAGTCATGCGTGACAATACCCCCCCTCAAGGAGTCCGATACAGCCGAGGCTCGAGGACGACCACGACGACCACCACCAGGCCGACCACCCGAGTTGCGTAGGTGCTGGTTCTGCGAAGCTTCTCGTGACTGCTTCCTGGGACGACCTCTGGGACGAGGGGCTGGTTTCCCCGGGTGGTTGTGGTGAAACTCGGCCACCAGGGTAGGGTCCATAATGTCCTGTGCTGGAACCCAGCTCCTCTCCTCTGGGCCGTAGCCCTCCCAGTCCACGAGGTACTGTAATTGGTTACCCCTTCTCCTGGAGTCAAGCAGTCTACGAACAGCATACACCAAGGTCCCTTCAATCATAGCTGGAGGGGGTGGTGACTCGTCCGGCAAAACCTCATCCAGAGGACCCGGAATGACTGGCTTAAGGAGAGACACATGAAAAGAGGGTGAGACTCGATAGTTTTGTGGTAGGTCCAGCTTGTAAGTGACCTCATTAATCTTTTCTTTTATCATAAAAGGACCAACAAATTTAGGAACAAGTTTTTTACTTCCCTCTTCAAACCTGAAGTCACGTGTTGACAGCCATACTCTATCCCCGGGGCTAAACTCTGGAGTTTCCCCTCTCCGTCTGTCCGCCTGGACCTTGTTTCTGCGCAAGACCTGTTCAATGCGCCGATGAGTGAACTCCCAAACCTCCTCGCTCCTCTTCATCCACTCATCCACTGCTGGAACATCCGTACTCACTGCTGTCCATGGCATGAGCGGAGGCTGATACCCCAGAACACACTGAAAAGGTGTTAATCCTGTGGCAGAGCTGGTGAGTGAGTTTTGGGCAATCTCTGCCCAGGGAAGAAAATGAGACCAATCCAATTGATTTTCATAACAATACAGTCTGAGAAACTTGGTTAGTTCTTGATTAGCACGTTCACATTGCCCATTAGTTTGAGGATGGTATCCAGAAGTTAAACTGATTGTTACCCCCATGTGTTCAAAGAAAGCGGACCATACCCTGGAGGTAAACTGTGCTCCTCGGTCTGACAAAATGTTCTCAGGTATGCCAAAAAAGCGGAAAACCTGGTGAAACAACGCCTCTGCAGTCTCAAAAGCTGTGGGCAGCTTAGCAAACGGTATGAACCGTACGGCTCTCGAAAAGCGATCAATCACTGTTAAAATCGTAGTATACCCTTGAGAAGGTGGCAGGTCCGTCACAAAGTCAATCGCAACATGCGACCAAGGACGCGCAGGAACTGGAAGTGGCACTAGCTTCCCAGCTGGTAATGCCTTGGGAGTTTTACATTGAGAGCAAGTTGAACATGAGGACACAAATTTATGAATATCAGAGTACATACTCTCCCACCAGTACCGATTAGCTAACAACTGTTGAGTTCGAGTTTCCCCTGGATGCCCAGATGATAATGACGAATGAGCCCAAGTAATGAGGCGATCTCGAAAAGCCAAAGGAACATACTTTCTCCCCATAGGGCAATGAGCCGGTACAGTAATACTTTCTAGCTCCTTGTCAATGTCCTCATCAACCTGCCAACGAATGGCCGCCACAACGCAGTTCTTAGGAAGGATTGCTTCTGGAAGCTCTTGTACACTAGCCTCCTCCTCCCCTATAATCTGCCGTGAAAGGGCATCAGCCTTGGTATTTTTACTACCTGGACGAAATGTGATTTTGAACTTAAACCGAGAAAAAAACAGAGACCAACGTGCCTGTCTGGGATTCATTCTCTTAGCCTGACGTAAATATTCAAGATTCTTGTGATCCGTGAGAACGATAAAGGGGTGAAGCGCACCCTCCAACCAATGTCTCCACTCTTCGAGGGCTAACTTAACAGCAAGCAGCTCCCGGTCTCCAATGCTGTAATTTCTTTCGGCTGGACTTAGTTTATGAGAAAAGAATGCCACGGGATGCATCTTACCCGGATCTCCTACGTGTTGGGAAAGAACAGCTCCCACACCCACCTCGGAAGCGTCAACCTCAACTAAGAAAGGCTTCGTGGGATCGGGATGAATGAGGATAGGGGCAGACGTGAAAGCTTCTTTCAACTTCTTGAAAGCATTTTCTGCCCTACCATTCCACACGAGACGTCTGGGTGACCCCTTCAAAAGAGAAGTTAAAGGTGCAGAATATGTACTGAAATTTCGAATAAATCGCCGATAAAAATTAGCAAATCCTAAAAAACGCTGTAGTTCCTTAATCGTGGATGGAACAGGCCAGTCTATCACAGCATCAACCTTATGGTCATCCATGACAACCCTTTCTGTGCTAATAATGTAACCCAAGAAGGAAATACATTGGCAATGAAATTCACACTTTTCTCTCTTCACAAAGAGCTGATTCTCTAACAAGCGCTTAAGCACCTGACGAACATGACTGACATGAGTTGCATAGTCTGGAGAGTATATCAGGATGTCGTCTATATAAGCAATTACAAAACGGTCCAACATATCTCTAAGCACATCATTTATAAAAGCTTGGAACACAGAGGGCGCTATAGAGAGCCCAAACGGCATCACCAGATATTCATAATGACCATTGCAAGTACTAAAAGCAGTCTTCCACTCATCGCCCTCTCTTATACGAACCAGGTTATAAGCACTACGTAGATCAAGCTTAGTGAAATACTTGGCTCCCCGGAGCTGTTCTAATGCTACTGGTACCAAAGGCAAAGGATACGGGTATCCTTTGGAAACCAGATTCAAACCCCTGTAATCAATACACGGCCGGAGACCCCCTTCCTTTTTGTCTACAAAAAAGAAACCAGCTGAGGCTGGAGAAGAGGAGGGACGAATGAAACCCTGTTGAAGAGCTTCCTGAATGTACTCGTTCATAACTTGACGCTCTGTTTGAGAAAGTGGGTATATGCGTGACTTGGGAGGAGTGGCTCCTTCTAGGAGTTCAATCGCACAATCATATGGGCGATGAGGAGGCAACTCGGTAGCCCTTACCTTACTAAAAACTTCACTAAGGTCAGAATATTCTACTGGAACATCTACTTTGCATTCCCTCTCAGGACCTTCCACTAAAGTAGCATGTAATGCTAGCTTAGGTTTATTAATGCAATGTCTCATGCAATAAGGAGACCATGTTAAAAGTTCCGACCTTGCCCATGAAATCAATGGATCATGTTTTCTTAACCAGGGTAACCCTAAAATAATAGAATATTCAGCCGACTCTAACACAAAAAAACTTATCTCTTCAGAATGTAAAGCGCTTGTGTCCATCTTGATGGGAACAGTCACTTGTGATACCATTCCCGATCCTACAGGATTACCATCCAGAGCTGAAAGGGTAAGGCTTGCCCTTAATGCTTGGGTGGGAATGCACAGCTGTTCCACAATGCGTGCGTTGATGAAGTTTCCCTCGGCACCGGAATCAATTAACGCTGGAAAAACACACACAGAGGCAACACTTGGGCAGTTTAACGTAACAGGGAGGAGAAATGATCGTGATACCAACCCCTTAGTGGGAATACTCACCACATTAGCGTGTGGAGAGAACTTTCCTGGGGTCGGCGCCAATCGTCGTGGATTTACAGGGCAGTTGCGCACCTGATGTCCAGACTCACCGCAGTACAAGCACAAGCCCTCATAAAATCGACGACGTCTCTCCTCCGGGGTTAAACGTGTAGAATCACACTGCATGAGGTTCTCTGGATCAGCAGAGCTTCGAGGGTTAAACTCCCATTCTTGATACCCCTGCGGCTGTGCAGGAACATTGCGCTTCCTCACAAGTCTTGTAGCCATTCGGTCTGGTTTGCGTGCATTCAAGAGATGATCCAAACGAGTAGCTAAATTATAAAGTTCTTCCAAAGTTAAATCCTCATCCTTGCATGCCAACTCCTTCAGAATGTCCGTGTTCAATCCATTCCGAAAAATTACTCGTAATGCCGGCTCATTCCAGCCACTATCTGCAGCCATGGTACGAAACTGTAAAACATAGTCTGCCACAGATCGATTACCTTGAGATAATAGTGACAAAAGTTCACCAGAGGAACGACCCCCGTGAGGACGGTCAAAAATGTTTCTAAACTCCGTTTCAAACTGAGTATAGGTGTACCCTTGTACTTTAGGCCAGACTGCTGTGGCCCATTCCAAAGCTTTGCCAGTCAAACATGATATTAAAAACGAAATGCGGGCTTGATCAGCACGGGGAGGAGTGTTACTAAAATACAACGAGCATTGCAACAAAAACCCCTTGCACTTATCAAACGCCCCATCGTATTTATCCGGTGCACTAACAGGATAAAAAGATTCCTGTTGGTTAGGCGAGGCGTCCGCAGGTGTGGGAGTGACCAAAGAAGTGGAAGGACGAGACCCCAGCAAAAAGGTGGACAATTCCTTCAATTGGTCCTCAATGCGTTCCAGATGAGAATACTGAAGGGTCTGCTGTTGAGATAAACTCTCAACTGAACGCGAGAGATTTTCAATAACAGTGCGGTGCTCACCTAACATCTGTCCTTGCGTGGAAACTGCATTGATGATCCTTTCTGGGTCCGCCGTCTGCATGATGTGGCGAAGTATTCTGTCACGCTGAGTAGAAAGTGGACAGACGCTCGCGGAGAAAGATCCAAGCAGTTTAATAAAGTGCACAAACACAGCAAACAAATGCAAAAACACGAGGCTAAGAGAGGTCAAAAAACGAATACAAAAGTCCGATGCCGAAATAAACAAGCCAAGGAGAATCCAAAAAGCGATATCCAAAAACGGTAAGAAAAGGGTCATACACGATAAAGACTATCAGAACTATCAGAAACGCTCGGTATACCACAAGAATTGGCAATACTTCGCAATCTGGTAACAGATTGCGCTGCCTTAAATAACATTCTTAATTGGCAAAGTGCACACAGGTGTGTGACTAGAACTCAGGAGAGGGGGGTCGCTGAAATGCGTCCGTCTGGTATTCAGCGCATGTCAACAGTTCCGTACGTTCATCTACTGCACTCTGGGAATCGTAGTCATGCGTGACAGCTTACACCTCGGAGAGCTGTTGCACAAAGCAGATTGTCATGAATCATGGTTCCAACACAAGATATGTCAGTTGAAACAAATGAGAGGATTATAAAACTCCTTCAAGAAGATAAATCATTGTGGAATGTCGCAAAAGATGTTGGTTGTTCCCAGTAAGCTGTGTTTAAAATCTGGACCAAGTACAAACAAAATGGGAAGGTTGTAAAAGGGAAGCATACTGGTAGACCAAGTAAGACATCAAAGCATCAAGATAGAAAACTTAAAGCAATATGTCTTGAAAACAGAAAATGCACAACAAAACAAATGAGAAACAAGTGGCCGGAAAGTGGAGTCAATGTCTGTGACTGAACTGTAAGAAATCACCTAAAAGAAATGGGATTTACATACAGAAAAGCCAAACAAAAGCCATCATTAACACCTAAAAAGAAAAGAACAAGGTTAAAGTAGGCTAAAGAAAAGCAATCGTGGACTGTGGGTGACTGGATAAAAGTGATCTTCAGTGATGAATCGCGAATCTGCATTGGGCAAGGTGATGATGCTGGAACTTTTGTTTGGTGTCTGTCCAATGAAATGTATGAAGATAACTGCCTAAAGAAAACATGTTAATTTCCACAGTTGTTGATGATATGGGCCTGCATGTCGGGTAAAGGCACAGGGGAGATGGTCTTCAATAAATGCCAAAGTCCACATTGAAATTTTGGACGCTTTTCTTATTCCATCAGTTGAAAGGATGTTTGGTGATGATGACTTCATTTTTCAAGATGATAATGCATCTTGCCATAGGGCAAAGGACGTGAAAACTTTCCTTCAAGAAAACATATAATGTCAATGGCATGGCCTGCAAATAGTCCGGATCTCAATCCATTTGAAAATCTCTGGTGGAAATTGAAGAAAATGGTCAATGACAAAGTTCCAACCTGCAAAGCTGATCTGGCAACAGCAAGAGACAGTTGAAGGCAGATTGATGAAGAATACTGTTTGTCATTAGTTAACTCCATGCCTCAGAGAGTTTAAACCATTATAAAAGCCAGAGGTGGTGCAACAAAGTAATAATGGTGCAGTGTTTTCTAATGATTCCATAATTTTTTCCTCAGATTTGAGTGATTCCATATTTTTTTCCTCTACTTGATCTAAAAAAAAGTAATTGTGACTGACCACAACTATTATATTTGTTTCTTTTTTTATTGTTTCTTAATGCCAGAGGGTTGACAGTTTGAGAAATGATAGTTTTGTGGCATGTCTGTGATTTATTTTTTTTCTACAAAATTAAACAATTGAAAGAACATCTTCCAAGAGTGGTGATTCCATAATTTTTGCCAGGGGTAGTAGATGCCCTGATTCTGTGGGAGATTGGTTGTGTAACTGGACATTGCAGCAGCTTAATGTAAGTCGACACTTGTTTGTTGAGCGTTTTAGCAGTTTGTAATTTTAAACATTGTGTAGTGTTGCCTATCTAGGAGCCGCTATGCTTTTGTCCTCTGTAATTGAAGAATAGCCTATCGGTGTGTTTTAGACTGGAAATACTATCCTATTTATGTTTTGGTTTAGGGTTGGCATTAATAAACAGATAGACCTTGCAACCAGACTGGCTTTGTTTGAATATCTTGCCTTGTGTGGCAGATGCAAATGGGTGCTATTTCTACAGGATGCCGCACGTTGCTGAGCAGAATCAGTTACTGTTTTTCCCCTCAACTGTTTTCATTTTGGCTGTATTGGTTATGGTTTATAATGGGTTTTAAGGATAAGTAGCCAACTCTTGTTGTTTTCTGTCATGGACATTGTTGATTCAGTGTTGGAATGCTTCTTAGATTAGGTTCATGTTGGGTGTACAGGTATGTTGTGATCTGTATGAATACAAAGCTGCCAATGGACAACCAAATTATTTCAGACATTTTCAGTATTAGGCTTAGTTTTGGTCTACCAAAATAAACACTGTGTCAGGCATCTGTGGACTCTCTTTAAATTCGGGCACTAGATGTTTGCACTGTTTGCAGTTGTATTGTTTTCACTCTTTGGTTGTAAAATTAACATTTTAATTTAAGAATTAAATCAGAATTTTCTTTGTAAAATGTTAAAATCCCAAAGTAGAAAATAATACATTGTGACTTACCATCAAAGCAGACAAAAGGACGCAGACCTGAACATGTCATATCAAACCAGCCAGTACTACTCAGTCCACCACACTCTTCAAGCCCATTCAAATTGTTAGGCTGTCCTCCTGCCCATTTATTATAACTTCCAGTCCCCTGGTTTCCATAAGACCAGTACCAATAGGTAACATTAAGATACAGTCCAATCCAAGCATCGGAAGTGAACTGGTTTGTCTTTACTACATCCAGGATTTTGACAAGGTCGTCATTGCTTCCAACAGTAGCCAGGTCATGGTGATGGGTTTGGCAGTAAGCCTGAGCTTGAGACCATGTTAGTGGCTGCGGGATTAGATAGTATTTGCGAGGGACGGACTGTGAAAGGTCTCCTGTGGAAGAAATTTTTATTAGAATTTTATATCAAACCTCTACCAATAAAACATAAAGCTGAAGATAAAACTTTATATGTTACTTATAGCCACAAAGGGGGTGGGTGTTTATAATTAATGCCCAAGCTTACGGAAGAGATGTCCACTAAGGGCCAGTGATAGCTCAGTGGTTAAGGTACTGGACTAGTAAACAGAAGGTTGCCGGTTCAAGCCCCGCCACCACCAAGTTGCCACTGTTGGGTCCCTGAGCAAGGCCCTTAACCCTCAATTGCTCATCGTGTTCCGCTCACTGTGTAAGTCGCTTTGGATAAAAGCGTCCGCTAAATGCCGTAAATGTAAATGTAAATTAAGGTTGTTATCAGGTGTCCACATATTTTTGGTCATAAAATGAAGAACAAGGTAAAAGACTCATCACAAGTTTTCACAAAGTTTTGATTGTAGTTGTTACTGCCAAGATTTTGGGTGGTAACTAAAATTAGCAACAATAGAATAAAGCAGGCAAGGGACAAGTACTTTTTACAGCACTGTATGTCTAGACCCAGGGATAAACCCTAAACCCAGGTGTAAACTCTACCCAACCTCATGTGATAGAGAATAATGGAGGTACCTCCATCTGATCCAATTGAGGGGAGATGTGCTGCGACAATAAATGTGATGTTTGTATTTGGTAGGTTTGATGAGCTGCAGTGTCAATTCAGAAGCTTGTAAATGAGAAGGTACAGATGTAATGTGTGGTTTAACCTGAGCTGATAAGGCTAAGGATATTAGCTGTGGTAATCAGGTTTAGGGTCCCTTTGGGTGCTGAATTATAAAGATTACATAAAGATTAGATTAACGCAATGGTCATGAATTGAACATGGGGGATCAACGGGGCAAGGGCATAGCCATTGTAAAACATTACTACAGCAGCTTATGGGGAAACTAACGAATCCTAACACTATGCAAAGCTAGTGAGCAGAATATGTTTATTTATTTTTTTACATCACTATATTTGGGGGAAATTTTGAGCATATCTGATTATCTGATTATTAGGCATAACATTATGACCACCTTCCTAATATTGTGTTGGTCCCCCTTTTGCTGCCCCATACACAACAAACTGTGATAATCTGTGTATTCTGACACCTTTCTATCAGAACCAGCATGAACTTCATCAGCAGTTTGAGCTACAGTAGCTCGTCTGTTGGAACCACAGGGGCCAGCCTTCACTCTCCACTTGCATCAATGACCCTTGGCCGCCGGTTTACCACTGTTTCTTCCTTGGACCACTTTTGTTTTGTTTTGTTTTTTTCCCTTTTTCTCCCCCTTTAGCGCAGCCAATTGTTCAATTTGCATCGTGCTTCCTCTCTGTCTATGCCGAACCCTGCCCTGACCAAGGAGATCGAAGCTAACCCATATCCCCTCCGAAACATGGGCAGCAGCCGGTTGCATCTTTGCCACCCACACATTGATGAGTTTGGCGCCACCTAGCGTTGCATGCAGAGAGACACACCCTAAGGGCTCTCTTCCTCATCTCTGTGCAGGCGCCTCTAATCAGCCGGCAGAGGCCGTAATCGCATTCTGACAGAGAGAGACCCACATCCGGTTCTTTGTCCCGCCCCCCAACTGAGCAACCGGCCAATCGTTGCTCATACAGCCGCCCAGCTTCGAACCGGTGAAGCAGAGCTGGATTCGATACAGTGTATCTGGAATCCAGCTCTGGTTGCAGCGTGTCTTTTTACCGCTGCGCCACCTGAGCGGCCTTTTCCTTGGACCACTTTTGATAGATACTGACCACTGCAGACCGACAAGAGCTGCAGTTTTGGAGATGCTCTGACCCAGTTGTCTAGCCATCACAATTTGGCCGCTCAGATCCTCACGCTCGCCCATTTTTTCTGCTTTTAACATCAACTCTGAGGATAAAATGTTCACTTACTGCCGAATATATTCCCCCACTAACAGGTGCCATGATGAAGAGATAATCAGTGTTATTCACTTCACCTCTCAGGGCTCAGAATGTTATACCTGGTTGGTGTATATTGTGATTATGAGATGGTAACATTCTAGAGCAAAGCAAACTCTTATTCATTAGAATCATGGGATTGGAGGATTCAGTTTAGAGCATCTAGCTGTTTTTGTTTTAGGGTATTACAGGGGCTATTGATGTTCTGTTGCACTATTTGGCATTATTTAGGTGGTCTGGGAGAAGTTGAAGATTCATTTGACTTTTGTTTCACTGAATTGCAATTGCTTAGTTTAATGAATAATAGAAGCTTTATTTATAGTCAACGGACACATGGTTGACGCAGTGGCCTATTACGCTAGCCCACCACCACTGAGATCTGGGTTTGAATATCAGCAGTGATCCTGGTGGGTCATTCTAGTATATGAAGTTGTTGTTGATGGACTTGAAGCTGCTGACCTCAGGTCAGGAAAATAAGGGTAGGTTGTGGAACAAGATGGGTAAAAATAAAGAAGAGGTTGTTCATTGGCCGAGATAGCTTGGTTGATTACAGCATCTTTAAGGGAGGGTTTGATGGTGATCCATTTTATGCCCAGGTATGTATGTGTTGCCAATGGGTTTGCTGTGAAATTTTGTAAAATAAATAGAGACGGGACTGATCATAGGGCATTTGGTTGCCTCCTGGTTTTCAGAGTTGGGAGAGCTGAGGGTGAGGCTGTGCAGAAGGTAGAGAGTGAAGGAGCAATTGTAATGGCGGGGTTGGCAGATAGGTATGTTGGTTGTGGTAGATATCGCTTTATATAGTCCTGAGTTTTGCAGGGTGTTGAGTGGTGTGAAGGTGTGTGGGCGTGGCCATGGCTTGGATGTGTGGAGAGATTTGCATTAGTTTGCAAAGCTTCTTGCATGATTTAAGTTACTGCATGTTGTGTGGTTAGCTAGAGGGGGAATTGCTAGGTTCCACCTACAACACACTTGTAAAAATTGGGACACAGGGGTGAACCCCAACCCATCTTTGTAAAGACTGAGTCATGATTTCCTCACTTTACTGTGGAACTTGATTTTGTCCCTGTCCCAAATTCTTCAAGTGTGCTGCAGGCCCATCAAATTCAAATGTGTTTATATTTACAACAGTACCGACCCCTTCTTTTCACCTGCACCAGGCGGGACCATCACGCACAGAGAGTCACGCACCGATTTCCACTATCCCCAGTGTCTGTGCAGCACCATCTATTAGCCAATAGAAGTCGTAATTTCAGCAGTTATGAGGAATCTCTACGGCCCTCCCTCTTTCCATCAAACCAGCCAATTACCAGTCTGTATAGGCACCTGATCGGCTGTCAGCAGAGCTGAGATTCGAACTCGCAAGCTCTAGATGCCAGCACTGATGGGCCATCCATAATTCCACAATTATTACACTATGAAAACAATTTTAACTTTTATAAATGTGCTGAAGATCTCTTACCTGTAAGGAACAGAAGAAGGAACATTATCTTCTCCATCACTGATGTGTTACTGATCCTATAAGAAATAAGAACATCAGAGAGAAGTCCTTCCTGAATCTACTTTATAGCTATCCTATCCAGTGCTAGAATATCTACACAACTTACTGTACCAACATTTAGGAATTATTTTAAATTATTTTAAAAGGACAAAAACATTGATTTGTGGATATTTTTAAAATTATTTTTATATTTATATGAATTAATCTGTATTGAATTGGAAGCAGTACGAAAACATTAATGTTGTGCCCTATATGTTTATATCTAATGCTCTACTGTCTGTATTGTTTATACCACACACATCTAGTATCATATAGAGTATTATATAGAGGTAATAGGACCCATGTCTTCCAAAAAGTTCCACCTTTAACTAATTACTCCACAAAGAATTAGGCTTATTTCACTCTTTAGGCTTGTTTAGATGCTTATGGCATATGTGGGACCACCTTAACACCTTAATGTACTTTCACCTTAACTGAGGTGGGTGAGGTGTGCAGTTCTTTAGATGTTTATTTGGGTTCTTTTGTGACCCGCTGGATGTGTTTTGTTAAATTGTGGTAGGTCGACCACCTCTGGGAAGGTTCACCACTGTTCCAAGTTTTCTCCATTTGTTAATAATGGCTCTCACTGTGGTTTGCTGGAGTCCCAGAGCCTGAGCAATGGCTTTTGTGTTAGAATGTGGCATCCTGTGCTGGTTCACAACCAGACAGGTTCTATTTAAGTGATGTTTAGATTCAGCAGGTCTGGCAGTGATCATGTCTAAGTGTGGCTCATCAAATTCAACCCAATTGTTAATTAAATTTGGTTAACCGGTTGATAGTTACGAAGGTAAATGCTGAACTGCATTTTTCCTCCAATAAATATAATCATCATGTTTATTTGGGTCTGTGTCTGCTATTAACTCTCTATGGTACCGTGTTGCTTCCAGGCAACATAGCCTATTTTAGCTTTTTAAAATAAAAGCTAGGAGTCAATTTTGCTTCATCTTTCAGCACATGTGAGCATGACAGACAGCCCTGTATTTTCTGTAATAAAAAGTGCATTTTTCACACATTTTAATCCAGATAATCACCAACAAAAAATCTGACTCACCTTCACTGATAAGTAAAGAAGTATTTTCAAAAACATTACATGACATACCATCAAATATATCATAGGAAATTACAAAAAACTGCATGTTGCCTCGAGGCATTGTACCATAATAGAATACCATAATTGCATAAGGCCATACCAGGTCTAGAACTGTTTACATGTATGTGCCATGAATAAGATGTTGTAATGCATTTATAAAAATATGTAATTCAAATACTACATTTACACGTATAATGATTTAATACAGAAGATGAATCTGCAAGTTTTCTAAGGCTTAAAATGTGCTAATTACCTGTGTTTTTCTATTGAGAGGAATTGCTTCCTCAACTTTCATAAGCAGTGAGGGCCATTAGTGATACAGGAGATGTTGTGTATGTACATGCAGGTCCTTGTGTGTGTATGTGCGTTCTTGTAAGGATAAGGTGTACATTAGGATGAGGTTATTGTGGTTTTTAATGTCTTACCATGAAAAAACATCTGATTGTAATGTTTTGATACGATAATTTGATGATATGATGATTTGGTTATATTTGTGTTCCACGATGGTACAATGTTGCCTGAGTGATGTGAAATGTGACGTTTTATTAAATACGAAATGTGTAATACATTGAAAACTAGATAAATATGTTTGTTCAAGTGTTTGGTAAAAGAAATTGATGTTTTCAATAAATCTATTTCTTTTTTCTGCATGAAAATATAAAATATTTCAGTTTGTCCATTATGGTACGATGTTGCCTTGAGGCAACAAACTTTTAAAAATAATTAAAATGTTTTTTGATATTGTTATAGTGACCAATTTTAAGAAGGAAAAAGATCACAAATATTTTTTTCCTCATTGGTATCATAATGCGTACCATAGAGGGTTAAAAGTAGTTTGATGATCTGAAACATAAGTGTAATAAATGTGCAACAATACAATTCACAGCACTGAATGTATTTTTTTTATTAGATGCCTCCAACAATTTTCAGTAAAGTTTTGGACAGAAGCAGAATTACTGATTATTATTTTTTTCATGTATACAGTACAACAAAATAATTTGAAAGTAAAAACACTAACTACTACTAAACACTATCTGATCATGCAGTCATGCAGAATGTGGCTTGGTCTCGTCATGTTTAAACAAGCACAGACATTCCTGCAAAATAAATGTATAAACATCATTCAGCACTAACGTTGCCTGCACAGTTGTACAAGTTGCCATGGGCATTATAACCCCCCATGATAGATCCTGGCTCTATCATTTCCTCGTGCCTTAAACAATAGATAAAATCTGGTTATTACTGTCTCGTTATTTTTGAAATTTGTAGGTTTGTAAAGAAGCTCAATTAGCTGTTTTGTAGTGCACTTGCCATGTTTTCTTTCAACCATATTTATCAGAAATCATTGTTAAATTAGTTTAAACAACACCAAATAAATCCAGGTAAAAAATTCAATAAATACTAATAAAAGTTACCTGTAATATGAAGAAGACAGTAGAAAGTCATGTGTTTCCTTTGAGGCTTCTTAAGTTGGAGGAAAATGCAAAAACTTCCACCTTTTCTAACACGTTACAGGTACAGACGAGACTATTTCGTCAGTGCTGATTTTCATTTAAATTTGCTTAAGTTTTACAGCCAGATCAGGTTGCTGGTAGCAATGAAAAACACACTTGTAAGTGACTTGTACCTAATTGCAGTCTGGAGTTATAATGTTGAATAATAGCTGCAGGAACATGTGACATGATACAACCTTCTATACCACTAAATAATTTGCCGTGTTTATACAAGAAAATGATCCATCATAACATTTAGTTGGTTTGCTTAGCATTTATACTCACAAATTTACAATGAAATCAAAATAAGTAAAAAAAAAAAAACGACACGTATTTATTTTGAGAGCCAGTGTTCAGAACAATGCACCTCCTCTGTACTATCACTGTGTTTAGTGTTGCATCTTGTAACATCATGTCTTGTGGTCCACTTATCTGGTGCACCAGAGTTTGTAAGGAAGCTTCAGACTTACTGTATCAAACTGCACTAACAAAGAAATCACACCAGGGTTCATTTTAATCAAACCAAAGCTGACATGTAGAAACACAACCTAACTTGCTGCACGTTTACTTTGGACCTATGTTTTGCTACAACAAAACTGGTATCAAGTAAAATCTAAACTTAACTGAAAACTCTCAAAACAGCTCAACTGATCAGGAAAATTCCTGGGCAGTGCGTCCACTCCACAGGTGAGTCTCCGTAAAGCTGATGGGCACTCTTCCTTTTTAATCGATCTAATCTGTGTCTATGCCAGTAGGATGGCGTGCTGGCCAGTCGCTCTGCCCCCTTGACGCAGACACATCTCCCTGATTAGTTTTCTAAGTGGGTTGAAGGATGAGGTGACAGGCACTACAGTCATATTCCAATACAAGCTATTATTTTTAGACGACCCACAATAAACCTTTTAAACAGAGAAGCACACAATATTTAATCACAAAAAAGTACAGCTGGAGAAATCATTACAATTCAAAGACAACCTCATAAATGTAGGTAAACCTTTAACTGTATTTAGGAATGTTTACTTATATACTGTACTGTTTTTTATGTTTGGTGTTGTGTAAATATATTTGCCCCATTTTCCATATCTTCTGTTTTTGCAGATTTCTCACACTTACATGTTTCAGATCATTTAACCATCTTTACTATCATGATACATGCTTTATATTTTAAATGTAAAAAGGAAACAATGCTGTTCAGACATACTTGGCCCTGTGTGAAAAAGTAATTGCCCCCTAAGCTACTAAATCATTTTCGCAGGCCACACCCAGACATGATCACTGCCAGACCTGCTGTATCTACACGTCAATTAAACAGAAGCTGTCTGGTAATGTGTAGCAGGCTAGACGCTCTCAAAACCAGAAATTCAAATACAGATGCAAAACTATGTCTGGAAAGGGTTACAAAGCCATTGCTGAGTAAGTGTAATAAGTAAATAAGTAAACAAGTAAGAGGGTTGAAGGCAAACCAGTAAAAATAGGTTGTTAATTTGGATGTAAAAACAGAAGTGGAAGGTACAGACCTAACGTCCAGGTTTAGGCTGTTTTACATCTTCGAAGACTAATTCACCTTTGAGCTTCAGCCAAAACAGTGGCACAGCCAAAAGTAAATGATCTCTTGACTTCAGAGACCTGGAAGAAATATAGGGTTGGAGCAAGTTTCCAAAGTAAGACTGCATTAATTCAAATAAGGACTTTTGGATCCTATTACTTACAGGGAACCAGTGGAGGAATGCCAAGACTGAGGTGATGTGGTCTCTCTTTTTAGAGCCTGTAAGGAGGTGAACCGCAGTATTTTGTTCTAGCTGTAAATGAGCTAATGAGGTCTCTCTTATACCCATGTACAAGCTGTTACCATGAGCTAAGTAGGATTAAATGGGAGCCTGTATGACATTCTCCGATTCTGAGGTGGTTGGAATTACTTTATTTTGGCAATTCATTTAAGTTGGTAAAAGCTACTTCTGTCAATTTCACCTGTCCCTCGCGTTCTTGAATTCGACAAGTAGTTCCTCTGTTTGATTAAGTAGATGAACATTACACAGCATCCTGACTTTTATTTCCTTACTGATTGTGTAGACATTGTTGGGTTTGGCTGATACGTATGTATATATTCAGCTGTGTGTTGTTCAAGTTCAAGAGTTTTATTGTCATGTGCACAGAAAAACCAGCAGTTACACTGTACAATGAAATTCTTACTTTGTTCGTCCTCAAAACGTCAATATAAGTATTACACATAAGAACAAAAATTTAACTAATACAATAAAAAACTTAGTATAAAAACTTTTTAAATATAAACTTAAACTATAAAAAAACTTTTATATACAATGAGTAAAAATAGAAATAAAAGTAAGATAGTAAAAAAAGGCACATAGCAGCAGTTGTTTAAGGTGCAGAAAAATTGTGCAGTGTTTAAGAATATAGCAGCATTTTAAGTTATTTTTGTTATGTGGGAGAAAGGAGGACTCAAGTGCGGAGATTGGAAATTAATAATTTTATTTTTTAAATGGAAAATAATGAACACAAAACCTTTTTAACCTGCTTTCACCCTGTTCTTCAATGGTCAGGACCCCCACAGAGCAGGTATTAGTGGATCAGACACAGCAGCGCTGCTGGAGTTTTTAAATACCGTGTCCACTCACTGTCCACTCTATTAGACACTCCTACCTAGTCAGTCCACCTTGTAGATTTAAAGTCAGAGACGATCGCTCATCTATTGCTGCTGTTTGAGTCGGTCATCTTCTAGACCTTCATCAGTGGTCACAAGACGCTGCCCACGGGGCGCTGTTGGCTGGATGTTTTTGGTTGGTGAACTATTCTCAGTCCAGCAGTGACAGTGCAGTGTTTAAAAACTCCAGTAGCGCTGCTGTGTCTGATCCACTCATACCAGCACAACACACACTAACACACCACCACCATGTCAGTGTCACTGCAGTGCTGAGAATGATCCACCACCTAAATAATACCTGCTCTGTGGGGGTCCTGACCATTGAAGAACAGGGTGAAAGGGGGCTAACAAAGCATGTAGAGAAACAGATGGACTACAGTCAGTAATTGTAGAACTACGAAGTGCTTCTATATGGTAAGTGGAGCTGATAAAATGGACAGTGAGTGTAGAAACAAGAAGGTGGTTTTAATGTTACGGCTGATCGGTGTATACAGCTGTGTGTAGTCTGCATACTAGTGAAAATTAATGCATGTTTATGAATATTAATTTTTTTTCTTAATGGTAGCACGTAGAGTGTAAATAATAGAGGTCCCAATACTGACCCCTGTAGAACCCCTGGTATCTGGTATTTTAATCTCTAGAGCCTGTAGCACTACCAGATATCACATGTAGGACAGCCACTGTAGTTCAGCGGCTTCTACTGGCTGGCTTGCAAGCAAAAGCCAAAATGTAAAAAGCACAGAAATCAAAGAGCACAACTACTGGACGTTTGTATGCTTATTTTAGAATTTACTGGCCAGCGGAGGTGTTTGTTTGTATATTAAATTTGGTTGAAAATTAATTAGTCGTCGCCATCTCTTTTCCCCTTTCCGTGTTCTTTTCCTCATGCTACATTTTTCTCCCATTTGATTTAACTTGCCTTTACCTCCCATGGGTCTGGATTTTTTTGGGAGTCCATCTGTTAGATTAAAAAAGAACAGGGCCCAAGGCTTTTTCATACATCATAGTTTATTAATAAATACTACTAATACTAATAATAAAAACACCACAATATCCAGTTGAACATAAGTGGACATTTGCTCTGAAAGTAGATTAAAATAAATGAAATTGCCTAATGCTTGTTTCTTTAATCATATTCAACAGAAAACTAAGTAAAAACGAAACATTTTGTTAAAGTACGAGGCTGTGTGATACCGTCTGCCCCATAGTACCTGTGTTGTGTCAGTACTAGGTGATGCTGTGTGTTCCACCCCGGTGGGAATCAGACGAGGCTGTGTGATACCGTCTGCCCCATAGTACCTGTGTTGTATCAGTACTAGGTGAGGCTGTGTGTTCCACCCTGGTGGGAATCAGACGAGGCTGTGTGATACAGTCTGCCCCATAGTACCTGTGTTGTATCAATACTAGGTGATGCTGTGTGTTCCACCTCGGTGGGAATCAGACGAGGCTGTGTGATACCGTCTGCCCCATAGTACCTGTGTTGTATCAATACTAGGTGATGCTGTGTGTTCCACCCCGGTGGGAATCAGACGAGGCTGTGTGATACCGTCTGCCCCATAGTACCTGTGTTGTGTCAGTACTAGGTGATGCTGTGTGTTCCACCCCGGTGGGAATCAGACGAGGCTGTGTGATACCGTCTGCCCCATAGTACCTGTGTTGTATCAATACTAGGTGATGCTGTGTGTTCCACCTCGGTGGGAATCAGACGAGGCTGTGTGATACCGTCTGCCCCATAGTACCTGTGTTGTATCAATACTAGGTGATGCTGTGTGTTCCACCCCGGTGGGAATCAGACGAGGCTGTGTGATACCGTCTGCCCCATAGTACCTGTGTTGTATCAATACTAGGTGATGCTGTGTGTTCCACCCCGGTGGGAATCAGACGAGGCTGTGTGATACCGTCTGGCCCATAGTACTAGAAAAGGTGACGCTGTGTGTTCCACCTGACCCGTAGTTTAAGGATAAACAGTAAAGACGTCTGGGACGCCTGTCTATGTAATACAGAGATATCACCACGGACGAAATCGCTATATGAGCATCATTGTGTGGCAGTAGAACTGGAACACTGTACTATTGGTGACGACCGGTAGTATAAGTTACTTTGTCTGTTAGTCTGTGGGACAGTCTTAGTATTTAGTACTGTAATTTCCCCGTTAATATGTATAATTAATCACTTATAATAATGTGTATCTCTCTTGTTTTAATTTCATATTCCCTAAATTGTAAGGTATATTTTACAATATTTTCTTTTAATTTTTCATGTACTTAATTTTTATCTCTCTTGTTTTAATTTCATGTTGTCTTAATTGTAACTAAATGTTTGCAAGAAGTCTTTCTGAGCTTCTAGATCTCAGAAATGTTTTAATGCTTTTAATTAATTTTTTCCCTTATGTAAAGCACTTTGAATTGCCACTGTGTATGAAAGGTGCTATACAAATAAACTTGCCTTGCCTTGCCTAAAGTATAGTATTTATTACACTTGTTCCCTTGTTTTTTTCTTGTTTACTCTATTAACCAGTTTAGTTCAAATTCCACCGTAACATTAGACCAGAATCTAAGAAAACATAAAAAAAGGTGAGCTGTCGGGTGCCTGCCAGTTTGGAGAAGCACCGACGAAATGCTGTTCCTTACAAACCTGTTTCAACGTTCCTATACTAAACTATAAATAAACTGATGCTGAAGTACCTGGAGCTGGAGTTTTTTTTTCTTATATGTGAAAGCATTAAGAAAGTAGAACTCTCGTTGGTTCGAATTTCAGCTCTGCCATCCGGCTGGGCTGGGCGCCTACATGAACAATGATTGGCTGTTGTTCATACAGGGTGGGCAGCCAGACAGGGATTATTCATAACTGAGGCAATTACGACCTCTGCTGGCAGATTGATGGGGATCAGGGCGTGTCTCTCCATACACAGAGGTGAACAGAAGCGGTCAGCTACTACACAAGTATCGGAGGGGAAGTGTGTCAGTTTTACTCTCCTCAATCAGGGTGGGGATCAGCATCAGTAGAGAGGAGGCACGATCAAATCCTCACTGTCCCTCATTTTAACATGTAGAGGTTGCACACCCATAATATTTATACTTTATTCTTTAAGTACTTTAAGTCTTTATGCCGTCATAAAAAACATCTGGACTATTTGTACTATTAGAAAAAAGAGAAACAAACTTCTGGAATTATGTTCTACTGAGAAGTCCAACAAAATGCAAAGTATTTGGTACCTGGAGCAAAAGCAAGTGTGTGTAAAGCACGGTGGGAGGAACCACTAATGCAAAAACATTTAGTACAGTTTATGCAGCTTCTTATAATTTTGCTAATGAAGTTAAAAGAAAGATAGTACGGCTAGATTATAAATATATTTAATGTAATCAATGAATAAATGTGAACTAGTGCTAGCGAAATGCCAAAGTTAACCCTAATATTTGAGCACATGCTTTAATTAACAAAAATCTAAGTTATTTAATGTAATTTACCTTCTCTTAATTCTTTGTTCGTAATTATGAATGACTACATATGGGTAGGTTACTTCGAGAAAACTCAAAGTGTCACATTACACTAAAATTTAACTGTAATTCCAAAACAACCAAATCCCCAGAATGTCATAAGGTGATATAAAGTATATATTACAGTACGATTATGTTCTTGATGTTCTTGAACACCACTCCACCTGGTTGCTCTCGCCATACAACTGAGATGTTTTTCAATCCATGGTCTTATCAGTTTCTCTTTAATCTAATAAACATAATTAAACTCTTATTAGTAAATAAAACAACAATAATAATGCATCTCTCCTAAACAATACAGAGTTAATACAGAGTTTATATTAAAAGTAGAATCTTGTGAAGAATAAGACCCACCTTCTCCAAGATTGCTGCCATTACTGCGAGATCATTCACATCCTGGTCCGTCTGAACCTTCATCCTGATATAACGTTTTTGTGCTGTTATTACTGCAAACAGAAATGTTTGTAAAAATGCATGAAATTACACAACATATACATTCTAAAATCAGTTTAAAATCTAAAAGGCCAAAGCAAACTCACCTCCATGACAGAAACCCTTAGTCAGTGTGCAGCCTGTCCAGTACCGGTCAGCCAACCACAACTGGCAGGTCCCGCAGCATTATCAGGTTGTCCACTGGACCACTTCCAGTAGTCTCTGACCAGGCTGATCCAAGGATTTGGAGTAGTACCCATTCCATTTATATATATATACAGTGTATCACAAAAGTGAGTACACCCCTCACATTTCTGCAGATATTTAAGTATATCTTTTCATGGGACAACACTGACAAAATGACACTTTGACACAATGAAAAGTAGTCTGTGTGCAGCTTATATAACAGTGTAAATTTATTCTTCCCTCAAAATAACTCAATAAACAGCCATTAATGTCTAAACCACCGGCAAGAAAAGTGAGTACACCCCTTAGTGAAAGTTCCTGAAGTGTCAATATTTTGTGTGGCCACCGATATTTCCCAGAACTGCCTTAACTCTCCTGGGCATGGAGTTTACCAGAGCTTCACAGGTTGCCACTGGAATGCTTTTCCACTCCTCCATGACGACATCACGGAGCTGGCGGATATTCGAGACTTTGCGCTCCTCCACCTTCCGCTTGAGGATGCCCCAAAGATGTTCTATTGGGTTTAGGTCTGGAGACATGCTTGGCCAGTCCATCACCTTTACCCTCAGCCTCTTCAATAAAGCAGTGGTCATCTTAGAGGTGTGTTTGGGGTCATTATCATGCTGGAACACTGCCCTGCGACCCAGTTTCCGGAGGGAGGGGATCATGCTCTGCTTCAGTATTTCACAGTACATATTGTAGTTCATGTGTCCCTCAATGAAATGTAACTCCCCAACACCTGCTGCACTCATGCAGCCCCAGACCATGGCATTCCCACCACCATGCTTGACTGTAGGCATGACACACTTATCTTTGTACTCCTCACCTGATTGCTGCCACACATGCTTGAGACCATCTGAACCAAACAAATTAATCTTGGTCTCATCAGACCATAAGACATGGTTCCAGTAATCCATGTCCTTTGTTGACATGTCTTCAGCAAACTGTTTGCGGGCTTTCTTGTGTAGAGACTTCAGAAGAGGCTTCCTTCTGGGGTGACAGCCATGCAGACCAATTTGATGTAGTGTGCGGCGTATGGTCTGAGCACTGACAGGCTGACCCCACACCTTTTCAATATCTGCAGCAATGCTGACAGCACTCCTGCGCCTATCTTTCAAAGACAGCAGTTGGATGTGACGCTGAGCACGTGCACTCAGCTTCTTTGGACGACCAACGCGAGGTCTGTTCTGAGTGGACCCTGCTCTTTGAAAACGCTGGATGATCTTGGCCACTGTGCTGCAGCTCAGTTTCAGGGTGTTGGCAATCTTCTTGTAGCCTTGGCCATCTTCATGTAGCGCAACAATTCGTCTTTTAAGATCCTCAGAGAGTTCTTTGCCATGAGGTGCCATGTTGGAACTTTCAGTGACCAGTATGAGAGAGTGTGAGAGCTGTACTACTAAATTGAACACACCTGCTCCCTATGCACACCTGAGACCTAGTAACACTAACAAATCACATGACATTTTGGAGGGAAAATGACAAGCAGTGCTCAATTTGGACATTTAGGGGTGTAGTCTCTTAGGGGTGTACTCACTTTTGTTGCCGGTGGTTTAGACATTAATGGCTGTATATTGAGTTATTTTGAGGGAAGAATAAATTTACACTGTTATATAAGCTGCACACAGAGTACTTTTCATTGTGTCAAAGTGTCATTTTGTCAGTGTTGTCCCATGAAAAGATATACTTAAATATCTGCAGAAATGTGAGGGGTGTACTCACTTTTGTGATACACTGTATATATATATATATATATATATAAATATATATATATATATATATATATATATATATATATATATAGTTGAATATTCAACGTCGTCTCTTACACTAATCAGGTCAGTAATAGCTCTGAGTGTCACGTCATATCTGATAATTTGAGTACAGAATGTACCTCGCAGCACCAGCGTTCCTTTCTGTAAACAATTACAAACACTTAACACATAACTATTATAAGACTGGTTATAACATATGACTTAACATATAACACTGGTGACTGTTAGTCCAGATGAAGGGGGTGATGACTTCCAATGTTTAAAACAACGTTGGACTGAATTTTGATGCACGATGTATGTAACCTGGTTAGCGAGCAAGACCAATAGTATGACAGCAGTTACAGCACTGGACTCCTGAACGGCGGAGCAACAGGCAAGCAGCACCAGGGGCAAAAGTAGATCCCAATCACACTGATGTTTACCCTCAGCCATGGTCAGTTATTAGCACCTCTAGTAACTCTGTCCCAACCATTGTCACAGCCACTCACCCCGCTGCACAGTTTAGGGTAGCGTTCAACTTCTAGCAGTGATGGCACGGCTCATCCTGGCAATTTATGTCATGTTGCACAATAATTCTGCTCAGGCCTGGAGACCTGCCGACTGAAATAATCAATGATGCACTCAGTACCATCTTGCAATTCCTCGGTTGCTGGTGTCCATGTCCTTGAGACTCCACAGCAGGCACATCCAGTAGCACACATAGCGCCTCGTGCGAGGTGCACTGGCTCCATCACTCAGGGATCCATTATCTCAACCATCTCAGCTGCCACTGCTGTATCTGCTCCTCAATGGTTTGGTTACAAGTTTCTGATCCATAGAAAATAATTGATAGTTTTCAGATTTTAAAAGAGGGGGACCTTGGTCTTTGTAGATATACTCATCTTCTTCCATAAGCACCAATTGATTAAAACAAGTACTGTGGCAGCCTGTACAATTGGGTCGTGAGTGTCCTTTGAGGGTGCCACCTTCTATACCTGAGCCAGTGACCGAAGATATTTGAACTCCAGCACTTGCTCAATTTAAGTGCCATTTAGGTAAATGTAGGCTTGCTGTCAGTACTTACCATCAAATCAGACAAAAGGACACAGACCTGTACATGGCGAATCAAACCAAAACTATGCAGTGCAATACACACTTCATGCCCACCCCCATGTGGACGTTACTTTGACACGTACCACCTACCTGAGCATTGTTGCAGACCATGTTCACCCTCTCATGGAGACGCTATTCCCTGATATCTGTGGCCTCTTTCAGCAGGATGATGCTCCCTGCCACAAAGCTAAAATGCTTCAGGAACGGTTTGAGGAGCACAACGACCAGTTTGAGGTGTTGACTTGGCCTCTAAATTCCCCAGATCTCAATCCAATCGAGCATCTGTGGGACGTGCTGGACAAACAAGTCCGATCCAAGTATATATATCGGCTTAAAGATTTCATACCAACTAGATGATCTAATTTAGGGATTTAAAATAGAATAACTATACAGTAGAATGGAAAATCCGTGTGAATCTGCAACGAGACTCTGCTCCCACATAGTGGTGATTAGAGACACCAACAACCAAAGAGTTTTGGAAATGTAATTGCTCTTGTAGCGATTTTTAACCTGATAAATCACTGTTTTTAGAAATGCTATTTGTAAATAGCAAAAAATTTACTTGAAAGTGTAGTAGAGTAATGAAAACAAAACAAACCCAACAATTAGGACGTGCATGCCGCTCATTCTGAGTAATCGAAGCATTAATTGAAAGGGGGTTGTTCAAAATACCAGCAGTGAGGAGTTCAATTGGTGAAGTCATTTATTCTGCAGAAGAACGGGTTATTTAAGGTAGGAGGGGGCAAATGTTACACAGGTTGGTCATAGCACATTTCCTTCTGAAAATACTGTAATGGGTTGTTCCAGACATTGTTCTGATGAACAGCGTACTTTGAATAAAAAGTTGATTGTAGAGGGAAAAAACATACAGAGAAGTGCAGCAAATTATAGCTGCTCAGCTAAAATGATCTCAAATGCTTTAAAGTGAAAACCAAAACCTGAAAGACGCGTGAGGAAGCGTGGAACTACTGTTCGAAAGGATCAAAGAATAGCCAAAATGGCAAAGGTTCAGCCAATGATCACCTCCAGAAAGATCAAGGAACATCTGAAGTTACCAGTGAGTACAGAAGATGATTAAGTGAAGCTGATTTACCAGCAAGAACTCCTGCAAAGTCCCGTTGTTAAGAAACAGACGTCCTGAATGGGTTCAAATTTCCCAAGGAACACATTGACTGGTCCAAAGAGAAATGGCTCAAAATTTTGTGGACTGGTGAAAGCAAAATTGTTCTTTTTGGGTCTAGTGGCCGTAGACAGTATGTCAGACGACCCCTGAGAACTGAATTCAAGCCACAGTACACTGTGAAGACAGTAAAGCATGGTGGTACAAAATGATGATATGGGGATGTTTTTCATACCATGGTGTTACACCTATTTATCACAGACGAGGGATCATGGATCAGTTTAAATATATCAGAACACTTGAGAAGATCATGTTGCCCTATGTCGAAGAAGAAATGTCCTTAAAATGGGTGTTTCAACATGACAATGACCCAAAACATCTTGGTTACAGACAAACAAGATTGAGGTAATAGAGTGGCCAGCACAATCCCCTGACTTCAATCTCAGAGAGAACTTGTGTTCTGACGTCTGAAACGTGTTTTTTTGAGGCAAAACCCAAAATTGCAGAAGAACTGTGGAATGTATCTGATCATCCTGGACTGGATACCTGTTCAGAGGTGCCAGAAGTTGGTCGACTCCATGCAACACAGATCTCGGAAACAATTGTTATGCCACTAAATATTAGTTCAGTAATTTAAAGTAAAGTGAAACCTCAAACATTTTTAGTTTATAGATAATATTTTTTTTTTTTTTTTGAGTTTTTAAAGAAAAATGCTGCACTACATTTTTTTGAACAGCCTAATATAAATTTTTCTTAACTTTCTGTAAAGGATGAACACAAACTGGATAAATGTTGTTAATGTTTTGATTTAGAATTAAAAGTGTAGTATTTTCAGTGCATTTGCATTTATGAAAATAAAAGTTATTATAATGATTTTGTGCTTTATTCACTTTTTTAAAATCACTGCTATTTTTTTGAACACCACAGTATATATACAACCCCTGGCAAAAATTATGGAATCACCACTCTTGGAAGATGTTCTTTCAATTGTTTAATTTTGTAGAAAAAAAATAAATCACAGACATGCCACAAACCTATCATTTCTCAAACTGTCAACCCTCTGGCATTAAGAAACAATAAAAAAAGAAACAAATATAATAGTTGTGGTCAGTCACAATTGCTTTTTTTTAGATCAAGTAGAGGAAAAAAATATGGAATCACTCAAATCTGAGGAAAAAATTATGGAATCATTAGAAAACACTGCACCATTATTACTTTGTTGCACCACCTCTGGCTTTTATAATGGTTTAAACTCTCTGAGGCATGGAGTTAACTAATGACAAACAGTATTCTTCATCAATCTGCCTTCAACTGTCTCTTGCTGTTGCCAGATCAGCTTTGCAGGTTGGAACCTTGTCATTGACCATTTTCTTCAATTTCCACCAGAGATTTTCAAATGGATTGAGATCCGGACTATTTGCAGGCCATGCCATTGACATTATATGTTTTCTTGAAGGAAAGTTTTCACGTCCTTTGCCCTATGGCAAGATGCATTATCATCTTGAAAAATGAAGTCATCATCACCAAACATCCTTTCAACTGATGGAATAAGAAAAGCGTCCAAAATTTCAATGTGGACTTTGGCATTTATTGAAGACCATCTCCCCTGTGCCTTTACCCGACATGCAGGCCCATATCATCAACAACTGTGGAAATTAACATGTTTTCTTTAGGCAGTTATCTTCATAAATTTCATTGGACAGACACCAAACAAAAGTTCCAGCATCATCACCTTGCCCAATGCAGATTCGCGATTCATCACTGAAGATCACTTTTATCCAGTCACCCACAGTCCACGATTGCTTTTCTTTAGCCTACTTTAACCTTGTTCTGTTCTTTTTAGGTGTTAATGATGGCTTTTGTTTGGCTTTTCTGTATGTAAATCCCATTTCTTTTAGGTGATTTCTTACAGTTCAGTCACAGACATTGACTCCACTTTCCGGCCACTTGTTTCTCATTTGTTTTGTTGTGCATTTTCTGTTTTCAAGACATATTGCTTTAAGTTTTCTATCTTGATGCTTTGATGTCTTACTTGGTCTACCAGTATGCTTCCCTTTTACAACCTTCCCATTTTGTTTGTACTTGGTCCAGATTTTAAACACAGCTTACTGGGAACAACCAACATCTTTTGCGACATTCCACAATGATTTATCTTCTTGAAGGAGTTTTATAATCCTCTCATTTGTTTCAACTGACATATCTTGTGTTGGAACCATGATTTATGACAATCTGCTTTGTGCAACAACTCTCCGAGGTGTAAGCACTCTTTTTAAACTGAAGAATAATTAGCAAATCTAATCTGCTGCAGATGTTTTGTTTTTAAACTGCAAATTACAGAGTGATTCCATAATTTTTTCCTCAGATTTGAGTGATTCCATATTTTTTTCCTCTACTTGATCTAAAAAAAGCAATTGTGACTGACCACAATTATTATATTTGTTTCTTTTTTTTATTGTTTCTTAATGCCAGAAGGTTGACATTTTGAAAAATGATAGTTTTGTGGCATGTCTGTGTTTTATTTTTTTTCTACAAAATTAAACAATTGACAGAACATCTTCCAAGAGTGGTGATTCCATAATTTTTGCCAGGGGTAGTATATATAATAATTATTATTATAAATATTCTGCTAATTATAACACTCCGGCAGTTCTGCCAGTTCTTCTTTACTGCCTGCCAGCCCAACAATATCAGCAAATCTGAGATTTGCGATGGTTCTTCCTCCAATGTTGACCGTACCACTGTTCCTCTAGGGCATCAGTCATTATACGTTCCAGGAAGATGTTGAACAGTGTTGGAGATAGGAGACAGCCCTGCCAAACACCAGCTGGAACCAATCGCTTATTAATCCATTGGCAAAGACTGCACTGTTGTCCCTCGAATACAGCTGTTGAATGACGTTGATCATTTTCTGGCCCATGTTATACTTTTTTATGCTTGCCCACCGAGCATCGAGCCATATTTGCAGTACAGTACAAATTTGTGTTTACGCAGTACATGGTGGAAATAGGGGAACAGAAAGTACCAACGTGAACTGTAAAAGTTCTATCGCAAAATTTTGAACATAAAATACATTATTTCCATAAAGAAAATAGACCGGTGTATTAGAACCACTGTTACATTTTTTATTCTGTTAGTTTCAATTTTGAGACTCATCAGTCGCACTAGAAATTGCTGCACAAATAGCCGACAGGTGAAGTGAATAACACTGATTATCTCTTCATCTCGGCACCTGTTAGTGGGGGGGATATATCAGGCAGCAGGTGAACATTTTATCCTCACAGTTGATGTTAGAAGCAGGTAAAATGGTTGAGCGTGAGGATCTGAGGGCCAAATTGTGATGGCTAGACGACTGGGTCAGAGCATCTCCAAAACTGCAGCTCTTGTGGGGTGTGTCCCGGTCTGCAGTGGTCAGTATCTATCAAAAGTGCTCCACGGAAGGAACAGTGGTAAACCGGCGACAGGGTCATGGGCGGCGGCCAAGGCTCATTGATACACATGTGGTACGATCCAACAGACGAGCTCCTGTAGCTCAAACTGCTGAAGAAGTTCATGCTGGTTCTGATAGAAAGGTGTCAGAATACACAGAGCATCACAGTTTGTTGTGTATGGAGCTGAAGAGCTGCAGACCAGTCAGGGTTCCCATACTGACCCCTGTCCACCACCGAAAGTGCCAACAATGAGCACATGAGCATTGGAACTGGACCACGAAGCAATGGAAGAAGATGGCCTGGTCTGATGAATCACAGCCTGGTGCGTGTGTGTCCCTCACCTGGGGAACACATGGCACCAGGATGCATTATGGGAAGAAGGCGAGCCGGCGGAGGCAGTGTGACGCTTTGGGCGACGTTCTGCTGGGAAACCTTGGGTCCTGCCATCCATGTGGATGTTACTCTGACACGTAGCTCCTACCTAAGCATCGTTGCAGACCATGTTCATCCTTTCATGGAGACGCTTCCCTGATATCTGTGGCCTCTTTCAGCAGGATGATGCTCCCTGCCACAAAGCTAAAATGCTTCAGGAATGAATTTGAGGTGTTAACTTGGCCTCCAGATTCCACAGATCTCGATTCAATTGAGCATCTGTGGGACATGCTGAACAAACAAGTCCGATCCATGGAGGCCCCAGCTCACACCTTACAGGAGTTAAAAGATCTGCTGCTGACATCTTGGTGCCAGAAACCACAGCACACCTTCAGGGGTCTGGTGGAGTCCATGCCTCGACGGGTCAGGGGAACCAACACAATATTAGGAAGTCTCCCAACACACATTTTAATAAACAATTGCTGCCAACACTCATACAAATGACAAACTCGAAACTTGTGGATTTGTATAGAAATTTAATAATTTAATCCTGCAACTATTTCATTCCAAGAAGAACGTTTATAAATAAACATCGTTAACATTTAATCTAAGCACAATCTACTGAGTCACAAAGGAACACATTTCATAAATTACAAATAAACATTAGCTGTGATATAAAGACAGTAAAAAGACACCTTAGTTTTCTTCAAGGCTTCTTCTAGAGTGTGGGAGATGCAAAACATAGATCACATTACAGGAACAGATGAAGCTTATTGGTCAGCACTGATTTCCATTTAAATTTGCTTTAGTTTTATAGACAATATTACATAAAGCAAAAGATTACAAACTAAACACACTGATAACGAGGATTATAAATACGGACAACACTCGACCCAGAACAAACAGTCCTTTTCCAGGAGCAGCGAGTCCGTTAGGAGCCAAAATGGGCACAGAAAAGTACTGATTTGGGGTCATAATTACTGTATATACACTATGTATCTACTGCACCCATTACCTAGCCACAGAAACATGAAATACACATGCAATAAAAAATACATAAAATAAAGAGGATTAAAAAGTTAATAGATGATATTTTAATTTAAAAAAAACTCTAAACCTTAAAATATTACATTTCAGGGTTTTTTTTTTATGCATTTTCTCCTGATGTAGCGACTCAATTTTGTCTTCCGCTGCTGAGAGATACCCGATTGCATCCGGGGAGAGCACGTCGCTGTACATGCCTCTTCCAACACGTGTACAGCCCTCCTCTTCTCGCCCCTGCATTCCACACTCTTCCGCCAATCAGAGTCCTTACACAGCGTATGAACATCCCACCCACCCACACACAGTCCGGCCCCCACCCTGCAGATACGATGGCCAATTAGTATCTGCTGCAGGCACTTTGGATAAAAGCGTCTTTTAAATGCCTTTTAAAACGCGCTAGCACACCAGAGCTGGGACTTCGAATACAATCGAATACATCGTATCGAATCTCAGCTCTGCCATCCGACTGGGCTGGGCGGCCACATGAACGACGACTGGCTCTTGTTCAGGGATGGGATGAGCCGCACCAGGGTTCCTCTGCTGGCTGATTGATGGGGAATAATGCCGATCAGGGTGTGTCTCTCCGTGCACAAGGCTGATCCGCATATGAACTCGCCTCGTGCGGGTGAAAAGAGGCAGCCGGTACTGCACACGTGTCGGAGGGGGCGTGTGTCAGTTGTGAAGCTCCTCAGTCAGCGGTGGAGGGTCGTATCGGTAGAGGTGAAGTGTAACGCAACCAGGGTAATTGGATACGACTAGATTAGGGGAGAAAATCGAGGGGAAAAAATCGGATGTTATATATTCATGATGTATATCATATAATCGCCATTCAGCCAAAATATGCCGAAATTTGATGGTGGGTCTATAACACAGCCAGCCACGAGTGCCTCCCTTTACCGAATACAGCCGAGTGATGCTGTAGTGGGAAACTGGTTTGGGTGGTTTCTTTGTGCTGGTACCGTCTGAAACAGTCTGATGTATTGAGCTTAGAATGCCGACATTTTTTTTGGTATTATCTGGTAAATGGTGTATGAATACTTTCTATAGGAGTGTATAAATCCTTCTTTTTATTGGATGAGGTGGATATTTCTGATTTCTGATGAACTACACATGATAATATTTCAATCTGTCAGTTCATATCTCTGTCAATTCCCACTCACCCTCCACTTAATTGTAAATAAATAAAAAAAATAAAAAAAACAGTCATTAAAACCATTAAAGCTACCAAGAACATATCCTAGACATTTAGACTTTTACTTATCACAAACCAGTCTCTTCGTTAGTCTCTTCCAGTGTCTCAGATCCCAAAATTACTAACACCAATAATCCAGCTCTAACGCTTCTATTGATGAGCATTTAAAGCTAAATTTTCCTCTGTAACACCACACAAAATACACCGACAAGGCATAACATTATGACCACTGACCTCTTCATCACGGCACCTGTTAGTGTGGGGGGGATATATTAGGCAGCAAGTGAACATTTTATCCTCAAAGTTGATGTTAGAAGCAGGAAGAGCCAAATTGTGATGGCTAGACGACCGGGTCAGAGCATCTCCAAGACTGCAGCTCCAAAAGTGGTCCAAGGAAGGAACAGTGGTAAACCGGCGACAGAGTCATGGGCGGCCAAGGCTCACTGATGCACGTGTGGTCCGAACCAACAGACGAGCTCCTGTAGCTTAAACTGCTGAAGGAGCTCATGCTGGTTCTGATAGAAAGGTGTCAGAATACACAGAGCAGCACAGTTGCAGGGCTGTTTTAGCAGCAAAAGAGGGACCAACACAATATTAGAAAGGTGGTCATAATGTTATGCCCAGTCAGTGTAAACTACAGATAGCAAGCACTAGTTTTAATATCATAACTTAACAGTTCTGCCTTTGCACTTGTGTTTCTTGAGCGAACTGGAATAAGAGTAGCTCTTTCCACAACCCGAGCACTGATGCACTTTCTTGTGAGCGAGCTGATGTACGCGGAGAGTATACTGTAGGGTGAAGGACTTCCCACACTGCGAGCACTGATACGGCTTATCCCCCGTGTGATGACGTTGGTGCGTTCGGAGATTTCCCTCCTGAGTGAAGCCCTTTCCGCACTCCGAGCAATGATACGGCGTCTGTTTGGTGTGAGTGAGCTGGTGTCGTTGGTAGGTAGTCTGCTGAGAAAACTTCATCCCACACAGCGAGCACTGGTACGGCTTCTCCCCTGTGTGAACGCGCTGGTGTCTCTGTAGAGCGCTCGGTTGGACAAAACCTTTCCCACACTGCAGACAGAAGTGCGGCCTTTGTCCTGTGTGAATGCTCTGGTGTCTTCGAAGGTGAGCCATTTGACTGAAGCTCTCTCCACACTGTGGGCACCGACACGGCTTCTCTCCCGTGTGAATGAGCTGGTGTCGCTTGAGGTCGGTCGGGTTAGCAAAACCTTTCCCACACTGTGAGCAGCAGTGTGGCTTCTCTCCAGTGTGAACCAGCTGGTGTCGCTGGAAATGACTCAACTGGCTAAAACTCTTTCCACACTGAGAGCATTCATATGGTCTCTCTCCTTTATGAATGCGCTGGTGGACCTTTAAAGCAGTATGATACCTAAAACTCCTCCCGCACTGTGAGCAGCAATACGGCTTCTCTCCGGTATGAACGCGCTGGTGCACCTCGAGGTACTCCTGATGAACATACATCTTTCCACACTGTGTGCAGGGATACTTTTGGGTTTTTGAGTGATAGAGGACGTGCCGCTGCAGACTGGTCTGGTCTTTACAACTCTTTCCACACTGAGAGCAAACAAAAGCTTCCTTTTTCTCGTGAACCTGCTGGTGTCTTTGAAGGTGACCCTCTTGATTGAAGCTCTTGTTACACTGTTGGCACTGATAAGGCTTCTGCCCTGTGTGAATGCGTTGGTGTCGTCTGAGATTACCAGCCTGAGTAAAGCTCTTCCCACAATCTGAGCAACGATGCGACTTCTTTTCAGTGTGAATGTCCTGATGCTTTGGCGAAGTACTCGACCCATGAAGTGAATCACAGTCTAAATGATCAGAAGACATCTGCTGTCCAGTGGAGCTTCTTTTGACCTGTGACCTCGGCATTCTGGTACGTTCCTCACAGTGGTATCAGTCGTTAATGGTCAATTTGAGATGCCTTGGCGAGGCCATTCACCACTCCATTGTTTAATTCTGTAGAAGGAATGAAATCACAAAATTAATAAATAAAAACGACTGTCTGCATGTACAATTACTAACCGTTTACAATGTACAGTCAAGCCGGAAAGTCTGCACACCCCTTTCACCTTCTCCACGGTTTATTACGTTACAGACTCATTCTATAATAGATCGAGTTCATTTTTTGTCACAAAACTTCCACACAAAATAGCCACAATGACAAAGTGAAGCAGATCATATATACACACAAGTGTGCACACCCTTTGATCTGCCACCCAAAAGTGAGCTGAGGTGCATTTTGTTTTCGCTGATACTGCTTGAGATGTTTCTACAGTTGAATTGGAGTCCACCTGTGGACAATTCTATTGACGTCAACGCCTGCTTATATAAGGTCTCACAGTCGACAGTGCATATCAGAGCAAACTCCAAACCATGGGGTCAAAGGAATCATCTGCAGACCTCACAAACAGGATTGTATCGAGGCACAGATCTGGAGAAGGGTACAGAAAAACTGCTGCAGCTTTACACATCCCAAAGAGCACAGTGGCCTCCATCATTCATAAACGGAAGAAGTTTGGAACCACCAAAAATCTTCCTAGATCTGAAGCCGCCCGGCAAAACTAAGCGATCGGGGGAGACAGGCCTTGGTCAGGGAGGTGAGACAGAGTTCCAGCGTATCCTTGTGGAGATGGGAGAACCTATCAGAAGATCAACCATCCAGGCAGCATCCCACAAATCACGCCTTTATGGTAGAGTGGCCAGATGGAAGCCACTTCTTAGTAAAAGGCACATGATAGCCCGCTTGGAGTTTGCCAAAAGGCCCCTAGAAAACTCTCAGACCTGGAGAAACAAGGTTTTCTGGTCTGATGAAACAAAAATAAAACTTTTTGGCCTGAATACCAAGCGTCCCGTCTGGAGGAAACCAGGCACCGCTCATCACCTGGCGAATGCCATCCCTACAGTGAAGCATAACGGCGGCAGCATCATGATGTGTGAAGTCTGTAATTCAGTGTCTCTCTAATAAAGAAGACAGCAAGGTCACAAGGAATGTAGCTATGGTAAAGGTGATGTAGACCTTGTGAAAACTCAATTATCTCAAGAGAAAGTTGTGGGAGGAGACACTGACAACTGTTTACTCAACAACCTCAGTAAGAACTTGCTGAGTTTGAAGGACAAGGCGGACCAGCAAAAACAAAACAGATGGCCACCATAATATTCATCGCAGGCATTAGAAGGATTACCAACCTTGTGGGTTTGTTTTTAGACAGATAAGAACTAGATAATACTGTTCACACAGTGCACACTTCAACTACATTACAGTTCTTCTAATTAATCCAGTGTACATGTTTAACACCTGAATAACTCTGCAGTGCTGTAGGAAAAAAAATTGCCTGCATCCAAACTATTGCTTAATGTTAAACAAACTTAGTGCAGCATTGTAGTAGTAACACTAGAACACTCAACATGAAGTGAAGGTTCTTTTTGAGGAAAATCAGCATCTCTGCCGAGTTAGCGGACGGCCGGTTCCTCTTCTCATCATATAATAATAAACTCGCTGTATTCGGCTGAGTGTTTATTCTTTAGGTGCTGTATCAGATTGGTAAAACTAGAACACTCAAAATGAAGTGAAGGTTCTTTTTAAGGAAAATCAGCATCTCTGCCGTGTTTGATGGACGTTTCTACGCAAAGTGAGTGTGTTTTGACCCTTTGGGGCTTCTGTAGTGCATGGAATAACGTGCTTGGCTAATGCGATGACTCTAGCTGTCCGCTATTCGGTACCGTAACAGAAGAAGTTAATAAAGTGTTAAATGCTCCCAACAATATGTGAATATAGCGTGTATTTATTTCTTTATTAAGCGAGTGCATCGCTACGTTGTTTTGTAAACCGGAGTGATCCTCGACTCACACACCATATAAACAGTAAAACTCTACAGTAATGAACGCAGCTCTGCTCTCACCGCCTCGTGAAGCGCTCACATTGCAGACGTTACACTTCACTGCTGGACTTATTCACTTTCCAATTTAAAGTATTTCCGCACAGCGGTGGAAGATGATTTATCGTAGCATTACGACTTCTATGCACGAGCATTTAAAGCACAAGCGCATTTTCAATACGTCAGCAAAACACGCCGGTAAGTTTGTTTACATTTACTTCTTCACCCGAGCGTTATATATTAGTGTTATTAACACATGTAGCTAAGGTGCTAATGTTAATAGTAGTCGCTGTTAGTAGTGGATTCTCTGTCATCGGCCCATGTTAGTAAAATAAATTTACCAGTTAAAGTAATTTCTGCACCGTTGCTGTAGCGGTAACGTAATGTAGCAGCGTGCGCTGTGTAAGATTGTTATTCACACGTTTTACTTTAATGTGGCGCTGGAGGAAGAGAAGAGTTTAAACTTACATTACAGCCTGTCGCTACAGCCTGTAAATCGGTTTATTTATGTGCTTTGCACTTTATCGATATAAAACACATTTAACAGTGATTACTGTAACTACAGTACATGTTACACCAGAATGAAGTAATTCCCAGTTATAACCATATTAAGTTTGAAGTTTAGTTTTTAAGTAGAATATTGATTCTATATTTCAGGTAAAGAGTCGCTGTGACAGACAGAGATAAAATAAAGCCGTCACAGCACATTTAAATTTGAGGTCTAGTGTTTTTCTGATGAAAGATCTGACAACACAGTGGTGATTATACCCCCCATGACTGTAATTCTGATAAGCTTTATGAATCTTTTTCTCCACATTTCTAAGAAATGTGGAGGACTTTTTAAACGAGCTGGAATATGCAAAAAAAATTCCTGTTGTACTGCACATTTGTATATGTATGACGGTGTATTAGGGCCACTTTGAAAAATATACTTTTAAAGTTTCGTTTTCAAGATTGAAGTCAAAATAATTACGAGATTAAAGTCAAAATAAATACGAGATTAAAGTCAAAATAATTACAAGATTAAAGTCAAAATAATTACGAGATTAAAGTCAAAATAATTACAAGATTAAAGTCAAAATAATTACGATATTAAAGTCAAAATAAATACAAGATTGAAGTCAAAATAAATACAAAATTAAAGACAAAATAATTACTAGATTAAAGTAAAAAAAATTACAAGACTAAAGTCAAAATAAATACAAGACTAAAGTCAAAATAAATACAAGACTAAAGTCAAAATAAATACAAGACTAAAGTCAAAATAATTACTAGATTAAAGTCAAAACATTTACTGAATTAAAGTCAAAATAATGACAAGATTAAAGTCAAAATAAATACAAGATTAAAGCCAAAATAATTACAAGATTAAAGTAAAAAAAAATACAAGATAAGTCAAAATAAATACAAGACTAAAGTCAAAATAAATACAAGACTAAAGTCAAAATAATTACAAGATTAAAGTCAAAATAAATACAAGATTAAAGTCAAAATAATTACAAGATTAAAGTCAAAATAATTACAAGATTAAAATCAAAATAATTACAAGATTAAAGTCAAAATAAATACGAGATTTAAGTCAAAATAATTACAAGATTAAAGTCAAAATAATTACAAGATTAAAGTCAAAATAAATACGAGATTTAAGTCAAAATAAATACGAGATTTAAGTCAAAATAATTACAAGATTAAAGTCCAAATATTTATGAGATTAAAGTCAAAATAAATACGAGATTAAAGTCAAAATAAATACGAGATTAAAGTCAAAATAAATACGAGATTAAAGTCAAAATAAATACGAGATTAAAGTCAAAATAAATACGAGATTAAAGTCAAAACATTTACGAGATTAAAGTCAAAACATTTACGAGATTAAAGTCAAAATAAATACGAGATTAAAATCAAAATATTTACAAGATTAAAATCAAAAAAATTACGAGATTAAAGTCAAAATAATTACGAGATTAAAGTCAAAATAATTACAAGATTAAAGTCAAAATATTTACAAGATTAAAGTCAAAATAAATACGAGATTAAAGTCAAAATAATTACGAGATTAAAGTCAAAATAAATACAAGATTAAAGTCAAAATAAATACAAGATTAAAGTCAAAATAATTACAAGATTAAAATCAAAATAATTACGAGATTAAAGTCAAAATAAATACGAGATTAAAGTAAAAAAAGTACAAGATTAAAGTAAAAAAAGTACAAGATTAAAGTCAAAATAATTATAAGATTAAAGTCAAAATGAATACGAGATTAAAGTCAAAATAAATACGAGATTAAAATCAAAATAATTACAAGATTAAAGTCAAAATAATTACGAGATTAAAGTCAAAATAAATACGAGATTAAAGTCAAAATAAATACGAGATTAAAGTAAAAAAAGTACAAGATTAAAGTAAAAAAAGTACAAGATTAAAGTCAAAATAATTATAAGATTAAAGTCAAAATGAATACGAGATTAAAGTCAAAATAAATACGAGATTAAAATCAAAATAAATACAAGATTAAAGTCAAAATAAATACAAGATTAAAATCAAAATAATTATAAGATTAAAGTCAAAATGAATACGAGATTAAAGTCAAAATAAATACGAGATTAAAGTAAAAAAAGTACAAGATTAAAGTAAAAAAAGTACAAGATTAAAGTCAAAATAATTATAAGATTAAAGTCAAAATGAATACGAGATTAAAGTCAAAATAAATACGAGATTAAAATCAAAATAATTACAAGATTAAAGTCAAAATAATTACGAGATTAAAGTCAAAATAAATACGAGATTAAAGTCAAAATAAATACGAGATTAAAGTCAAAATAATTACGAGATTAAAGTCAAAATAATTACGAGATTAAAGTTAAAATAATTACGAGATTAAAGTCAAAATAATTACGAGATTAAAGTCAAAATAATTACGAGATTAAAGTCAAAATAATTACGAGATTAAAGTCAAAATAAATACGAGATTAAAGTCAAAATAAATACGAGATTAAAGTCAAAATAAATACGAGATTAAAGTCAAAATAAATACGAGATTAAAGTCAAAATAATTACGAGATTAAAGTCAAAATAATTACGAGATAAAAGTCAAAATAATTACAAGATAAAAGTCAAAATAATTACAAGATTAAAGTCAAAATAATTACAAGATTAAAGTCAAAATAATTACGAGATTAAAGTCAAAATAATTACAAGATTAAAGTCAAAATAATTACAAGATTAAAGTCAAAATAAATACAAGATTAAAGTGGAAATATTATGGCCATAGCCTCTCCTTGTGTTAAAATTTGTTATTCTTTTAAATAAAGAAATCTTCGATCTCCTGCACATCAGCACCAGTTTGTTATTAGTATAAGGAGCTGAAACAGCTTTGTAATGAACTGGGTTTATTTAGAAGAACGTGCAGCACCGGTGCGCTCGGTGTCTGTATCGTCAGCAGTACTTCAACCGAGCTTTATGGACTCGTACGATAAACTAAAGCCGTTCGGCATCGCTGTAAATGGTTGCATTGACATATATAGTCTTCATGTCATGTGGATGGAAGCGTACAATACAAACAGCCATCCAAAAATAATCGCGGGTTATTGGATAACCACAATAACGCGCATTATAAGCGGCCCTCGGTGCTGGCAGGCCGATCCAGGTACTGAGACCCGAGCTTCTCTGAACTGACAAGCCTACAACGGCTGCTCACTCTCTGGCCATAATATTTCAACTTTAATCTCAGAATAATGTCGACTTTAATCGTGAAAAAATGTCGACTGTAGTCTCAAAATCGAAACTTATATGACTTTATTCTCAAAACAAATAAAAAATATATTTTCCTTTAAAGTGGCCCTAATACGCCGTCAGAGTATGTGTGTATATAACAAATAAATTAATTCTGTATTCCTGTACCTGAATTTTACAAGCTCTTTAATATTATGGGAGATTTAATGTTTGACTTTACGTATTACTGCAGGTATGTTTTGCAGAATTCTGCCTTCAGGTACATATTGTGTTAAGAGAAGATTAGAGAAAATACTGAAACATTAAGATGAATTCTGTTTTTCATTATGTTATGTTAGCGCACACATAAACCCCTTTAAAATAAGAAGTAAATAAGTTTCAACTAATCGATTAATTGAAAAAATAATCGTCAGGTGCAGCCCTAAAAATAACCAATGAATTTTAGGGCATTTCTTTTACACTTGGTCAAAAATGTACATACAGGAAGTTCAATAACTAAACTAAGTTTATCACTGCCTTTAACTTCCTCATTACAGATTGAAACAGACTAAAGTTCTCTGTGTAACAATTATATCATTACAGTACATTATAATCGGAGTTCCACTATTTAAGAGTATAAGGGACAGTGATCTCTCAGCAAGGTTAGAAAAAAAAAAAAAACTGATGTCAGTGTTTTAATCATTCAGTCATAACAAGGTTCTCGGGTTTATCTTCCAATCAGAGCGATCGTTTCCTGCTATTGCCACCAGTGTTGCCAGATTGGGCGGATTTCATTGGAAACTGGTGGGGGAAAACACGCTTTGGCGAGTGGACAAAGTCTGATTGACAGGTTATTCTTTCCAGTCCAAAAAACACAGTTGCCATGCCCATCAATACACTGATTCATATGTTAGATGGCAACGGCATCGGCTTTAGTTACGTTTATTCTTATTAACTTGCACAGGGTTGTGAGTCCTATTATAAAAACTTGGTAGGTCACTTCAAAGACATGCAAGCCAAAAATAATTTGTATTTATAATTACTGATCTGTACAGAAATTAATTTGTAGGTCATGATGGTTTAACTGGTTTATTATTTTTGAAATGCTAAACATCATCTGCTTATCCTGATTTTGAGTTTTTTGGCTGGAAACTACTGCTGCAATCTGGCAACCCTGACTGGCAACGAGACAGAAAGTAACAGAACACGTTAAACAGGTCTGGTTATTCAATACTTGTCCTCATTATTCACACATGCAGTCCTCCACACCCACATTCACTAGATACCAACAAGAGATCCTTTCTTTCAGCTGCACCTGTCTGCGGGTCCGAAAACAAGTTTTCACAAGTACACAAATGTACCAAAAACAGGGTCCAAATAGATCTGGATATATATATATATATATATATATATATATATATACACCGATCAGCCATAACATTAATAAAACCACCTCCTTATTCCATTTGATCAGCTCCACTTACATATAGAAGCACTTTGTAGCTCTACAATTACTGACTGTAGCCTATCTGTTTCTCTGCATGCCTTTTTAACCTGCTTTCATGCTGTTCTTCAATGGTCAGGACCCCCACAGGGCAGGTATTATTTAGGTGCTGGATGATTCTCAGCACTGCAGTGACACTGACATGGTGCTGGTGTGTTAGTGTGTGTTGTGCTGGTATGAGTGGATCAGACACAGCAGCGCTGCTGGAGTTTTTAAACACCTCACTGTCACCGCTGGACTGAGAATCATCCACCACCTAAATAATACCTGCTCTGTGGTGGTCCTGACCATTGAAGAACAGGGTGAAAGGGGGGTAACAAAGCATGTAGAGAAACAGATGGACTACAGTCAGTAATTGTAGAACTACAAAGTGCTTCTATATGGTAAGTGGAGCTGATAACATGGACAGTGAGTGTAGAAACAAGGAGGTGGTTATAATGTTATGGCTGATCAGTGTGTATATATATATATATATATATATAAACTTAACAAATTCGTTTTTGGATTCGGTTGGATGAATCTCATTCACAATCCCAAATATACAAACAAATCGCTTTAAATTTAGTAATATTATATAATTACAGTTTAATTTAACAACAATAAACTCAACAGCGATCAACATTACTGTAACAGTTACTGCACACCAATCCAAAATGTATTAAACTTTAAACGGAGTGCACTAGATAGGGAACACCATAAACCCGCCATCTAATCCACTATCTAGTGCACTAGGTAGGGAGGATGTATGCGTTTAGGACACACAGACACTAACCGCCGGCCAAACACAAGTTTCAGTTTAACTTACCCCGTGTATCCACCGCAGAACGGAGTTAAACCTCATCAGATCAGTAGATACGTGTTCGTTATTTATAATTCTAAAGAGGAATAAATAAGTAAATATCTGAAGGAGAGAAGTAACCCGAGTACAGGCGAGCTGCTGTTCCGCTTCTGCTTTGCGCTTGTGGTCAGACCGTCGTGGCTGATATTCAGCTGCATTACCGCCACCTGCTGGACTGCAGTGGCTAGAGCAGCGTGGCTGGATGAGGTCGCACTGTCTCCATCTAGCGGTCACATACTGAATCGTTCATTTATTCAGTTATTAAATCACTCATTCGTTCATGTATTCATTTAACACCACAATGTTTCTATTAGACTCCCGTTTTCCCAGCAGGGATTCGAACTCCAGTCTCTCCGTTATCGTGTATGGAAGATTAAAGTCCCTTTCCTACACCACTTCATTCTGATCAGGGTCTTAGTGGGCCAGGTATCATCAGTGGCGTAACTAGCGGCTCATGGGCCCCAGTGCAAACAAAAACTTCTTATATATAAAATGAAACTTGATATATACGGAATGAAACCTGATATATATAAAATGAAATCTGATATATATATATATATATATATATATATATATATATATATATATATATATATACAGTGTATCACAAAAGTGAGTACACCCCTCACATTTCTGCAGATATTTAAGTATATCTTTTCATGGGACAACACTGACAAAATGACACTTTGACACAATGAAAAGTAGTCTGTGTGCAGCTTATATAACAGTGTAAATTTATTCTTCCCTCAAAATAACTCAATATACAGCCATTAATGTCTAAACCACCGGCAACAAAAATGAGTACACCTCTTAGTGAAAGTTCCTGAAGTGTCAATATTTTGTGTGGCCACCATTATTTCCCAGAACTGCCTTAACTCTCCTGGGCATGGAGTTTACCAGAGCTTCACAGGTTGCCACTGGAATGCTTTTCCACTCCTCCATGACGACATCACAGAGCTGGCGGATATTCGAGACTTTGCGCTCCTCCACCTTCCGCTTGAGGATGCCCCAAAGATGTTCTATTGGGTTTAGGTCTGGAGACATGCTTGGCCAGTCCATCACCTTTACCCTCACCCTCTTCAATAAAGCAGTGGTCGTCTTAGAGGTGTGTTTGGGGTCATTATCATGCTGGAACACTGCCCTGCGACCCAGTTTCCGGAGGGAGGGGATCATGCTCTGCTTCAGTATTTCACAGTACATATTGGAGTTCATGTGTCCCTCAATGAAATGTAACTCCCCAACACCTGCTGCACTCATGCAGCCCCAGACCATGGCATTCCCACCACCATGCTTGACTGTAGGCATGACACACTTATCTTTGTACTCCTCACCTGATTGCCGCCACACATGCTTGAGACCATCTGAACCAAACAAATTAATCTTGGTCTCATCAGACCATAGGACATGGTTCCAGTAATCCATGTCCTTTGTTGACATGTCTTCAGCAAACTGTTTGCGGGCTTTCTTCTGTAGAGACCTCAGAAGAGGCTTCCTTCTGGGGTGACGGCCATGCAGACCAATTTGATGTAGTGTGCGGCGTATGGTCCGAGCACTGACAGGCTGACCCCCCACCTTTTCAATCTCTGCAGCAATGCTGACAGCACTCCTGCGCCTATCTTTCAAAGACAGCAGTTGGATGTGACGCTGAGCACGTGCACTCAGCTTCTTTGGACGACCAACGCGAGGTCTGTTCTGAGTGGACCCTGCTCTTTTAAAACGCTGGATGATCTTGGCCACTGTGCTGCAGCTCAGTTTCAGGGTGTTGGCAATCTTCTTGTAGCCTTGGCCATCTTCATGTAGCGCAACAATTCATCTTTTAAGATCCTCAGAGAGTTCTTTGCCATGAGGTGCCATGTTGGAACTTTCAGTGACAAGTATGAGAGAGTGTGAGAGCTGTACTACTAAATTGAACACACCTGCTCCCTATGCACACCCGAGACCTAGTAACACTAACAAATCACATGACATTTTGGAGGGAAAATGACAAGCAGTGCTCAATTTGGACATTTAGGGGTGTAGTCTCTTAGGGGTGTACTCACTTTTGTTGCCGGTGGTTTAGACATTAATGGCTGTATATTGAGTTATTTTGAGGGAAGAATAAATTTACACTGTTATATAAGCTGCACACAGACTACTTTTCATTGTGTCAAAGTGTCATTTTGTCAGTGTTGTCCCATGAAAAGATATACTTAAATATCTGCAGAAATGTGAGGGGTGTACTCACTTTTGTGATACACTGTGTATATATATATATATATATATATAATGAAACTCGATATAAAAAAAAAAACTTCATATATATAAAATGAAACTCAATATATATAAAAATAACTCAATATACAGCCATTAATGTCTAAACCACCGGCAACAAAAGTGAGTACACCCCTTAGTGAAAGTTCCTGAAGTGTCAATATTTTGTGTGGCCACCATTATTTCCCAGAACTGCCTTAACTCTCCTGGGCATGGAGTTTACCAGAGCTTCACAGGTTGCCACTGGAATGCTTTTCCACTCCTCCATGACGACATCACGGAGCTGGCGGATATTCGAGACTTTGCGCTCCTCCACCTTCCGCTTGAGGATGCCCCAAAGATGTTCTATTGGGTTTAGGTCTGGAGACATGCTTGGCCAGTCCATCACCTTTACCCTCAGCCTCTTCAATAAAGCAGTGGTCGTCTTAGAGGTGTGTTTGGGGTCATTATCATGCTGGAACACTGCCCTGCGACCCAGTTTCCGGAGGGAGGGGATCATGCTCTGCTTCAGTATTTCACAGTACATATTGGAGTTCATGTGTCCCTCAATGAAATGTAACTCCCCAACACCTGCTGCACTCATGCAGCCCCAGACCATGGCATTCCCACCACCATGCTTGACTGTAGGCATGACACACTTATCTTTGTACTCCTCACCTGATTGCCGCCACACATGCTTGAGACCATCTGAATCAAACAAATTAATCTTGGTCTCATCAGACCATAGGACATGGTTCCAGTAATCCATGTCCTTTGTTGACATGTCTTCAGCAAACTGTTTGCGGGCTTTCTTGTGTAGAGACTTCAGAAGAGGCTTCCTTCTGGGGTGACAGCCATGCAGACCAATTTGATGTGGTGTGCGGCGTATGGTCTAAGCACTGACAGGCTGACCCCCCACCTTTTCAATCTCTGCAGCAATGCTGACAGCACTCCTGCGCCTATCTTTCAAAGACAGCAGTTGGATGTGACGCTGAGCATGTGCTCTCAGCTTCTTTGGACGACCAACGCGAGGTCTGTTCTGAGTGGACCCTGCTCTTTTAAAACGCTGGATGATCTTGGCCACTGTGCTGCAGCTCAGTTTCAGGGTGTTGGCAATCTTCTTGTAGCCTTGGCCATCTTCATGTAGCGCAACAATTCGTCTTTTAAGATCCTCAGAGAGTTCTTTGCCATGAGGTGCCATGTTGGAACTTTCAGTGACCAGTATGAGAGAGTGTGAGAGCTGTACTACTAAATTGAACACACCTGCTCCCTATGCACACCTGAGACCTAGTAACACTAACGAGTCACATGACATTTTGGAGGGAAAATGACAAGCAGTGCTCAATTTGGACATTTAGGGGTGTAGTCTCTTAGACTTAATGGCTGTATATTGAGTATCATGGTTTGGGCCTGTTTTGCTGCATCTGGGCCAGGACGGCTTGCCATCATTGATGAAACAATGAATTCTGAATTATATCAGATAATTGTTAAGGAAAATGTCAGGATATCTGTCCATGAATCTCAAGAGAAGGTGGGTCATGCAGCAAGACAACGACCCTAAACACACAAGTCGTTCTACAAAGAATGGTTAAAGAAGAATAAAGTTAATGTTTTGGAATGGCCAAGTCAAAGTCCTGACCTTAATCCAATGGAAATGTTGTGGAAGGACCTGAAGTGAGCAGTTAATGTGAGGAAACCCACCAACATCCCAGAGTTGAAGCTGTTCTGTACGGAGGAATGGGCTAAAATTCCTCCAAGCCGGTGTGCAGGACTGATCAACAGTTACCGGAAACGTTTAGTTGCAGTTATTGCCGCAAAGGGGGGGTCACACCAGATACTGAAAGCAAAGGTTCACATACTTTTGCCACTCACAAATATGTAATATTAGATCATTTTCCTCAATAAATAAATGACCAAGTATAATATTTTTGTCTTATTTGTTTAACTGGGTTCTCTTTATCTACTTTTAGGACTTGTGTGAAAATCTGATGATGTTTTAGGTCAGAAATATAGAAAATTCTAAAGGGTTCACAAACTTTCAAGCACCACTGTAGGTGCTACATGTCAAAGTAACGTCCACATGGATGGCAGGACCCAAGGTTCCCCAGCAGAACGTCGTCCAAAGCATCACACTGTCTCCACCGGCTCGCTTTCTTCCCATAGTGCATCCTGGTGCCATGTGTTCCCCAGGTAAGTGACCAGATGATGTAAAAGAAAACCTGATTCATCAGACCAGGCCACCTTCTCCGTGGTCTAGTTCCAATGCTCACGTGCTCATTGTTGGCACTTTCGGCGGTGGACAGGGGTCAGCGTGGGCACCCTGACTGGTCTGCGGCTATGCAGCTCCATACACAACAAACTGTGCTGCTCTGTGTATTCTGACACCTTTCTATCAGAACCAGCATGAACTTCTTCAGCAGTTTGAGCTACAGGAGCTTGTCTGTTGGATGCCACACGGGCATCAATGAGCCTTGGTCGCCCATGACCCTGTCGCCGGTTTACCACTGTTCCTTCCTTGGAGCACTTTTGATAGATACTGACCACTGCAGACCGGGACACACCCCACAAGAGCTGTGGTTTAGGAGATGCTCTGACCCAGTCATCTAGCCATCACAATCTGGCCCTCAGATCCTCACGCTCGCCCATTTTTCCTGCTTCTAACATCAACTTTTGAGGATAAAATGTTCACTCGCTGCCCCCACTAACAGGTGCCGTGATGAAGAGATAACAAGTGTTATTCACTTCACCTGTCAGTGCTCAGAGTGTTATACCTGCTCAGTGTATGTTTGGCTGTAAAATAAATTGTTCAAGCTATAAATGTTTGCAAACAATCCAGATCTTTTAGTGCTGTACCTTCCACCACATTCCCCAGGTCTAAATTCAATAGAAGAATTCCTTCCAGCATGAACATGTCGGAACACAGACCGCACGAGCATGTGCCACTGCTCCAGGCATTAAAGGAAACATGCATACCACCCACGCAGATGAATGTCAGATGAATGTTTTTCCCCTGCTGCTTGGGCAGTATTAAAACCACAGTTTATGTGGATGAGGTCCTCCAGCTTCACCAGGATCAGAGGCGGGATGCAGAGTGATCTGTTTCATCCAGCTGAACGTGTATTGCAATATCAAATAATACTGTAATACTGTAAATGCTATTTTGCATGAGGCTTCTTTTTTGCACAGTAAAGTGTTAAGTATCATTTGTGCAGTAACTCTGTACTGTAGAGCTGATAAAGGTTTGATAAACTAATCCCTCACTCATGTGGTTATATCAGCTAGTGTTGAGTGGAGGTTCTTGATGCGGCGCCGTCTGAGGGATGGAAGATCACGAGCGTTCAGATTAAGCTGCACCCTCGACCTTTACACACTGAAATTCCTCCTGATTCCTTGAATGGTTTAATGATATTCTGCACTGTAGAGGGAGAACATGCAAATCCCTTCCAATCTTTCTTTGAGGTTGATTGTTTTTAAACATTTCAATCATTTTCTCACACATTTGTGGACAAACTGGATCTTCTGATCATCTTTACTCATCAGAGACTCTCAGCCTTTCCTGGATGCTGCTTTTCTAACAAAAAACATGATCACAATCACCTGTTCACATCACATCATTATTTAGTGTTTTCACATCATTATTTGGCCCTAAATTGCCCCCGTCCCAACTTATTTTGGAATGTGTTGCAGGCCTGAAATGCAGGAATGGATATTTATTAATAAATGAAATGAAGTTGAGCAGATAAAAGATGAAATATCTCAGCGTCATCCTGTCCGACATCAAATAAACGTCAAAGTAAATGTAAGGACACTGTTTTTATTTTATTTGTATTTTCCATGCTGTCCCAACTTTATCTGATTTGGGGTTGTAAAATCTATTGAACTATATTTAAACAAATTCATGGTTGTAAGTCACATTTGAAGTAAAATAAATGGGCAGCATGCTATATGCATCTCTTCACCTACACTTTGATGAGTGCTAAAGCGGATCAGCGTTGTGTACGGAGAGACACACCCTAACACACTCTTTTCTCATCTCTGTGTAGGCGCCATCAATCAGCCAGCAGAGGTTGTAATTGCATTAGTTATGAGAGAGAGACCCCATCTGGGTTAGTCCCGCCCCTATCTGAACAACAGGCAATGTATTCGAGATCCAGCTCTGGTTCCAGCGTGTGTTTTTACCGCTGCGCCACCTGAGCACCTGTGGACAACCCTCTTGATATCTCACTGGACGTTGCTGTAAAAGGGGATTACGGGTCAGGTAAGTGGATTAGAGGATGGTGTAGGAAGTCTTATAGCAGCAGGAGTGTATTTTAAAAATTGTGCTCACCTTTAAATTAATGTGTTTAATTAGTTCATTTGATTTGGGGATCTATAACCTCATTACTGCACAGATGGAACATGCACACAACCTGCCAGCAATATACTTGCTGTGGCATTTTGAAACAGAACATGCCAGTACATGCCAGTAGATGCCATGCTTTACCCACTGATTTTGCCATTAGAAGGCGGTGGTTCCTGATTATTTCTTATAACTTCAGAGATCTTTGGATAGTAAAGACACACCGTCCTCATTCATCATCTCTCTGCTGTTGTACAGGTTGGTAATGTAAATAAGTTCATTCACTAACTAAAAAACTGTTATATAACACTTTAACACTTGGTTAGGGTAAACCATTCAGGACCTGAACCCAGTTTGTTTTGTTGTTTTTGGTCTTTGGTCATTGTCCAGCTAAACTAAACTAAACAAGTTTTTATGCTATTTTATGTTGTAAGATTCTAAAGATTATATTGTTTATATTCATGGGTGTTAGATAAACACTTAGTGAACGCAGTGTATGAAGAAGAGAGCAACACGGAGGGTGTGGCTGCACCAGCTAAAAGGAAACCAGGTAGATTAAAACAAAATGTGTCAATGTTTTTATCTTTAGTTTAGCTGGTATTGTTTAAAAAGTGAATTTTAAGTTAATTAATGGACTGTGTGACATTTTTATAGAACATTTTTATGTAACAAAGAACAGCATCTCTGGTTTCTTAACAAACAAGCCAAAATCAAACACCTAGTTAAAAACTCACATTTAAAACATTGTTAAATAGTTAAAACAATTTTTTACTAGATATTTACTAGCTACCAATCTTATTTTTCATTTTGTCAATTTATAGTAATAGAAATATTTAAACAATGTCAAAAAGATCAATAGTAATGGCTGTACTTATGTTGAATAAATAAATATTAAGTGAAATAACACAATTACTACTATTGTAATTAACCATTGTGAATGAGAAATGAGCTGTTGTGTTTGGGTGAGAACCCCGTCCAAACTGATTGCTTGTTGGATTTCTAATTCTAATTTCTAAACTAATTTAATGATTTATTTATTTATTAATCTTTTATTTATTTTTCTTAAATTTATTTTTCAGGACTTTAATAGTGGGAAAACTTTTTAGTGGGAAGATTTTTAGGGCTATTTGACAATAAAATTGTTATATTTCCAGGATAAGGTCAAAATACTATATAATATATAATAATATGAAATACACTATATTGCCAAAAGTATTCACATCATTGAATTCAAGTGTTCCAATCATTCCATGGCCACAGGTGTATAAAACCGAGCACCTCGGCATGCAGACCGCTTCTACACACATTAGTGACAGAAGTAAATGGCATAACTAAGTGGTAATAATACAAGTATAAATCTGTAGGAAACTTTTACTGGGAAATAACATGATTATCTAGAGTGGATTGAATGTTGGGAAGAACCAGGAGGTTTAGAGCCTGATTGAAGTGTATGCTATCGATTAATAGTGGAAGCGAATAAAAACATAGAGACCAACACTTCACCACGAGCACATGATAGCATGTACCTGTCAGCTGAGCAAGGAAGACTCTGCAGGGAGAGGCTTGTAGTCGAGTCACCTCACGTCTGTTGGTCTTTCTCTTGGGCCCTGGTTCAGCTGAGAAGTGGCTTTCCATGCCTCAAGACTACGCTCAGGTGCCTCGACCCAATGACTGTTTAAATCTGAGGTGTTTAAATCTGAATGAAGCACTCTCCTTTACTTCGGCCCCGAGGATGTGTAGATGTGAAGCACACCGGTCAGCACACTCGGTGCAGTTTAATGAAGAGTCAGATTCTCTAAACACAGCCGAATAGAAACTTTACTGTGGTAGAGTTCAGAAGCGGATAGTTTACGTCCAATCCAAAATTGCAAAAACACAAAATGAACAGTGAACTACTGAATCAAATGTCAGCTTGTTTGGCCTATATGTATATATATGGCTCACGAGTTAGCCAGGTACAGTTAGCAAAACAGTGTTAACTACGGTGGCAGAGAAGTGCAAAACAAATTAACATTTCAGAAAACAAAATTACAAAAAAAACAAATTTACAAGAGCTTGGGTACCCAGTGTTTGTAAATTTGTTTTGGCATATGTAAAAATGTTTCAGCAATTGTAAATTTGTTTTCGGCACTTGTAATTTTGTTTTCTAAAATGTTAATTTGTTTTGCACTTCTCGGCCACTGATTTTTGACGGAAAAGGTAGGTACAATACACCGGAAGTGAGTGTTGCTTACCTGCTGTCAATCAAACTGTTTCTCCGCGGTAAAGTGAACGGAGTTTACATACATCATAGGTACACTTCAACTATGAGAGACAAAATGAGAAAAAAAATCCAGGAAATCACATTGTAGGATTTTTAAAGAATTTATTCGTAAATTATGGTGGAAAATAAGTATTTGGTCAATAACAAACAAACAAGATTTCTGGCTCTCACAGACCTGTAACTTCTTCTTTAAAAAGCTCTTCTGTCCTCCACTTGTTACCTGTATTAATGGCACCTGTTTGACCTTGTTATCTGTATAAAAGACACCTGTCCACAGCCTCAGTCAGACTCCAAACTCAACCATGGCCAAGACCAAAGAGCTGTCGAAGGACACCAGGAAGAAAATTGTAGACCTGCACCAGGCTGGGAAGAGTGAATCTACAATAGGCAAGCAGGTTGGTGTGAATAAATCAACTGTGAAAGCAATTGTAATAAAATGGAAGACATACAAGACCATTGATAATCTCCCTTGGGGTTAAAAAAATATATATACAGTGGAACTTCGATATACATCTGCTTTGGTATAAGTCCAACTTGGTATACGTCATGTTTGGATAAGAAAAATGTATCTTGTATACGACCTTTATTTGGAATACGACTCGGATACTAGAACTTGTACGGGTCAAAATCAGTCAGGGCACCGCACACTACTCTTGTTTAACTCTTGCGAGACCAAGCCACGGGCGTAATTACGCCAGTTGCCACCATTCAGTAAACAACCCGCACTATAACTATATAGCTATAATGCGCTATATAATTTTCAGGTACTGTACTACAGGTACTGTAGTTCCGTTAACGGTGTGCCATGTTGCTAGGCAACATTAGGGCAAACATAACATTCGCAAACTGTTACACTATTTCTTGGACGAAACACTCGCTTAATGATCAGGATTACTGTTTATATTAATCTGGACATTTCCATGTATAGTACATGACTTAAAATAGTGTTCAACCAAGTTTGTACAGTTTCTTTCTGTTTTCTTTTCAGTGGCGTATTAATATGGAACGATGTGAGGTGGTCACAGGTGCGCTTTTATCGGGGATTTAACAGCGGCTTTAAACGCGGCTCAGCCAATCAGATTTTAGGACCGGAACTATCCTTTTTATAAATTATTTTATACAACCCCGTCAACGTATAATATGCCAATAACAATAGGATTTTTTTCATGGGAACGGATTAATTATTTCCTGTGGGAAAATTTCTTTGGTATACGTCCTGTTTGGTATAAGTCCAAGGTTCTGGAACGGATTAAGGACGTATACTGAGGTTCCACTGTATATATATTATAGGTCTAGTATATATATATTATATACTATAGGTCTAGTAACATTAAGCAGATGACACAGATTCCCAAAATCCCTTGCTGTGCACACTCTGTGTATTTTGATTATAAGTATATATATATATATACAGTACAGGCCAAAAGTTTGGACACACCTTCTCATTCCTGTGGTGTTTCTTAATTTTTTTAAATTTTCTACATTGTAGATTAATACTAAAGACGTCCAAACTATGAAGGAACACATATGAAATTATTTAGTAAACAAAAAAGTGTTAAACAAACCAGAATATGTTTTATATTTTAGATTCTTCAAAGTAGCATCTTTTGCTTTAATGACAGATTTGCACACTCTTTGAAATTTTCTCAACCAGCTTTATTAGGTTTCCACCTGGAACGGTTTTCAATGAATGTTTGCGCCTTGTCTAGAGTGAATTTTTGGAATTTGTTGCTTTTTTAATGTGTTTGAGACCATCAGTTGGGTTGTGCAGAGGTAGAGTTGGTAAAATATAAAACATATTCTGGTTTGTTTAACACTTTTTGGTTCACTACATAATTCTTCATAGTTTGGACGTCTTCAGTATTAATCTACAATGTAGAAAATAAAAATAATCAAGAAAAAACATTGAAGAGAAGGTGTGTCCAAACTTTTGGCCTGTACTGTATATATATATATATATATACAGTGTATCACAAAAGTGAGTACACCCCTCACATTTCTGCAAATATTTCATTATATCTTTTCATGGGACAACACTATAGACATGAAACTTGGATATAACTTAGAGTAGTCAGTGTACAACTTGTATAGCAGTGTAGATTTACTGTCTTCTGAAAATAACTTAACACACAGCCATTAATGTCTAAATGGCTGGCAACATAAGTGAGTACACCCCACAGTGAACATGTCCAAATTGTTCCCAAATGTGTCGTTGTTCCTCCCTGGTGTCATGTGTCAAGGTCCCAGGTGTAAATGGGGAGCAGGGCTGTTAAATTTGGTGTTTTGGGTACAATTCTCTCATACTGGCCACTGGATATTCAACATGGCACCTCATGGCAAAGAACTCTCTGAGGATGTGAGAAATAGAATTGTTGCTCTCCACAAAGATGGCCTGGGCTATAAGAAGATTGCTAACACCCTGAAACTGAGCTACAGCATGGTGGCCAAGGTCATACAGCGGTTTTCCAGGACAGGTTCCACTCGGAACAGGCTTCGCCAGGGTCGACCAAAGAAGTCGAGTCCACGTGTTCGGCGTCATATCCAGAGGTTGGCTTTAAAAAATAGACACATGAGTGCTGCCAGCATTGCTGCAGAGGTTGAAGACGTGGGAGGTCAGCCTGTCAGTGCTCAGACCATACGCCGCACACTGCATCAACTCGGTCTGCATGGTCGTCATCCCAGAAGGAAGCTGACGCACAAGAAAGCCCGCAAACAGTTTGCTGAAGACAAGCAGTCCAAGAACATGGATTACTGGAATGCCCTGTGGTCTGACGAGACCAAGATAAACTTGTTTGGCTCAGATGGTGTCCATCATGTGTGGCGGCGCCCTGGTGAGAAGTACCAAGACAACTGTATCCTGCCGACAGTCAAGCATGGTGGTGGTAGCATCATGGTCTTGGGCTGCATGAGTGTTGCTGGCACTGGGGAGCTGCAGTTAATTGAGGGAAACATGAATTTCAACATGTACTGTGACATTCTGAAACAGAGCATGATCCCCTCCCTTCGAAAACTGGCAGTTTTCCAACAGGATAACGACCCCAAACACAACCTCCAAGATGACAACTGCCTTGCTGAGGAAGCTGAAGGTAAAGGTGATGGACTAAACCCAATTGAGCACCTGTGGCGCATCCTCAAGTGGAAGGTGGAGGAGTTCAAGGTGTCTAACATCCACCAGCTCCGTGATGTCATCATGGAGGAGTGGAAGAGGATTCCAGTAGCAACCTGTGCAGCTCTGGTGAATTCCATGCCCAGGAGGGTTAAGGCAGTGCTGGATAATAATGGTGGTCACACAAAATATTGACACTTTGGGCACAATTTGGACATGTTCACTGTGGGGTGTACTCACTTATGTTGCCAGCCATTTAGACATTAATGGCTGTGTGTTGAGTTATTTTCAGAAGACAGTAAATCTACACTGCTATACAAGTTGTACACTGACTACTCTAAGTTATATCCAAGTTTCATGTCTATAGTGTTGTCCCATGAAAAGATATAATGAAATATTTACAGAAATGTGAGGGGTGTACTCACTTTTGTGATACACTGTATATATATACTCTGATATTGTATTTTACTTATTTTAATATCTTACTTAACGATAAATACTGTTGTGTTTTTACTTTCATTATCGCTACACTTTACCACTAGCATTAGCCACTTGCTACTGTACAGGGTCGGCTCACCTAGCCTTGTCCGGCGGGGATGCTACGGGTCTTTTGCTGCGTGCGGTGCTGGAGGTGTGGGAATAATAGGCACACGACAAGGTAGAGTCACTTTAACTGTTTAGTCAGGACTTCAATGAGCGTTACAACACTTTAGACTGCCTAGCTCCAGCAACCGAACTACCTACTGGGTTCAATATATATCGTTCATATACAAAACTCACTGCAGAAACCAGGTGCTGCATTCTGATTGGCTGAGGTGAATGTCAGTCACATATCGCCACTACAATATTGTAATAGATTAAAGTTGGTCATAACAACAACAACATTAATAATAGTAATAATAATAATAATAACAGGTTCCTATATGCTTATATTCAACAGGTAGTTCTGACCTTCCAATCTGATTGGTTGAGACGCGTTGTAACCGTGCTGATATTGGTGATAACAGCACGGCCTTTTCACACCACGACTGTATCACTCCGCTGACGCGTTGCCAGTAACGGTGAGCGAGCCGGACAGTTTGATGCCGATGCTCATCCTACAGAGCAGCTTTTTTATTCTAACTGCACAATGAAGTGTGCAGATTAACATCTACAGATAACACAATAACTCTAAATAAATAACTCAATTCTTTCTTTTAATTCTTAATTACATATTTTTTAGCTTTTTCTCCTTTTCCTTTCATCTTCGCTTATTCATATTGGCTTATTGTTTTTATTCCAAACTAGCATTACTTTGTGGTGTTAAACTAGACGCCTGTTTTAGCTGCTGTGTTAAGGCAGGGTGGCGAATTTCTTCCCTTGGCAGTCAATATTAAAACATATTCAGTATGAAATTCAGGGCTTCTTTGATGATTTTTTTTTTTTTTTGTAAAAACTGCTGTATAAAAGCAATAGAACACTTGAGGTTGTGTGTTATCGTGAATAACATCACGGCTCTGATGATCTACGAGACTCGCCTCGGCTCGTGCCTGCAACCAAATCACAGCCGTGATGTTATTCACGATAACACACGACCTCAAGTGTTCTATTGCTTAAATATGACTTTTGTTTTATTGTGGTCAAAGGTTGTTATAGGTTAAGTATCATTCAATGTACAGATACATCAACTGTGCCATAGTATTTTGGCTATAGCTGCATTGTGAGACATTTGCACACAAAAGATGAACGGTGATGCATGTAGGTAAAAAGCTAAACCCGTCAGGTGGGTTTAGCTGTTTCTCAGAGACTTGATGTCTAAAGTTTACATACACTTCTGAGGGACATTTCATCAGTTTATTTCATTCACTCATTTTACAGATTTCTGCAGAAACACACCATGAACGATCCAGTTCACACCAAGACTCAAGTGGCACAGAGGTAAAGTATGTTAGCCCAGTACTGCTGAGATCTGGGGATTCAGGGTTCAAACCTCAGTGGTGCTATCAGCTGGACATGATTGACTAATGTCTGTTAGGGCTTTTCCACCAAAGGAACCCTGGTTCTGGTTCTTGAACCGGTTCTGTTCAGGTTTCTTAGAACCTCGGTGTTCTGTAGAGAACCGACGCGCGTTTCCACCAGTTTTTGAGAACCAAGTTAGCGTCATCATCGGTGGGCATTACTTAATGAAAGTAAAGAGTAACATGATGGTGGAGCATGGAGATTAGTCAGTTGTTGTTTTCTTTAGTTCGTTGACGTGAGAAGTGTTTTGCGTTTCGCTCTCACCGAGACTCTCGGCACTAATAACCGATTTGCTCGGCGCTCGACTCGAGAGATAAAACATCATTAAAGTTCCACGACACGAACAAACATCTGTGTGAAATAACCATCTGCTCTAAAATACAACATCTGTATCTGTGAGCTGGATTTACTTCACGTGTGTTTATGCAGCTCGGGGTTCTGAATCTTCTCAGGAGAGTCGAACAAGCGCAACGTAAAAAATAAAACATAACGGGGCTGAATGTATTAAAAAAATCACACAAAAACACCAAACTTCTTTCCGTTATTACTGGTTATAAGCGCTCTGTACTGGTTAAAAGTGCTCAGAAACACAACATTTCTCTCCGTTATTAAAGGTTATAAGTGCTCTGTACTGGTTATAAGCGCTCTGTAGTGGTTATAAGCACTCTGTACTGGTTATAAGTGCTCTGTAGTGGTTATAAGCACTCTGTACTGGTTATAAGCGCTCTGTAGTGGTTATAAGCACTCTGTACTGGTTATAAGCGCTCTGTACTGGTTATAAGCGCTCTGTAGTGGTTATAAGCACTCTGTACTGGTTATAAGTGCTCTGTACTGGTTACAAGCGCTCTGTACTGTTATAAGCACTCTGTACTGGTTATAAGCGCTCATAAGAGCTCTGTAGTGGTTATAAGAGCTCTGTACTGGTTATAAGTGCTCTGTACTGGTTATAAGTGCTCTGTACTCCCCAAATTAATCAGTCGTTGCCACATTCCACTTTATATTTCACGTTAAACAGTGTTCGTTCTTCCTGGGTCGTGTTTACCGCATCATATCACACAGTTCATCTTTTTTAAGACGCTTTGAAAATATCAGCAGCAAATATATCAGCGGTTTAGCAAAGCACCCAAACCTCGACACTCTGACACGCCCACAGATGACATCACGGTTCGCTCAGAAAAACCCAGAATTCTGTGGTGCCAGATTAGACGCTAGTTCGCTATCTGGAACCTCTTTTTTTTTTGGAGGAAACACGCGGCGTCAGTGATGAGTGCTAATATGGATCAGCACTGTGTACGGAGAGACACACCCTGAGAGCACTCTTTCCTCATCTCTGTGCAGGCGCCATCAATCAGCCAGCAGAGGTCATAATTGCACCAGTCATGGGAGAGAGACCCCACCCGGCTTAGTCCCGCCCATATCTAAACAACAGGCCAATCGCTGTCATGTGGCCGCTTATCCTTAGCCGGCAGGCAGAGCCGAGACTCGATACGATGTATTCAAGATCCCAGATCTGGTGGGTTTTCACCGCTGCACCACCTGAGCGGCCGTGGACAACCCTCTTAATATCTCACTGGACGTCTCTGTAACAGGGGAATACGGGTCAGAAAAGTGGATTAGAGGTATAGGAAGCCCTATAGCAGCAGGAGTGTATTTTAAATTGTGCTCACATTTATTTTAATGTGTTTAATTTGTTTATTCGATTTGGGGATTAAATACCGTCATTACTGCACAGACTGAACATACACACAACCTGCCAGTACTACTGTATACTTGCTGTACATTTTGGAACAGAACATGCCAGTACACGCCATGCTTTATCCCCTGATTGTTTATTCCCCCCATTAAAAGGCAGTGGTTCCTGATTCTGATTCCTTTTTCTCGTAACTTCAGAGATCTTTGTATAGCAAAGACACACCGTCTTCGTCCATCATTTCTCTGCTGTTTTACAGGTTAGTAATGCAAAATAAGTACATTCACTAACTAAAAACTGTTATATAAGAGCTTTAACACTTGGTTAGGGTAAATCTGTTAACTTACACAGATTCAGGACCTAAACGTTGTTTTGTTGTTTTTGGTCATTTTCTACATCTGTTCATGTCCAGCTAAACTAAACTTATCGAGGTTTTGTGTTATTTTATGTTGTAAGATTCTAAAGATCATATTGTTTATATTCGTGGGTGGTAGATGAGCCACTTTTATTTTTTTTTTTATAGAAACACTATAGAAAGAAGAGAGCAACACGTGGTGTGACTGCACCAGCTGCACCAGCTAAAAGGATTTGATAATTATTAGATTTGCTCATTTTATTAGCGCTCTAAAATGAATCTATAACAATTACACTTGTTCCACTCTTTAATGGAATTTTAAAATGATCCATTTGCATAATTTTACCATGGTATGTGCTATGTAGTTAAAATATAAATAGAAAGATGTGTAACAAGTAGGTAGGAAAGTGGTTTTAAAAATGTATAGATTTTATTAATAACAGAAGGTCTGAATGTAATGTTTTAGATCTACATGTAGGTTGTAACTTTTCTTTCTGGTAAATGTTTGTGTATCAGAACTCCGTAGGTTTTGTATATTAAGCTGTAAAGAGCTGATTTATCCTCTTATCCACAACTGTATTACCGTAAAACGGGGTTTAGATGCACCGTAAAACTTTTAGCGCAGATAGCATGACCGCTGTAGAATTTTAAAACTGAGGGTGTTATGAATTAACTAAGAGGACTCAAGCGCGGGCAATCGGCCGCCGCTAGACAACAACGTGGTAAACCAAACTTAGAAATAAACTCAACGGAAAAGGACTGGGCCAGCCCAAGCCAACTAAAAATAATTAGTTAGCTTAATCGAGCGTGCTATAGCACCACTGGTGTGACGGGCGCCGGCTGGTAATTTAAGGACAGAAAAATGGGTTGCAAATATATTTTATAGTCCCCTACAGTCTTTATATCGATAAGTATTTAAATAGATTTCATTTAAATAAAGTTTTACAGGGTGCGCCTCTGTAAAAAGAAAGCAAGCCTGCACATGCAGCCCTTCGAGAGCGTTGAGCTCGGTTATATGCTTGCGTAACTTTTCTTAGCGGCACTTGAATTGGCAACCGCGACACCTTAACAGAGAAATAGAGAATAAGGGGTCCGGTTGTCCGTGCCGCAGAAACAAGCGCTCTTAACTCTAGATCCCCGCAGGGAGTGACGGGGTGCCAGGGACTGGCGGAAAAAACCCTTCTCCGAACAGAATGCCGGAGAGGGAAAAGATTTCAGCTCAGCCTCAGTGTGCGAGACTGAGCTAGAGAGTGTTGCTGGTACTCCAGCAACGAGAAAGGCAGAGCGAAAGAGGAGAACGATAAAGAGGGCGATTCCCCTGGTTAAATTAGGAGACCGCAGAAAATTCTCTCCCTGAATCGCTTTTATTACCTCAGCCCCGGGGCTTACCGCAAACTCTCTATGACACCTTGCGTTATTGTTTTCCCTGACCTGCCGTGCAAGAGAACACAAAAGAAAGGATGTGACGAGGAAGCCTGACTGAGCGCTTTCTTAAATACCTGCTCAGCCAGGTGTTCCTCGTCGGCGCTGATTGCCAGAGGGTGATTTGGGAACTGTAGTTCTTCTACCTCTGGTCGGTGCATGAACTGTGCGCCCTCGGGTGGCCACCTGGGGAAGTTCGCGCAGTTGGCTCCCCCTAGTGGGGGCCGAGGGAGTCGATCGGCCTCCAGCGGTGGGGAAGCTGGGAGCTGCCAAGTGAGCCGCAGGTTGGTTCCCTCCAGTGGCCACGGATATGTACCCAATCTGTGGGTACAGATTACAAATCCGTGGTACAGATCACAAAACTGTAGGTACAGATTACTACACTGAGGGTACAGTTTACAAATCTGTGGGTACAGATTACAAATCCATGGGTACAGTTTACAAATCCATGGGTACAGATTACAAATCCATGGGTACAGATTACAAATCCATGGGCATGGACATCAATTGTTAAATGAAAAAAAAAAAAATTTTCAGTTCTACCTGACTGTGTGAAAAAGTAATTGCCCCCTGAGCTACTAAATCAACCATTTGACCAAACATCCAGACATGATGACTGTCAGACCTCCTGAATCTAAACATCACTAAAATAGAACCTGTCTGTTTGGTATCATGGAGCAGAACATGATGCAACATTTCAAACAAACTTAACCCTGTTAGAACAAAGTATACGTAGATTTATTTCAAAGTCAATTTTATTTGTATAGCACTTTTTACAATACACATTATCTCAAAGCAACTTCACAGAATCCAGGACTGACAGACCAAAAGCCCTTGTTGAGCAGCCGAGGGCGACAGTGGCAGGAAAAACTCCCTTAAAATTGCAGGAAGAAACCTTGAGAGGAACCAGACTCAGTGGAGACATCCTTTCTTCTTGAGTGACCTGGAGGAAACTTTAAATAAATAGGATTTACACAAATCATAATAACACAAAATTAAACTGAACTAAAAGTTACAATTAGCAAAATAACTGGAGTTTCAGTCCAGTCTGTGATACCAGAAGAACGTTGTGTTTTTGTGCAACAGTAGTTCCAAACTTACTGGACTAGCAGTTAGAAGGTGGCTGGTTTAAGCTCCACATTTGCCTAGTCACCACTGCTGGACCTTTGGGCAATGCTCTTGAACCTTGATGGCTTGGATCAATCATCATCCAAAGTGGTCTTTCAGTTGGAGCCCAGCATTTCTTTTCTTCAGTACACCACACATTCACATTTTAAGCGACTTACAGGGGTAAGGGCCTTACTCAAGGTGGGGCTTGAACCAGCGACCTTTGGATTAGTCCTAGTCCAGTACCTTAACCACTAGGCTACAACTGCCCTCCAACCACACCTGTTTTAATTTCCACATAATCACTTCTAATCATTTATATGTTTTATAAAAAGCACATTTTCAAATCTAACCAATCAAACAAATGAAACAATTAATCTCATGTCATGGACATTAATAAAAAGACAGCAGAGTCTGCATAGTGGTGAACGTTCTTGTAACTCCTGACTTTCCTGAACGTACTTATTCCTGAAACAGTACAGTGCAATAGTGAAGTTTTTTTAATAATAATAATAATAATAAGTTAAACTTATATAGCGCCTTTAACCATGATCAAGGACGCTTTACAACAACATCAACAACAAAAAACAAATAACAATACATGCAACAAACAAATACAAACTAAAACCTATGAAAAATGCTCAGTGAAGAAATGTGTTTTAAGTAAAGATTTGAAATGTGTGAGGGAGGAAATTCCAGAGGCGAGGGGCAGCACAGCTGAATGAACGGCCACCCATAGTAGCCCACTTGAACCTGGGTGCAGCCAATAGATCGGAGCCAGAGGACCTAAGATTGCGGGAGGGAGAGTGATAAGTGAGTAAGTATACCAGGGCCAGGCCATGTAATGCTTTAAAAGTGAGTATGAGTATTTTATATTTAATCCTCAAGGAGGTGGGTAACCAGTGCAATTTAGCCAAGACAGGTGTAATGTGGTCACATTTTTTGGAGAAGGTTAGGATCTGAGCAGCAGCATTTTGGATGCGTTGAAGGGAGCGGAGAGTTTTGGCAGGAAACCCATATAAGATTGTATTGCAGTAGTCAAGCCGTGAGGTAACTAGAGCATGTACCAGAGTCTCAGCAGAGTCTTGCGAAAGCAGAGGACGTAGGCGAGAGATATTGCGCCAGTCAAAATAGGCGGATTTGGAAACCGATGCTAGATGAGAGTCAAAAGACAGGTGTGAATCGAAGAGGACACCAAGATTGCGAGCACAATTTGTAAGACAGATGACAGTGGAACCAATATTAAGAGCAGCATCTGAGAAAGTAGAGATGGCAGATTTGGGGCTAATATAAAGAAGCTCAGTTTTGTGTGCATTAAGCATTAAGTAATTGTTATGTAGCCAGGAATGTAACTTTTGTATGCAACTGGTAAGTGAGGGAGGAGGCACGGGGTCAGAGGGTTTGAAGCTAATATATGGCTGAGTATCGTCAGCATAGCAATGGAAGCTCAGACCATACTGGCGTACAATGGGGCCAAGAGGGAGCATGTAGATGGTGAAGAGGAGGGGTCCAAGGACTGATCCCTGGGGTACACCTTGTAGAAAAGGAACGGTAGCTGATGATTGGTGACCAATACGAACAAATTGACACCTGCCGGTGAGATACGACTTAAATCAGGAGAGAGCTGTTGTCCATGAGACCAATCTCAGACAGACATGGCAATAGAATGTTATGATTAATTTGGATCTTTGAATTTGGATATTTGCATCCAGGTAGTCAAGCAGCTGGGAGGCTACAACTAGATACATTCTAGAATTTTAGTGAGGAATGGAAGGTTGGAAATGGGCCTAAAACTGCTGAGTGTGGACTGGTCTAATCCAGGTTTCTTGATGACAGGGGTGACAGCAGCAAGTTTTACGTCACCAGGAACCAATCCAGAGCTAAGCGAAAGATTGACAATGTGGGAGATGGGAACAGATAGAGTAGAACAGCAGAGTTTGAGAAGGGTTCGAAGAACAAGGTTTGAAGCTCAGCGGTATACCAGGGAGAGGAATGAGAGGAGGGGACAACCCTAGTTTTAACAGGAGCAAGGACCTCAAAAGTGTTCGTGAGAGACTGATTATATATTTTCACAGCCTGATTAACAGAGTGCTGAGACGTGACAGAGATGAAGTTAGAGGTCAGTAGGGTAGCAGAGAAGGACAATGGGTTAACAGAGGAGAGATTCCGGTAGGTGATTACAGTCTTAGGTGAACAAGCGAGAGCAGGCACTGAGAGACTCAAAGTTATAAACAAATGATCCAAAACACCAATGTTGTGTCCTTTAAGATTACTGATAGTATTAGTGGTGGAACAGATGAGGTCCAGGTTGTGATGTTTATGGGTAGGAAAAGTTACATGTTGTTGTAAATCAAAGCAGTGAATTAATGACAGAAATTCAGCAGAGTTTGGGGTATTGGAGTCTAGGTGAATATTAAAGTCACCCAGTAAAACAACAGACAAAGTTAGACCACACACAGATGTCAGAACTTCAGACAAATCCGACAAAAAATCAGTAAAGGGATTTTTAGGTGGACGGTAAATGAGTATGAAAAAAGTAGGACTAGGGCTCAGAATCTTAACCACCATGTATTCAAAAGAAGAAACCTTTGGGGAGTTACAGATACAGAGATTAATAGCCTGGGAGAAGAGCACATCCAAGCCGCCGTCTCTCCCAGAGGCCCTAGGGGACGAAAGAGGTTTAAATCCCACCGGTGCAGCTGTGTTCAGATGGATATAGTCATTAGGCTGTTGCCAGGTTTCAGTCAGAAAGAGAAGGTCAATGTTTTTATGAGTAATACAATCACTGAGTAGAGCAGCCTTGTCAGTGAGTGAACGACGATAGTGCCATAGTGAGCAAGCAATTATGAGAAGACCGAGTCAGAGCAGGTGGGACGTTAGGATGAGGTATCGCACGTAGTACGCCAGGATCAGCGCCACGAGGATGCCAGGACGAACGCTTCCTGGGACGACGATCAGTAGTCCAGATGGGATTGCTGTGGCTGATGTTTGATGGGTGAGGATGGGTTGAGAAGAATGGTGAGCATAACGCCGACTCCTGCGACCACGATGAACATACCACAAACTACGAGAGATGCCAGCTTTATGACAGAGGTTGTAAGTCGCCGAGTCAAGATGATAAAAAGTTCTCAGGTCATGTAGATCAGCAGAAGTATAGCGTAGACAAGGGGAATTGGCATTATCCACGCCACGCGAGGGGCCACAAGTAGCAATCGTGAACCCAAATAATCCAAAAATTACAGTACACAGGACAAGCAAGCACAGCTGAATGGGGAGCAAACCAGTTGGAGCGGGCTCGCAGGCAGCCAGAAGCACCAACAGCGGTAGGTCGGTAACTGAAATAGTTCCTCCACATTTCACAAGTAAGGATGAAAATAGCAAAATAGCACTGATATCGTTGAATAAAAAGGGAAAAAAGAAAGTAGACCGGAGTGGAGCGGCAATCATAACAACCTTCAAAAGAGCTTGAATACAATTTTGTCCAATTTTTATTTTATTCTTATGTCGCATTTTTTTTGTTTGACAATAAATTCCAATAAACATTCAAATGTATTTAACATGTAATCATTTAATTCATCTTTATTTTCCTTCTTACAGGAGTGAATAAGTAAAAACTGCTTTTTCATTAAACACACCAAGAAACTGGAGCTGAGCTACAATAACTGTAACACAAACATCAGAACCGGATCAGTTCATACTGTAACAATGAGTCAAGATTCTGACATAACTGCAATATTAGAGGCTTCAGGAGAGTCCACTTTGGAAAGAGGATATGAAAAAGCACAAGAGAAACAGGACCAGTTGAATAATATCTCACTGGACGTTGCTGTAACTGGAGAATCAGGAGCAGGAAAGTCGACTTTCATTAATGCAATCAGAGGACTGAGTGATGATGATGAAGGTGCAGCTGCAACTGGAGTTACTGAAACCACCACTGAACCAACCCCTTACCAACACCCAACAATGCCTAATGTGACTTTCTGGGACCTTCCAGGAGTTGGAACCACAAAGATTAATGTTAAAAAATATCTTAAGAAGATGCAGTTTGCCAGGTTTGATTTCTTCATCATCATCTCCTCAGGGAGAATTGGAGAGAACGACGTCCTGCTGGCCAAAAAGATCAAAAAGAAGAAAAAGCTGTTTTACTTTGTCAGATCAAAGATAGACGTTGACGTCGCACAAGAAGAGAAGAAACAAGGCTTCAACAGAGAAGAAACTCTGGCAAAAATTAGGAACGACTGCCTGGCACATTTGAAGGACTTTAAAAATCCTAAAGTTTTTCTCATTTCCTCCTATGATGTTTCTGCATTTGATTTTGAGGAGCTTGAGGGCACACTGATGTTAGAGCTTCCAGAGCATAAACGATACGCTCTAATGAAGTCAGTACCGGTCACTTCTGAGGATATACTGAAGAGGAAAGTCAAAAAGTTTAAGATAGCAGCCTGGGTTGCAGCCGCTTCCTCTGGTGGAGTTGCAGCAGCTCTAGTACCTGATCTATCAAAAGTATGTGATGCTGGCATTCTATTGACTTTCTTTACAAGTTGCTACTTCTCGTTTGGCCTTGATGATGAATCAATTGAAAGTCTCTCAAAACGAGTCAACAAGCCACATTTAACATCTTTGATAAAATCTTCACTTGTAGAGGCACTGGTGTCAAAATCATTCACAAGATTAACTGAAGATTCATCTGAGAAGTATCTGCGCAATTTGAAACCTGGTGCAGTAAATGCTGTAGCAGCAGGATTTTCTTTTTATAGTACATATAAGGTCCTGAAGAGTGGACTGAAAGAGCTTGAAGAGGAAGCGCTGATGATATTGAGGGAGGCGGGGTTAGAGTAATGTACTGATGGTACTGAGAGAGGTGGGGTTGGAGTAATGTACTGATGGTACTGAGGGAGGCCGGGTTAGAGTAATGTACTGATGGTACTGATGGTTAGAGTAATGTACTGATGGTACTGATGGTTAGAGTAATGTACTGATGGTACTGATGGTTAGAGTAATGTACTGATGGTACTGATGGTTAGAGTAATGTACTGATGATACTGATGTTTAGAGTAATGTACTGATGGTACTGAGAGAGGCTGAGTTAGAGTAATGTACTGATGGTACTGAGGGAGGCCGGGTTAGAGTAATAAGTGTGATGAGTTAGATTTGCTTTTGTAGGAACCTCTTACAGGTTGAATATATAATCAGAGGAATTGTATCAGCAACACATCATTTTATTTTTCACAATTAGATTCAACAGAACATACTCGCTTTATTAACACATTTGATTTCATGTATTGTGAATTATAATATTGTGATCAGATTTGTTTTGTCTCGTTTGTAGTTTGTTTCAGAATGAAATCTGCTTAAAATGATAAAATAATGGCTGGGTAGCGTTTTAATCTTCTATCAGAATAACGGGATTTTATTTACCATGTTATTCCTTTATATACTTCATATACTTGTTTTAGTTGGAGTCTAGATGTGCGTTGGAGTTTAAATGTACAAATCAGTACAATGTATTTTATTATCAATAAAAATACCTTAAAACGTCGAGTGTCTGGTTTACTGACAGACCACAAAAAGTACATTTCTGATGATTCCTTTTGGTTGCTCCTGTGTTTAGGAGTCACCACAGCGGCTCATTTGTTCACATGTTCCATTTCTCAGTTTTTATGCAAGATGCATTTCAATATGTAACCCTCATACTGATCCAGGCTTGGGATCGGCACTAAAGACGCGCAGATATTTGTCCCTCAGACAGCAAGGTTTACGTAACTCCATGAGTACAAGTCACGTCATATTTGTATAGCACTTTTTATAATACATTTACATCGTCAGCATTTATCCAAAGCAACTTACAGCATTGTGATAGTAAACAATTTAGGGATTAAGGCCCAACAGCAGCAACCTGGCAGGAGTGGGGCCGAACCAGCAACCTTTTGATTACTAGTCCAGTATCTTAACCGCTAGGCTACAACTGCCCAATAGACGCCATCTCAAAGAACCTTGACAGAATCCAGGACCAACAGACCGAGCAGCCAAGAGCAACTGATCTACTGTAGTGACCCCTAAATGTGGCAGCATCAGAAAGTGCAGATACAAAATCGTCAGTGGCTGTGTTTGATATTAAACTTGAACTGATGAATCATGGGTAACCAGTAACTACCTGTCCTGTCATGAATGGAACCAAAGTGGGAACATGGAAACATGACATTAACATTCAAATGTTGGTTCTGTTTATTTAAGGTCATTTAGAAACACTGGGGGGAGAGGGGGGGGGGGGGGGGGTGTGGTCGGAGGAACTTCTAAGATACCAACACGGTTCTGTGTGACAAACATGCAAACACAGGAAATCACCGGGGGCAAATATTTCTTGGTACTGTAATATTGAAAGTCACACACACACATACATACGCGTTTATGTGAAAAATGGGGTCCTGGAAACAAAATAATACTATTTTTTGGATTTATTTACCTCACATGTCTCTCTCTGTTGATTTTTTCAATTTTTTTCTTTTTTCAAAAAGTTTATATTTTCAAGTTCATGTTAAATTTTAGGACTTAGTTTCTGGTTTATGTGAATTTTTAGGACAAAAGCACACACACTTTAAAGTCAGTTACTACTAACATTTGGGACATAAGGAAACTCAGGACCACATAGACAACAATTAAGAGAGTATGATTAAGACACAGCTTGTTCTTTTTCACTACTGCTTTACTACTGTATTATCAAAAACAAAAACCTAAATACTTATGATTTAAAACAGAGTTTTTAATATAGTGCCTTTTATAAACATGTAAAAGACATCACCATTCATCATGACTTGAGAGTAACAGACATATTGACTGCTGTTAACAAAGCTGCTTAGCGTTTAGACTATCAACATTGTAGTATGCATATGTGACGGAGCGGTGGACGTTTGGTTTGTTTGTTTAGATGAAAGTTGCTCGACAACGCCACCTAGGGGAATTTTACTCCTAGGAAATATTTATATAACGGGCACTTAAGGCTTAGAAAGAAAGACACCCAGGTTCGAACACACTTAGAGACCAGAGACGTACTTCCAATACTTAGTTAATTTTATTAACAATTGTTTACAAAAGTTTCCACATGGGACAAGCCACGTTCTGAGACACAGACACAATTAGTATAAAATGATTAGCCACATCACATTTAATACTCTATGGGTCAATTTATAATTTATAAAGACAACCAGGGCAGAAGGAACAGGGCTAATATGGAAGTAAAGGAATCTCCTACACTACACACCACACGTGACCATGCCGCACACCTCAATAACACCCAACGTGCTCTAGACTGCAGGGCAAGTGAAAAGGGTTCCACCACCAAAGTCCATCTGCCTCCTGCTTTGGCTCACAGCTCCTGTCCAGCCAAAGGAAAAGAAAAAAAACCCCAAATAATTCTCCAATACAATAAACCATAAATCAAAATAAATAAAAACAATTACATAAACAGAATGTATTTATACAAAACAATAACTCAAAATACGACTCAGACAAAACAGTAATGTAGACAAAAATGACAAAGTCCGACCAAACAATAGTTTAGGAAAAACAGTAATCCAGACAAAACAGTCGCTCAGGCAAAACAGTAGTTCCAGCAGAACACCAATGAAGGCAAAACAGCAGCACGCAGGAAACTGGAACCGAGCCAGCATGATCCAGGCTAAAAGACCTATAAAATACACAACACTTAAAATGATCGACTTACACGATGACCAATTTAAAACAGATCGTATACCTACCAGGATACAGCAATGCAGTTTTCAGCACAGTGAAGGTCAGAGTACAGACCAGCGGGTACGACAGCTATCGTAGTCACAGTAGTGTAATGTAGCCGCTATTTTCACTCGACTGAAGGCGAAACACGCCAACAGAAACGCAGAGAGAACCTGCAACATAGCACCGGTACTACAAACACGAGCCCACATGGCTTTTAATCGTTAAGAAGCGAATCACCGGGAGACACGAAGCCAAATTCGTCCATGCCGGCACTGACGTCAGGTGCCCCGGAAGAGGAAGCAGCAGGAAGTGTACCACAGGTAGTCAACCAATACCCATACTTATAGCATGGGAAAGGACCCCCCAGCAATTTAAAGGTACCTACAAATCAGCCTCAGATGGAGAGCAATTTAGATAAAATCAACACAAAACTCTATCCTGCTACACATAAATTTATAAAACAGAAACATATCTAAACACGACATAAAAGTGCAAACAAAACATCAACATATGTGCTAATTTATAAAACATTTAATATTCTCTGTATTTATTACTTGTTTTATTGGTCACTGCATTTTGTAGTTCCACTATTAGACTGTTGTCCATCTGTTTCTCTCTTTCTTAGTTCCCTTTACTCTGTTCTGTAACGGTCAGGACCCCCACAGAGCAGGTATTATTTAGGTGGTGGCTGATTCTCAGCACTGTGGTGACACTGATGGTGGTGTGTTAGTGTGTGTTGTGCTGGTATGATGGGATCAGACACAGCAGCGCTGCTGGAGTTTTTAAACACCTCAGTGTCATTGCTTTGTTTATTAGGATTGTAACATCATGTTTTACACGTTGGTTACATTCATGACAGGAACGGTAGTTACTCATTACACAAGATTCATCAGTTCACAAAATTATAACAAACACAGTCGTGGACAATTTAGTATCTCCAGTTCACCTCACTTGCACATCTTTTGACTGTAGGAGGAAACCGGAGCAAACCCACACAGACACGGGGAGAACATGCAAACTCCACACAGAAAGGACCCGGGACCTCCCCACCTGGGGATCGTACCCGGGACCTCCCCACCTGGGGATCGAACCCAGGACCTTCTTGCTGTGAGGCGACAGTGCTACCCACCGAGCCACTGTGCCACCAGCAGCACTACACACACTAACACACCACCACCATGTCAGTGTCACTGCAGTGCTGAGAATGATCCACCACCTAAATAGTACCTGCTCTGTCCTGGTAATTGTAATAGGAAATTGTAAAGCTGCTTTGAGACAATGCTCCATTGTAAAAAGCGCTATAGAAATAAATTTCACTTTGACTTTGGTCTTGTGGTGATCCTGACCATTAGAGAACAGAGTAAAAGGGACTAACAAAGAAACAGATGGACTACAGCCTGTAATTGTAGAACTACAATTAGTGAAGTGACCACTAAAATGTAATTAAAAATAAGCAGAACAAAAAAAAACAAAGAAAAAAAGTCTTTTACACAGTACTGTAGAAACAGTGCTTTCTTTTAAGTGTGGTCATTCTGTTTTTGACATAGTATTTAACAGCTGTCCAGTCCCGATTTCTGAGTGCATTTACTTCTTCATTGCTCCAGTTTTTCATGTCCTTCAGGATACCTGACAGAAAGGAAATGTGTGCTTTGTTAATATCGTAATAATATGGACTTAATTTACAGTGCCTATAAAAAACATTATACCCTATTCAAATTCTTTTCTTTTTTCCACATCATACCATGAAAATACTGAGAAAATAGTACTACCATGACAATAGTACTGAGAGATGAAGCTTATATTACAAATATAACTTTTAAACATACATGCTAAAATGTATTTAACAAAAATATTATTTTATTGTGTGAAAAAAGTTAGGACACCCTATGCCCCAATAGCTGGCAAGCAATATTTCCACCTTTGGCTGAAAAACCTTAATTATACGTTTCCTACAACGTTCTTGCAGTCTCTGACATTGACTGGGAAAAGATCCAGGCTTTGACTTGACTTAGTCATTCTAGAACTCTCCATTTCTTTTTTCTAAACTATTCCTTGGTGGATCTACTGAAATGTCTTGGGTCACAGTCATGGTGCATGGTCCACCTTCACTTCAGCTTCAGTTTTTGGACAGATTGTCTCACATTTTCCCCAAGCACCCTCTAATACAGTGAATAATTCATAGTGGATCCTATGATGGAGAGCTTGCCATGACCTGCTGCAGCATAGCTGCCCCAAACCAAGACATTTCCACCTCCATGCTTCACAGTTGGTATGAGGTTCTTGTGCTCAAATGCTGTGTTTGGTTTGCACCAAACATGTCTTCTGTTACTGTGCTCAAATAATTCAACTTTCTATTCTTCTGTCCAAATAGTCTTTTTGACAGCAAGGGTTTCATCCATGCACACCTCTCTTTCTGATGGTTGATGATTATACCTTGACGTTAACTGTGGTAAGATCTTCCTGTAGGTCCCATGATAACATTTTAGGATTGTTAAAAACTTCTTTATGCATCTTGCAGTCTGCTATTGGGCTGAACTTGCTATGACTGCCTGACCTGACCATGTTGACTGTTGTTTTAAAGGTTCTCCACTAGTAAACTATTATTCTGACAGTGAAATGGCTGACTTCTTTTTTGAGATCTTTCTAAATCCCTTTGCAGACTCATATGTATCTACAGCCTTCTTTCTAAAGGCCTTAGAGCGCTCTTTGGATCTCAACATGGTGATAACACTCGCTTCAACAATCAAGACCAAAATAAACTAATGTCTGAGGTTTAAATAGGACAGCCTCCTCCAATGTTCTCTCTAACTATGGTCTAATCATTTGCAGCTGATTAGGTGCACCTGATTCTAATTTTAGACATTATAAATAGTAATAAATGTACTAGTGTTCTTCTTTGTTTATTACATTTTACAACTTATGTTGAAAAGTATTTTTTCAGTTTTATTTTAGTTATATACATGAGGACAGAATAATTAGCCCCCTATGAAATTTTAAAGTTATTTCAAAATTCCTTTTATAACGGAGAAAGGATTTTCCACATAGCATTTCTAAACATACAAGTTTTCTTTAGAAAGCATACATTATTTTAATTGCGTACTATAACGGAACTGTTTTAAAATAAACAAAAATCACCGGGGTCAATATTATAAGCCCCCTTAAGAACTGACTTTTTTTATTGAGCCATAGCACAACCACTGAAAGCCTGTTAAATCAAGTGACCGCTGAGGGTTATCTCCCAATTTACACAAATTATAAAAACTTCAGTAAGCATTTGAGCTGTCACTTGAGAAATCATCATGCCAAAAAACCAAAGAAATCAGTTTAGACTTGAGAAAAAGAATCATTGATGCTTACAAAGCAGGAGAAGGATATACAAAGTTATCACAGCGTTTCCAAGTGTCAAGAACTGGAGTGAGAAGTTTTATCAAGAAATTCAACATTTTTATCAACAAAGAGAGCCACACAATACAGAACAAACCTGGCAGATATAGGAAGTGCAAGATATCAAAGACCCTGGAAAAAAAATAGTAAAAGATATGTCTAAAGACCCAGGAACAAATGCCAAGACACTAGCAAATGACTTAGTCAGGAAATGTTGTCTCAAAAAAGTCAGTAGAGCCCTGCACGGGAATGAATTGTGAGGTTGCAGACCAAGTAAAACTCCACTTCTGTAGTAAATACATCTTCAAGCCAGACTAAAGTATGCTAAGGACAACCTGGAGAAAGATTATGCATACTGGAAGCATGTCCTTTGGTCAGATGAGACAAAGCAAGTTTTTCGGCCTTAGATAGAGTCAAGGTGTAAGAAATCATAAAGAAAGAAGGAGATTTGGAGATTTTGAAAGAAAACCTTAAGCAGTCAGCAGCAAAACTTGGTCTGGGTCGCTTTCTCTTCCAACATTCTGTGGGGTGAACTGAAGAAGATTCAAGCCAAAAGGCCATCAGATCTGGAGGAGCTTGAGAGATTTGCCAAAGAAGAATGGGCTAGGATTCCTCAGGAGATGTGTCAGAGACTTGTTGAAAACTACAGCAAAAGACTGCAGGCTGTTATCCAGCAAAAAGGATGCACAGTTGACTGTTAGCACCAGGGAGGATAACAATTTTGACAATTTTTTTTTTTGTATAATAATTTCATTTCTGTGGGCAAAATAAAATAATGCAATCATTCAAATTAAAATTGATGTTTGAAAAAGTTCTTTGCTCTTTTTATCATGATATTAATTTTTGCTGCTATGCAGATGATACCCAGCTGTACAGATCAGCCAAACCAAATGATGTCCTTACAATCAGTAAAATTAAAGACTGTGTAAAGGAAATAAAAGATTGGATGTCACTTGACTTTCTTTTTCTTAACTCGGATAAAACAGAGGATTTATTAGTTGGACCCAAGGCTGCAAGAGACAAGGTTATCTATGTCTATCCTACACCTTGATGGCTGTTCAGTACCGCCCAGTCCATCTGTAAAAAACTTAGGAGTTATATTTGATTCTGATCTCTCCTTTGATAGGCACATTAGCAACATTTCCAGAATTGCCTTCTTTAATTTGTAAACATAAGACAAAGAATCGAGAAAACAGTGTCCAAGGACCTTTGAGCAAGCCGGAGGCGACAGTGGCAAGGAAAAACTCCCATAGCTGGAGAGGGAGAAACCTTAAGAGGAACCAAGTCTCAAAAGAGGAACCCATTCTCCTCTGGTTTACACCAATATATATCTTACGTTAAAAACAAGTGGAGTCAATTAAATGTCCAAGCAGTTTAATAATAGAGAGGCAAAGTCATAACCCTCAGACGCAGGGTCAAGAGTGAAAAAAATAAGAATATTAATAATAAATATAAAAAAATAAATATCAGAATTTAACAAGAGAAAGTTGTGCATCATCCAATTTTTGATTTCATTTACACAATTTGTTATTTCATTGAGACATTAATCATAAATTGGTCTAGCTGATATATAAAGCTGGGTGTCATCAGCATAGCAATAAAAATCGATACCATGCTTACAGATTACTACCCAGTGGCAGCATTTAAAGGGTGAACAATAACGGCCGTTTCGGTGCTGTGATTGGGTCTAAACCCCAACTGAAAAACCTCATGAATGCTATTCTCATGGAGGTAGGTGCACAGCTGCTGTGACAATCCTCTTTCTAAGATTTTTGCTATAAATGGGAGGTTTTTGACCGATAGTTAGCCAGCTCATGGGGGTCAGGGTTTGGCTTTTTGATAACAGGTCTAATAATGGCAGATTTAAGATATTTTAGTATATATCCTAAGCTGAGGGATGAGTTTACCGAAATAATGGTTCACTTATCTTAGGTACAGCCTGTTTAAATAATTGTGTCGGTAGGGGGTCCAGGATACAGGAAGATGGCTTAAGGGAACTAATTAAGCTAAGTAGTTCATAGTAGTACTCTAGTTTGGAGCTAGTACACCACCCATCGACATATTCAACTCGGGGGTGAGACTGGCTTTGAATAGTTAGCCAAAGGTTCTCAATTTTACAGTGGGGCCAAAAAGTATTTAGTCAGCCACTGATTGTGCAAGTTCTCCTACTTAGAAAGATGAGAGAGGTCTGTAATTTTCATCATAGCTACAATTCAACTATGAGAGACAAAATGAGAAAAAAAAATCCAGGAAATCACATTTATTTGTAAATTATAGAATAGAATTAAATAGAATCTTTATTAAATCTTTATACACAAGTACAATGAAATTTCGAGTGGCATCTCTCCAATAGAGTAGCAGCAGTAGAAGAAAGAAAGACAGTAGTAGTAATCACAAGTCATTAAAATTATTTACACAGAAAAATGTTTTACACTCTAAAAAATAAAAAATAAAATCTTGTAAAGTGAATTTACATTTTTGCTTTAAATGTTAAATATTAACTGTGTGTGTGCAGATGCTGCATAGTCCGTGTGTGTCACACACGGACATAGTGACTCCGTGTGTTTGTGTGTGTTTAGTCTTTTCCAGTTCTGTGGTGTGTGATGGAGGCCACAGCTCTAGGATAAAAGCTGTTCCTTAGTCTATTTGTGCGTGCTTTTATTGTCCTGAATCGTTTGCCTGATGGTAGTAGCTGGAACAGTGTGTGTCCGGGGTGTGTGGTGTCTTTGATGATGCTGCTAGCCTTCTTCCTGAGTCGGCCAGCATACAACACGTCCAGGTGTGAAAGTTCTGTGCCAATAATCCGTTGAGCTGTTTTCACTATGCGATGCAGATCCTTACGCTCGGCGGCAGTGCAGCTTGAATACCACACTGTGAAATTGCTGGTCAGAATACTTTCAATTGTGCTCTTGTAAAAGTTTACTAGTAGTTTCTGCCGTAGTTTGGCCTTTTTCAGCTTCCTGAGAAAAGAGTCTTTGTTGAGCTTTCTTAATCAGGCGTGAGGTGTTAACAGTCCACGTCAGCTGGTCAGACATGTAGACTCTGAGGAATTTCAGGCTTTCCACCATCTCCACCTTGTCTCCATTGATGTGCAGGGGGAGGTGGTCTATCTCCTTTGTTCTTCGAAAGTCAATGACGATCTCCTTTGTCTTTGAGGTGTTAAGAACCAGGTTGTTTAATCTGCACCAATCAGACAAGTGAGCTACCTCCTGCACTGTAGGCCATCTCCTGATTGTTGGAGATCAGTCCGACTATTGTTGTGTCATCTGCAAATTTAATTATTCTGTTGGAATTGTGAATGGGGGTACAGTCCTGTGTAAAAAGTGTGAAAAGCATAGGGCTTAACACACAACCCTGCGGAGTTCCTGTGTTTACGATGAGGGTGGAGGAGGTGTGGTTTCCAATTTTGACCTTTTGTGGACGTCCAGTGAGAAAATCCATAATCCAGGTACACAATGAGGAAGTCAGGCCCAGGTTCAACAGTTTGCTGACCAGTTTCTTGGGGATGATCATGTTAAATGCGGAGCTAAAGTCCACAAATAGAATCCTTACATAGCTGTCAGGTTCCTCCAAATGTGTTAGTGCGGTGTGGAGTGCTGTTGTGATGGCGTCCTCTGTGGAGCAATTTGGTCGGTAGGCAAACTGATACATGTCCAGGCCAGGTGGGATGAATGTTCTGATGTGTGAAAGCACCAGCTTCTCAAAGCATTTCATGACTATGGGTGTTAAAGCCACTGGACGATAGTCATTCAGGCATGATGAAGCTGATTTCTTGGGTACAGGAACGATGGTGGAGGATTTGAGACACGTTGGGACAGCAGCTTGTTTAAGTGAGAGGTTGAATATGCTGGTAAACACCTCTGTAAGCTGGTCGGCACATGCTTTCAGCACCCGGCCGGGAACTCCATCTGGACCTGCCGCTTTGCTTGCATTGACTTTTCTCAGGGTGGTTCTCACCTGATGGTGGTTTAGAACCAGTGTTGGTCCTCCAGCAGTTGGGTTGCTGGGTGGCGGGATGGGCAGAGCCACATTCTGAGTGTCAAAGCGGGCAAAGAATTGGTTCAGAGCATCGGGCAGTGTCAGATCATCATTAGGCAGGACATTGGTGGTGTTATAGTCGGACAGTGCCTTTATACCATTCCACATGCTGTGTGCATTGTTGTTGCTGAAATGGTCCTCAATGTGCTGTTTGTATTTCCGTTTTGCCTCCCTGATGCCTCTTTTAAGTTTCCCTCGTGCTTCACTGTAGGTTTGTTTGTCACCTGACCTGAATGCTGCATCACGCTCCTTAAGTAGTGTCCTCACCGTGCCATTTATCCATGGTTTTTGATTGGGAAACACCTTTATTGTTCTTTGTGTTAGCACATTTTCTGTACAAAAGTTTATGTATCCTAGAACTGAAGCAGTGTATTCCTCCAAGTCTGTCCCCTCTGTGAACAAGTCCCAATTTGTGCTATCAAAGCAGTCCTGTAGCATTGAGGTGGCTTCCTCAGACCACACTTGTACTTTCCTGATAGTTGGTTTTGTTCTGCAGATCTTTGGTCTGTAAGCTGGGATCAGAGTGAGAGAAATATGATCCGATTGTCCTAGATGTGCAGATGGAGAGGTTTTAAACATCCCTGAGATGTTTGTGTACACTTGGTCCAGGGTTTTGTTCTCTCTCGTCGGGAAATGTACATTCCTGTGGAATTTGGGCATGACCGATTTTAGAGCCGCATGATTGAAGTCCCCTGCTACAATAATAACACCGTCCGGGTGTGCAGTCAGCTGGTTATTAATGCTGTCGTGTAGCTTTTCCAGTGCTAACCTGGCATTAGCGTCTGGGGGGATGTATACTGCCGTGATTGTTATTGTGGTAAATTCCCTCGGTAAAAAGAATGGTCGGCACCTTACCGTTAAAAGTTCCAGGTTTTGGCAGCAGTGCATGTCGCTGATGACTGGCTGTACACCAGTTGTTGTTGACATAAACACACAGTCCACCTCCTCTGCTTTTTCCGGAGTCTTGGGTCCGATCCGCTCTGTAAACTGTGTAGCCGGCGAGTTCAATAGCAGCGTCCGGGATGTTGGAGTTCAGCCAGGTCTCTGTGATGATCTTCGCACAGTGAGGAGTTGTTTTCGCTCTAATCTCGTCCATTTTATTGACGAGAGACCTGCAGTTGGCAAGGAACAAGCTTGGAAGTGCCGGTCTGTAGGGTTTTATTTTCAGCCTTGTGCAGAGTCCAGCTCATTTTCCACGTTTCTGTTTCCTTTCCCTCAGCCGCCTGCGTCGCCTCACTGGTGGGATAGCGATACCGAGAGTCTCTGATGTGTTCCATATCTCCGGTGGGATGAAAGTTGTATTAAATGGAAAAGCGATGTGATTATCCCTTATAAAAAATAACTCCGATCTAGAGTAACTGTTAAGAGCTACTGCTCTGCTGATAAAAGAAAAGGTAAAAACGAAAAGTAAAAGACTAGAATAAAGAGTAGAGAGAGCCGAGCCGCTGCGTCCGTGTGCGCCGCCATCCTGAATCCCAAAATTATGGTGGAAAATAAGTATTTGGTCAATAACAAAAGTTCAACTCAATACTTTGTAACATAACCTTTGTTGGCAATGACAGAGGTGAAACGTTTCCTGTAAGTCTTCACCAGGTTTGCACACACTGTAGCTGGTATTTTGGCCCATTCCTCCATGCAGATCTCCTCTAGAGCAGTGATGTTTTGCGGCTGTCGCTGGGCAACACAGACTCCACAAATTTTCTATGGGGTTGAGGTCTGGAGACTGGCTAGGCCACTCCAGGACCTTGAAATGCTTTTTATGGAGCCACTCCTTCGTTGCCCGAGCAGTGTGTTTGGGATCATTGTCATGCTGGAAGACCCAGCCACGTTCCATCTTCAATGCTCTCACTGATGGAAGGAGGTTTTGGCTTAAAATCTCACGATACATGGCCCCGTTCATTCTTCCCTTAACACGGATCAGTCGTCCTGTCCGCTTTGCAGAATAACAGCCCCAAAGCATGATGTTTCCACCCCCATGCTTCACAGTAGGTATAGTGTTCTTGGGATGCAACTCAGCATTCTTCTTCCTCCAAACATGACGAGTTGAGTTTTTACCAAAAAGTTCCATTTTGGTTTCATCTGACCACATGATATTCTCCCAGTCCTCTTCTGGATCATCCTTATGCTCTCTGGCAAACTTCAGACGGGCCTGGACATGTACTGGCTTAAGCAGGGGGACACGCCTGGCACTGCAGGATTTGAGTCCCTCTCGGCGTAGTGTGTTACTGATGGTAGCCTTTGTTACTTTGGTCCCAGCTCACTGCAGGTCATTCATCAGGTCCCTCCGTGTAGTTCTGGGATTTTTGCTCACCGTTCTCATGATCATTTTGACCCCACGGGGTGAGATCTTGCGTGGGCCCCAGATCGAGGGAGATTATCAATGGTCTTGTATGTCTCCATTTTCTTACAATTGCTCCCACAGTTGATTTATTCACACCAACCTGCTTGCCTATTGTAGATTCACTCTTCCCAGCCTGGTGCAGGTCTACAATTTTCTTCCTGGTGTCCTTCGACAGCTCTATGGTCTTGGCCATGGTTGAGTTTGGAGTCTGACTGTTTGAGGCTATGGACAGGTGTCTTTTATACAGATAATGAGGTCAAACAGGTGCCATTAATACAGGTAACGAGTGGAGGACAGAAGAGCTTCTTAAAGAAGAAGTTACAGGTCTGTGAGAGCCAGAAATCTTGCTTGTTTGTGGGTGACCAAATACTTATTTTCCACCATAATTTACAAATAAATTCTTTAAAAATCCTACAATGTGATTTCCTGGATTTTTTTTCTCATTTTGTCTCTCATAGTTGAAGTGTACCTATGATGAAAATTACAGACCTCTCTCATCTTTCTAAGTAGGAGAACCTGCACAATCAGTGGCTGACTAAATACTTTTTGACCCCACTGTACAATTAAAAACATTAATAAAAACTACCTATAACACTGAAAAAATAGCATTTTTTATCTGTCCCCGCTCTCTAACTATACACTTTACCATAAAATATAATTATTAAAATCCTTCGGAGATGTAATTTTTTTTGCATTGTTGTGTGACTTCTTTTTGCATTGTTGTGTGACTCATTGTTGAGGTGTCTTCTTCTTACTTTTAGAACTTGGATACATCTTTATGGTCGTTTCCGCTTGTCCCATTTCTATTATTTGATCATTCTCATTTCTGATTTGATAGTTACCTTCCTGACTGATCACTGGGAGCTGGGGATAAATATCCTCAAACTTCACATTCTTCTGATAGGGAGGGGGTTTCTTTACTGAGTCCACATGTGAGAAAGGCACATTGATTTCTGCCATTCGTTTTTCTATTTCTTTTGTATGTTTTTCTTCTGCACCGTTATCTCTCTTCTCTTTTGCAGCTTTCATCCGCTTCTGCCCCTCATTCTCAAACAACTAGAGAATGCCAAGCTCTTCTTGTCTTTTTTTTTTAGGTTTTTCACCTTTTTTCCCCTTTGATCAGCTTTATATGTAGACACAAGCACCTGCATTGTATTGATTACATCTGGATTAAATGTTCCCTCCAACGGCCAAGGTTGGTTAATTTCAGGCCAACGCTTATTCCACTTTTCCATCATTTTTGGGATGCCTTTAACTAAAGAATTATTCTTCTGCACCACATCAACAGGAGTAATAACCTTCATAATTTTAGCCTCCTTTTTCGACATTGTAATGACTTCCTTATGTACCCTTATTGTAAAATGAAACTAATTACTAAGACCACTCGATACTATTTCAATTACCACTCCTTTATTTTCCTAAGCCACTGATTTGTCACAGTCAGTAGAAATAAAATAATTTTGCCAATTCCAAAGGAATCTAAAGCTCATCAATGTAACAACCATCCACAACACTAAGTACCCCCTATTATAATAACCACACACACAATGAATCTATCAAATTGTTAAGCAAAATGTTACTCTATTAGTCTATTCCTCCAATAAAAGAAAGTCCAATCCCATATAAAGCTCAAAAATCACACACTCCCACAAGGGACCAACTATCATCCAAATATATTCCTATCCGCAACAAACAATCACCTATTTATCACCCAATACACACATTCATTCACTTCAAATCAACAAATAGTCTCAATATCGAAACCCCAACACAACTCAAATCAAAAATCATGCACAGACAATAAAACTCACATTAGCAATGAAAGCTTTAAACCCAGCATGTATTTTCCTATGAACCGATCAGTCTGTTGCCAAGCTTTACTAAAAAACTATATTATTTAATATAAACAAATGAATATACACTTGTATAAACAAATTAATGTAAACTGAAAAATATTTTTATAATAGCCTATATTGTAAAACCAGACTAAATATGTACTAACAATGATAACCATAAATATACGTTCACAATGCAGGTATTGGATAACAGAGTTTGTGCATAAAAAAAAACAGCACTAGCCTGATTGAATGAATGATGTCAGCACACTTCAGCCCTCTTTGGATAACAGTTCTTCCACTCCACGTCTGCGCACACAAGGGAGGAACTGCCTCTCCTTCTCTTCCCCTTACAGAAACCCTCTCTGTAGTCGTCTCATATGGAATCACATAAGAATCGGAAAACAGGACAGATTTTATAAAACTTTATAAAACTTTCACTTTGTTTTAACTTTTACACAATCACGGGCACTTGCATTCAAGCTACCTTTTACACACACAACCGCTAAGCATTGCAGTTACACACATTTTTTCTTCTTAAATTTACTCCTTCTTAATTAGGTTGTCTTAAACTCCTTTACATTTAATTTTACTCCTCGAACTATAAGTCTCAATTACATGCATTTTATTTTCTCTACTACCTCTTGATTGTAACAAACCTCTCTTTACCACACTTAGCACCATCTGGTTTCCATCATTACTCATATTACACACGACCTCTACACTAGACGGATTCCTCCAATCACTAAAGAAAAAGGGGGAAACACCCCTTCTCTTTTCTCTCTCTCACACACAGGGATCAGGAAAAAACAGAACTTCATGAATTCTTCTTTCAACACAATTTATCTGTCAGCACTTCATCTACAACAAATGTCTACATTTAAACACCAAGTCATAATTTCATAGTTTACTTCATCAATAAAGAAACATTACACTTCAAAATGTCCTCATCATTTCTGAGGCTCATGAATTATTTAATTATGTAATCTCCCAAAGAAAGCTCATTAATTATTTTTAATTAATTAGCATTAGCTGTCCTCTTAAAGAAGCTCATTATCTTTAACATTAATTTATTCAAAAAAAGTCTTCTTCAGAGAGGCTCGTTTGTATTTAATATTAAAACACGACATGACTTTTCACATAAATACCTTATTCTACTTACGATGATTACACAAACACAGACAGACGCCGTACACACACACATAGGCACACACACATGGATCTCCCATGTGTCTATCTCTCTCTCTCTCTGGCACAGATACACACACACACACACACACACACACACTTAATCTCAAATCTAAAGAACATTTAATGCTACAAAGTTGACTAATTCATATTTTCCTTAATGCATGCTTCTTCCTTACACTCATTTACTCATTTTAACTCTTTTAGCGCTATTTCTCTATTTCTCTTTCACCTTTATTTCCTTATTTCCAGTTTCTTCACTGTCCTCTTATTTACCGCTGTATTCTCTATTTCCTCTCTTGTTCCTTTTAACCACAATTTCTCTTAATCCTTAACATTACTTAATTAGCACCTTATTAATTCCTAACAAGAGAGGTTAATGCTCACGTCTTATAGTCAACAAAGCTAACAGGCCTGTGCTATGTCACTCGCATGGCACCAATTAACACTTTTAATCGTTAATAATTAAGGCTATTCCACACAGGAGGAAATGACAGAACGAGCTGAGTGTCATCTGCATAGGAGTGGTAGGAGAAGCCATGGGAGGCTATGACCTTACCCAGAGAGCGGGCGTAGATAGAGAAAAGAAGTGGACCAAGTACAGAGCCCTGAGGAACACCGGTTGAGAGAGTGCATGGGGGAGTTATGGATCCCCTCCATGACACTTGGTAGGAGCGCCCTTCCAGGTAGGAGGCCATCCATTGTCATGCTGAACCTGTTACTCCAAGGTTGAAGAGAGTGGTCAGGAGAATGCTGTGATTCACTGTGTCGAAGGCTCCTTCTTAAGAAGGAGAATGACCTGAGCCTTCTTAAAAGCAGTAGGGACAACACCTGATGTCAGGGAGTTGTTGATGATGGGTGTGATGAAGGGGATTAGGTCCTGTGAGATGTCTTTGAGGATGGTGGATGGTATAGGGTCGAGTGCGCATGTGGTGGGATTGCTGGATGAGAGGAGCTGTGTAACCTCATCCATTGTGAGTGGGGTGAAGCTGGTGAGTGTGTTGGTGGGTTGACGGTCAGTTGAGAGTGGGTCAGTCGGAGAGAAGGATTGACTGATTTTGTCGATCTTGTCCTGAAAGAATGTTGAAAAGTCAGTAGCAGTGAGAGAGGCAGATGGGGGAGGAGGAGGAGGAGGGTTCAGAAGAGAGGAAAAGATAGCATGAAGCTTACGTGGGTCAGCAGCAGATTGTTCAAGCTTGGCTTTGTAAAAAGATGTTTTTGCAGCAGTCACGTCAGATGAGAACCTGGACAGCAGATCGTGGTAGGAGTGGAGATCAACACCAAGCTTAGATTTCCTCCACTTTCTCACTTGCCCTTAGTTCTTTCAGAGGTTGAAAGATGAAAGAAGAGGAAGAAGACAGGAGGACTGAAGTGTTGGGAGATTAAAGTCACCAAGAAGAGTCAGAGGAGTTCCATCTGAAGGGAAGAAACTCAGAAGAACATCCAGCTCTTCTATGAAGTCTCCCAGTGCGCCAGGTGGTCTGTAAATGACAATGACATGAAGAGTAATTGGAAAAGTAACAGTAATAGCATGAAATTCAAAAGATGAAACGTTAAGGTGAGAAACATTCACAGTAGTGAATTGCCATTTCCTGGTCAGGAGCAAACCTGTACCACCACCCCTACCAGATCCTCTCGGTGTATGAGAGAAGGTGTAGGCAGAGGATAAGGCTGCTGGTGTTGCTGAGTTCTCGGTGGTGATCCATGTCTCAGTCAGTGCCAGGAAGTCGAGGCTGTGAGAAAGTGCAAAAGCTGAGATGAAGTCAGCTTTCTGGATGGCTGATTGACAATTCCAGACCCCACCTACCACCACTGTTTGAGACTGTTGCAACAGTTGGGGGTAGATGAGGTTGCTGGCGTTGCTGTTCCTGTAATGTGACTTCTGATGTCTGCAGGGTCTGTGAGATATAAGCACAGGAATGTTTGAGTAGCATTGAACAATGTCAGAGACTGATAGTACTTACCCAAAGTTAGTTTAGTTTAGATTAGTAGTAAAAGTTAGATAGATTGAACAATGTCAGAGACTGATAGTACTTACCCAAAGTTAGTTTAGTTTAGATTAGTAGTAAAAGTTAGATAGATTGAACAATGTCAGAGACTGATAGTACTTACCCAAAGTTAGTTTAGATTAGTAGAAAAAAACCTAGTGATAGAAAAGACCAGATTTAATTTTATACTAAGCTTAGCCCTGCCCCTCAATTCACACCTAGGCCTCTAACAATAGGCACCTGAAGCCACTTTAACCAATCAGCAAAACACAGATTAATGCATCAACAGACTATCTTATACTGGCTGTATGTACAGAACACATCTGGAATGTATTAAACTGTACATCCTTACTTCATGTTAAGACACAGGGACCACTACTTCCAGTACATCCCTCAACACCAACCTCCATCTTATCCTGCAGATCCCATACCAGCCTCTCCTAGGGAACCCTATATTTCCCAGACCATACGTTGAAATCAGACTGGCCTCACAGGGATGTATTCCAGATGTGGTGGGCCTCTCATGGAATGCCTTCTACACAATTGTGCTTTCTGGAAAGTTTGAACAGACACGAATAACGCACATGAACTGATATGTTCTAAAAGAGGTTTTCTGAATAAAATATTTTGTATAAAACTTCCAGACACCTCAACTCCAAATCCCATCTATGCGTTAAAAAAAATGTTTTTCATAAAAAATCCATAATATTTAAGTTAAAATACACATTTTAGTTGTGTCCCTAGGTTTTCACTCAGTCCTGTTACCATAACACATTACCCCATCTGAAAAATTTGGAACATTCCACAAGTCACATGTTCAACAGGAAGTTGCATCAGTTGGATCTTCTGAAGGCCATGGGAAGACCAAAAGTAAGTTCCCTCCTTTTTTTCTGTATATTTGATCATTTTGTAAGTATGACTGAGGAGGTAAATCTCAACGATCTCTCCTGTTACCTTAATTAATTCCTAGATGTTATTTGTTTATTTTTAAAATAAAATTTTAGGAAAATCACTAAAATGTGCTTAGTGTCCTCGTGCTAGTAGCATAGCTGCCATGTAGCTATATTTTATGTTTTTGCTAATTTTATGCTAAAAATTCAGTCCTGTCACTTTCAGTCCTGTTACTCATATAAAGAGTAACAGGACTGAGTGCCAGTAACAGGAGTGAGTAGAGTCCTCTGGTTTATTGATCTATTAGTGTGAATATTAGTCAATGTAATACTATTCACCTTTTTTAAGGTTTACAGTTGAAATGACTGAAGTTGTTGAGATTTAATATCAGTTTCACAATGTGGATACCATACTTACAGGGTGCCAATCCACCACTAAGTGCTGCAGAAAAGCAACGACGCTATCGTGCTCGACCTGATGCTGACCCAGAGAGGAGAGAAAGATATTTAGAGAAGGAACGAGAAAAATACAGGGAGGATCTAAAATCAGGCAGGAAGAAAAGGATCAATAACCTAAGTGAGAGAGAAAAGTGCAGACAACGCAAAAAATGGAGGGAAACATACCATAGAATCAAGGACAGGAAAGAAGCTCTACAACACCTCATCACCCCTTCACACAGTCCCCAGTTATCACCAGCACAAGCTGTAGATCCACAACCAAGCACTTCCAGGTGTAGTTTATGAAATGGGTCAAGTGTCAAAGAAAATGTGCAATGGAGTATTCTGATTCAAACTTGACTGGATGTAGTGTGTGGGCTCAGATGCAGTATTGTGGCTGTAGTGAGCAGGATTATAGAAATGATCTGTGCATGTGATAGAAGAATGACCAGTGCAGGAGAGAAATTAAACAACATATAAGTTCCCTGTTAAAGGCTAACTTGCAACTTTGCACATTTCTAGTTTATTCCAGTTAATTCCTATGGAAAGTTTCCAACTTTGAATTTTGCAACCTTAGTTGTGCAATTCCACAAAGTTGAATCAGTTCATCTGGACACAAGTTTGTTGTAGAGATACGTTTCGTCACTCAATACGAATGACTTATTCAGCTTAGTTGTGCAACAACCAAATGTTAGAATTTATTTAGAAGTAGCTGATGGAAATAGACATTATTGCATTATAGTACTAAATTCTGCTTATCGAGTCACAGAGATAATGTAACAGTACATTTAACCAACTGCAATGTGTTATTTAATGTGATGCATGTGTGTTTTAGGCAACACAATCAAGGGCAGAGAAGAAGACGAAAAAAACAAAAGAATCTTCAGAAGAAAATTCAAGAATTACAGGTTCTGTTGAAGAAACAAACCCAAAAAATAGAAAAGTACAAGAAACAAGTCTAGCGCATGAAAAAGAATACTGCTTCTCCGCGCACAAAAGTAAAAAGGCAGATGAGACAGCTTTCATGTGCAGCTATTCAGAAGACTCTTTTGTTTCATGAGGCTCTGATAGAGGACATCCGAAACAAATACAAAGCAGCACAGGGGGGGAGGGAAAGGCAAATAATTTCAAAAATAACAACAGGAAAAGTTCTGAAAAAGTACAGGCTGCAGCGCTTGGCTCAAAATTCATTGGGCTTTTCAAAGAAAAGATGGAAGAATGAGAAAAATGGAAAGGTTAACTACACCTACCAGCAGAAGCGGAACAACAGGGTTGGAGATAGTTTGGTAAGCAGAGTGAGAGCTTTCTACTCAAGGGATGATGTGAGTCGCATCACAACTGGGAAGAGGCAGACCATCACTTGGAAAAAAAACAAAAAGCAAAAACGTTTCCTTTTGGATACCATGAAAAATTTGCACATTAAATTTTTGGCTGAAGAAGAAAGCTCCATCTCTTACTCACTCTTCTGTTTGCTTCGACCTTTTCGGGTTGTTCATCCAACTCTGAGTGACCGGGACACATGCATGTGCAAGGTGCATGAGAATCTGGGTTTTATTGTGCAGAAGCTCCACCACTTGAAAGTGATCAGCACCGTCAGTCTGCATGACCTGGTGAAAGCCATCACATGCGACACAGAAAACATTAAATGCATGTATGGAGAATGTTCTGAATGCAAGGACCTCTCTTGCCCAGTCTCTAGCCAGTACAATGCAGAGAGTCAAGTGACTTATCTCCAGTGGGCAATAGTGGATAAGGAACACAAGAATGACCCCAATGGCAAAACATCTAAAATCACAATAAAAAAAGAGTTCCAGACCACACAAGCAGAACTGCTGGAACTGCTGAACCTGCAACTGCATAGGTTTATGAGACACACTTACAACATCAATAATCAGTTTAGACACTACAGGGCACTGAGACATGGCTTGAAAGCACATGAATGTCTAATTCATGTTGACTTTTCCGAAAATTACCTCTGCAAGTACAGCACAGAAATACAGGCAGTCCACTTTGGAGCATCACACCAACAGGCAACACTGCACACGGGTGTGCTTTATGTGCATTCATCACCCCGCCCAATGTCCTTCTGCACAGTGTCCCCCTCAAGGCAAAAGGGCCCACCAACAATTTGGCAGCACTTGTCACCAGTGCTTAATTACGTGCAGAGTGCACATCCAGAGGTCTCCACGATCCATTTTTACAGTGATGGCCCATGCACTCAGTATAGACAGCGAGGGAATTTTTTCCTGTTTTGTACTGAGCTGTTCAGACAAGGATTCACTGCTGGGACGTGGAACTTCTTTGAGGCGAGCCATGGGAAGGGTGCCCCAGATGGTGTGGGAGGAGGACTGAAGAGAAGGGCTGACAGTCTGGTCAGCAAAGGGACAGACATTCCTAATGCTGCAGAGCTGTATGCTGTGTTGCAAAAGGCAGAAACAACAATCAAGTTGTTTTTTGTCAACGAGGAAGCAGTTGAGAAAGCAGTTTTGGAGATGCCCATGATGTGCCACCAATTCCATCCACCTTGAGGATGCATCAGGCAGTGACCCTAGCCCAAGAAGAACTGACATACATCATTTATCCATTTGTTTAATAAATTACATGATAAAAAATTTGATCAATTTCAGGTTAGGGTCTTCTTGAAAAGATAAAAATGGCTTTGCATCTTTTAGAAAAGTACATCGTGCATGCATATGTAGTGATTTTTTTAGTTAAAAGTATTAATTATTTGAACATGTATTCAACTATTTCTTTAAAATAAACACTTTCTTGAGGGAAAATCAAAGGAATTAGTTGACATGCTTTTACACATGCTTTTTTAAATGTCACATGAGTTTTGGTAACAGGACTGAAAAAAAATGTAACCATCTTCGACTTGTAAAAAATTAAATAAAGCTGCCTGAGATTGACCAATACATGTTTTGAATAGTTCAATATATGTGTTATTACATTCAGAGTTGAAAAAAGTTTTTAAGTTTAATTTGGAACAGTTACAACAAGCAAATGGCACCCATTCGGTGGAATGGCCCGGATACAGTGTGTAAAACTATCAGCAGATCCAGATTTCTTGGGCCTTCTACAGGCCACCAAATGTCCCTTACCCTCATCTGCTACAGCAGTATTATGCAAAAAAATTGCCCCTGCTTTTTAACAAACGTAAATGTTGTCTTCTTGCTTTTGATTTCTTGTCAAAGGCAAATGCTTTTGCCACTTCAGCTTCTCCAGAATGTACAGACTGTAAATGTCTTGCTATTTTAGAATAGGGTCGTTTACAATAAAGGCAATATTGCTTCTTACCATAACGCCAAGTTGGATTTTCTAAGTCTGGCATTGGAGAGACATTAAAAGATCTCTTAACTGAAGGATCATTAATGTCAGTATCTTCTGAAGAATTCTGACCTAAAACATTGTCTGTGCTTCCTGAAGACTTATTTTCTGCTGGTGTCTTTTGCTGGTTCTTTCTTGCTTCATTTTTGCATTTATTTAGCTTTGCTCCTTCGTGTAGAATTGTGTCAGTATGTGGATCATTAAAAGTAACAGAGTCAGAGAAGTCACTGTTGAAGTCACTGGAAACATCTGTTTCTGGTACATAGTCCTTGTCACTGTAGTCAGTTATCTCAGAACACTCGGAGCAATCATCAAAATCAGTAGAAATCTAAAAAAAAACAAGTCATATGCCATGTTTAGATTATTTTGAAATTTATTTATGTTATTTCGATAATATTTATGTTATTATCGAATTTAAGCATAATTATGCCTTATTTATCATTTCAATTATCAAATGTCAGATAAAAAACAAACTTTTAACTGGTAACCAATTACATGGTGAGTAAAAGAGATAAAGGTAATGCCAGAGTTACAGTTTATTAAATAAATGTGCTTGTGCTTTAGCTTTACGAATATTCATACACTCAAATTAAATGACTTAAAATGACTAATTTAACTGGCACAGCTGCATTTAATATAGAAAAGGTTTAGCAAGTTGTGTATTACCACTAGGTAGAAACAACAATTTTACCTCTGCTTTAGTCAGGTCTTCCCTCTCCTCATCAGTATCCAAGAAAGAATCGTGATCAGAAACTGCTCTTTACGGTCTGAAGATCAGCATTTACATTCTAATAGAAGAAAGATATTTAAACTGAACATCAAATTACAAAATATAAAACTTACTATGAACTAAATAGAAGATTGATTTTTTTAATTGAATTTTAATTATGCTAAGCTACAATATCAGGACTCGACACACACACACTTTCTGGTAATGACATTATCAGGACCTTTTACACCTGAAGTAGAAAATCAGCCTTCACCCCAAAAAGTGTCTAAGAAAGTCATTTTCAGGACCTCCGTTTACTGACTGTTTAACTGGTTTAAAGTGTTTATTAAGGTGGAATTATTTACATTGTATGTGTTTAAACTGTGTTTAAATAACGCATGTTTACCTTCACCGCTCTGATTTCTCCTCTCTGCCCATCAGAACAGTCAGGTTCAGCAGGTGACTTGCTGGTTTTTGTCTTTTCCTAAAAAGTTAGAATGAAATAAGACATGAATACATTACAGTAGCATTAATAACACCAATCATATAAAGGGAGGCATATTCATTTCATAATGTTACAGTACACAAAGTGGTTAGAGTTATTCGGTCATGAATGAGTATATTACAAATTATATTTTTTTAATGTATTTCTTTTAATTAATAGCTTCAAGTTGGATTTACATTTACATTTACATTTTCAGCATTTAGCAGACGCTCTTATCCAGAGCGACTTACAGAAGTGCTTCTATAGTGAACATTTCATTTCTCAAGTTTAGGTAAACAACAGTCAAAGAACACAAATCTGCTAAAACCTGTTAGAACCAAAGTGTTTTTTCTTTTTTTTTTTTTGGAAATGGAAAAGAATGGAACAAAATGTTAGTAAATAAGTACAAGTCAGCCTAAGTGTTTAGTAAAAAGGTGATGAAGGTTTTTAATCATTTTTTAAAGACAGCAAGAGACTCAGATGTTCGGACAGACAGAGGAAGTTCATTCCACCACTTCAGCGCTAGAACAGAGAACAGCTTTGATGCTTGTCTTCCTTTAGTCCTGGGTGGAGGCTCAAGTCGAGCGAGACTAGAGGCTCGGAGGTTGCGTGGTACAGAGCGGGGTTTGATTAGACCATGAAGGTAGCTTGGGGCTGGTCCATTTTTGGCTTTGTAGGCGAGCGTCAGTGTTTTAAACTGAATGCGTGCAGCTACAGGAAGGCAGTGAAGAGAACGCAGCAGTGGGGTGATGTGGCAGTGTTTGGGCTGGTTAAAAACCAGACGGGCAGCTGCATTTTGAATGAGCTGTAAGGGTTTAATCGTGGACATGGGAGCTCTGTATTGTATTCTGTATAGTATTATTTTACAGTCTCTTTCTTTAAAGTAGTGGTAAATCGACTAAATGGGTAATATGCCTCCCTTTATCCTTATTGATGATGTGAGTACAGAAGTACACTCTGAACCCCAGTAAACATGCATTACATTTACTGAACAAACAGTGAACACAAATTACTGTATTACCGACCTGACAGGGCGTAAAGATTAAGCATCAAATTTGCAAGGTTTAGGCCCTGTTCCTGCATATGCTTATGTAGCAGGATAGAGTTTTGTGTTGATTTCATCTAAATTGCTCTCCAGCTGAGGATGATTTGTAGGTACCTTTAAATTGCTGGGCGGTCCTTTCCCATGCTATAAGTATGGGTATTGGTTGGCTACCTGTAGGGCACTTCCTGCTGCTTCCTTTTCCGGGGCATCTGACGTCCGTGCCGGCGGTGTTCAGCATGGACGAGTTTGGCTTCGTGTCTCCCGGTGAATCGCTTCTTAACGATTAAAAGCCATGTGGGCTTGTGTTTGTAGTACCGGTGCTATGTTGCGGGTTCTCTCTGCGTTTCTGTTGGCGTGTTTCGCCTTCAGTCAAGTGAAAATAGTGGCCACATCACGCTACTGTGACTACGGTAGTCACTGTGCCTGCTGGTCTGTACTCTGATTTTCACTGCGCTGAAAACTGCATTGCTGTATCCTGGTAGGTATACGATCTGTTTTAAATTGGTCATCGTGTGAGTGAGCGTTTTAAGTGTTGTGTATTTTATAGGTCCTTTAGCCTGGATCGTGCTGGCTCGGTTCCAGTTCCCTGAGTACTACTGTTTTGCCTGATCGACTGTTTTGCCTAAAGAGACTGTTTTGCCTTCATTGGTGTTTTGTTGGAACTACTGTTTTGTCCATCGCCTGGATTAATAGTCTATTGGTTCACATTTAAAGACAAGACTATGTCTGTGCTATGTTTATCTTTTTCTTAATTCGCGCTAAAGCATAGCCTGATATGCTAATGCATGTTAGCCTGCTAACATTCATGTGTATTGCAAGCGTTACTTCGTGACGTCAGGAAGAGACGCCATCTTGTTATCTCTGCAGACCGGAGCCAGCCGTAAGTGGGCGGGGCTTATACCGCAAGTGGGAGGGGCTTATACAAAAAGTGGGTGGTACAACTCAAAACGGGTGTTACAAAACCGTTCCACAAGTTTCCGTTAAGCGTTTTATATTCATATAAATATTCCAATGTTATGTTACCAGTGGTGTATAAAGTACCTGAAGTCCATACTTGAGTAAAAGTACAAGTATCTTACCAGAAATTTACTTTGATAGAAGTAAAAGTCACCTTTTAGAATATTACTTGAGTAAAGGTCTAAAAGTATCTGATATTTAATGTACTTAAGTATCAAAAGTAATTCGATTTTAAATGTACTTAAGTATTAAAAGTAGAAGTAAAAGTAAATGCTGTTAGTATAAACTGAAGCGGTCATTTTAAATATAAAGATTGTTCTTTTAAGACTGTAAACCACCTTAACAATTAACCTGTTTTCTTCCTTTCATCTGAACATGATTTGTGCCAATTCATGATCATAATCAACTGTTGACATCACCTGTTTGAAATCATGACATTATTTAGTTGTTTTTTTTAACTTATTACTCGCCCTAAATGTTCCTGTTCCAATGTTTTTAGAATGTGAGTCGATGTAAGTGTAAGAAACACTGCAGCTCTTTTATTTGCATTTTCTATACTGTCCCATTTTTTTATTTGGGTAGTATATTTCAATAACAAAAAAATAATTTTGGCATAATTAATTTAAAGCAAAACTCAAGTGTGGCACTTTTAACCCTTTAATGATCTGTTGAACCATTATTTTAAATCAAATTATTTGAGTAAAATAAGCTGTGTTTAAATAATCTTTTTGGGCTGTATCTACTCACTGTATGGCATGTGTTCAACTAAAAAAAAAATGGTATTCTTACTTTAAGAAAACACCATTTCTAACTTGAAGCCAACAGCTGAAAAATCATTTATAATAAGTTGGATCAGTTGAGTTCTTGTTGAGATGATTAAAGGGTTAAAGACGTGCTGCATGTTCCTCAGCACCATGAATCTCTCCTCTGCCTGTTAGGATTTTTGGAACTTAATATCATTATTAAACATCATTATTAAACATAAATTTAATACGGGGAGTTTTACGGCATTTTACGACAATTTCCCCGCTTTACGGCAAACATGCCGCATGTTTCTTTGTGTACAATGGCGTCTGCCCTGTTCCCCTGCCGAAGGGGGGAGGCGGAGCTTGGGCCTTTTTTAGCACATTTCATTGGCTCCACCAGTAGCGGAGGAGGAGGAGCCTAGTCTAGTTTAAAAGGACATGCTACCAGACGCTCGGTCTCTTCTCTTTGTTGGTGGTTTTCCAGATTGCAGGAGAAAGGAGTGCCGATCGGCTTAGCTCTGGCATATTTTCACAGATCATTTTACACTTAATAAAGTGTTTTTGAAGAGTACTTTCTGGACTCACTGACTGCTTCTTCAGGGCTCCTTGACAAAAAGATTCGTCACAACACTGTCTAATACAGAAGTGAGTTTTTAAAAATAATGGACGTGTGTTCATGAGTTTTGCAGTCAATGAATTCCAAACAAATGTAATGATTTATAAAACGTTTTATTTGTGGTTGGAATGTAATGGGTAAAAATGGTAGGTAGATATCTGAACAATGTTAATGCTAATAATATTAAAACACCGCTGATGCTGCAGCTTTACTTTGTTAATCATTGTTAACTTACATCAGTGTGTTGGAGCTTCTGAAATCTCCATATTTGCGGGTCTTTGGGTGAACGACGCACTTTTAGAAAACTCCTATAGCATTTAGAGCACAATTGCACATGCGCATTAATGTGTTTAACCACCGTCTAACTTACAGGTGCAGATTCACCAAACCAGTTACTATACACCACTGTATGTTACACAGTATGATTCAAAACTGTCTGTGTGTGATCATAAAATAAACAAGGTGAACATTTTTATTTGAGACCACATACAATGTGTCCTACAAGGGGGGAAATGTCTGCATACATATAGGCTACTACTCCCTTTTTATAAAAAGATTTTTTTATTTTTATTTTTAATAGTTTATTTAACAGGGACAATACAAATAAACATTGTTACATAAAATGCACCAGATGTATAAGAGGCTTCTAGCATAAGCTAATTTGCAGCCCAGTCCCTGCTTAGGCTTTTATAACAAAAAAGTACAAAATGTAAATACATAAAATACATAAAACAACATACTGATCTGATCTGAGCAATTACATTTATGATGAGTCCATCTTTATATCTGTTTATCAACTAATACTTACAGAGTGTTCACACGTTGGATTCTGTTTAAACCATTGCTTTAAATTTATATTAAAAACTTTTAATTCATTTTGGGTTTTAATTTCTGAAGGTAATAAATTCCATAATCGTACACCTTTAACTGTAAAACATGACTGACCAAAAGTTGCTCTATAGACCGGCATTCTACAGTTGCCACTTACTTCTCCCCTGGTCGTCACTCCTTTGTTTTCCTGCTTTGTAATAAACTGGCACAATATTTTTGGTGCAAGATTATTTACGCACTTAAAGACAAGCTTTAGGATAGAGAATCTTATAAAATGATCAAAACTCAGCAAGTTGTGTCTTTTTAGAATTTCACAATGATGCCATCTCATTGATTTTCGATCCATCACTTTTAACACCTGTTTATATAATGACATTATAGGTTTAATTGTTGTTTGGGAAGTTTGACCCCATACAGTTGCACATATGACATGAGATAGAATCATAGCATGCACATACATCTTTGCAGCCTTCAGTGAAATGCAAGGTCTTATCATTCGAAAGCAGTTTAAGTTAGTTTTAATAGTTTTGGATAATTTCTTTATGTGAGTATCATATTTTAATTGAGAATCCAAAGTCACTCCTAAATATTTGAACTCACTAACTTTCTCAATTTCCTTTTCATTAACATATATCAAAAAATCTTTTTGTTGTTTTTCTTAAGGTGAAACACATCGATACAGTTTTAGTATGATTTAAAGACAAACAATTGTTATTAAGTCCCTGAGAAACACCAGTCATTTGCCTATTTAATATTTCTGCTGCTTTCTGTGGAGTCTTTGCCGACACATAAATGATTGTATCGTCAGCATACATTTGACACTCTGTGCCTTTGCATATTTCAGGCAAATCATTTATGTATTTTTTCGGTTAATATGGGTGGGGAGGAACCCATGGGAATTGCCTGTAAATATATGGAAGTGTAACAGTGTACACGTTTTCTCTAATGAAAGCACAATGGACTCACTAATATCAAGTAGAGCTATAATAATCTATTATTTATACAAAAGTTATATACACTCAAAAAAATGAATCATTGAATTTAATTAATATTATCATGTCAACAGGTTCCACGTAATTTAATTAAGTAAATGGTAATTAAGAATTATATGTTTTGTTTAAATTATTAAATTATTTAATCCCAACCACATTATGTGCCATATTCATGTAGATGTAACAAGATTTTTTCAGTTACTACTAATGAAATGTATTTGATTAAAATAAACACAGTTTAAATTAGTTGTCTCAAATTAATCAAAATGTGTTGTGTTAAAATAATATATACGAACAATTTTAATTTAATTCTGTATTTAACTAAAAGTTACTGTAATTAGTTTAACTGAACTTGAAACAAATATGTTCCACTCATTTCAATTAAGTAGACCCAACAAAATATAACTTTTCTTTTTTATTGAAACAAGATTGCTCTGAATGATGAGCTGGTTACTTAACCATTTCAACAACCTTCTGACAAATGTTTTACAACATTCTGTAAAATCTTACAGTAGCAGACTTAACAGACCTATAACAGCAAACATGTCAATCTGAATGCACAGAAATCAATCCTTTGTAGAAAGGTAGTAATCTAAAATAACATTATACATCTTTAAGTACGCATAGATCTGCAAAGGCTGTTCTTACAAAATCAAACCCTGGATGTCCAGCCTGGTTACATGTTTACTTCAGGTGTTTAATGCAGTGAAATAAACCCTAATTTCAATATTTCAACACAGCATTTGAAAACACAACTGGGCCTTATTTTAAAAAGAACTAGGTAAATTAACAACCAATGTGAACTTTATATTGTTCTCAATTATAAAAAAAGGGGTAGAAATTAACTGAAAGTGGATAACATCTAACAGTTTTATTCACAGAGTTTCGTTTTCAGTGCATGAATCTTAGGAGAAAGCCGGCCGGCATCCAACTCCATGACCACCTTCTGAATCACCTCAAAGGTGAATTTCAGGTCCTTTGGATAACTAAGGTTCAGTGCATATATTACACCAAAGAGCATGGCACATGCACAAGCTACATTACCCAGATTGTGAATCACATCTGTACCTTCAACAATAATTCCAACATCTTCAGGGGGGCGTGTTGCATCGGCTCCCTCTCTTCTTATGACGTAAATGCCAATGACAGTTTGTTGAAGGTTCTTCTGAACTTCAATTCCTTCTGTGTCCTTTAATGAATAATTAGCATAACAATATAATTGTTAATAAAGACCATAAATGAATAATTAACAAATCATTTGTGTCTAATGGACCAACAGATATTCTTCAAAATGACTTATAATTAAATATTTTTACATCGACCTTTATTAAACATTAAAATGTCAACTGTAAAAATTGCTTAGTTGGATACACCCATCTTGTACTAAACTGCAGTCCCCAACGTACACTTTCTGCAGTGTTCCTATATTGTAGGTGTAACATGAAATTGTCAGTTTACACACTAATTTCTTATTAAAATAAAAAGTAGGCCAAAGAAAAACATTTGATTCTCTAATGACATTTTAATGCAAAAGGCTGCAGGTAAAATTTACACCTATGCAGAACATTTTTTTCTGCCTACGTTAGTGGTACTTGTAGTAGTTGTTTCAAGTTTGTTTTTGCAATACACTAAATTGCCTGCATATTATGTTCATCTTCCTTAGAGCCATACTGTAGCCATTTTAACATGAATACCAAGCACATACTTGTTACTTTGTAGATTTACAGTTTTAGATTGCAGCTTATATTTTACTGCACAACTTAACAGCACCTTCCAGCAAATTCATTAGTGGAAAGGGACATTCAGAGGAATATTTGGAAGATATCTACACACTACCATGTCAGTATTACCACTGTCTTAAAAATGTTCCCCCACCTAAATAATATCTGGCCAGCAGTGGCCCCAAGGTTCTTTTCCATTTAAGTATGTTGTAATGAGTGGCTGAAAAATTATGTAATACAGTCAATATTATTGGATGAGCTTTTACAAGTGCATATGTACCAACTACACTGACAACATGGGGTATACAGTACTAGCCCCTTACAATGAGTAAAAAAACAACTGCTATTTAAAGTACATACCAGGTACTCTTTGACAAGCTTGCTGGGGTCTTCATTCAAGTAGATGCAAAGTCCTTTCAAGACACATTCTCTTTTGTGTTCAATGCTGTCATCCTGAAGGACACACACCACATTTTTACATAGACATTACCCTTCACAATTATTGGTTTAAATTTTTCTTCTCAGCATAAATGTACTTTAATTGTAGGGGACATATGGAAAAGGTTCCATAGTTTTTGTTCAGTTTTTGTGTACAGTCATTTGTGTATCTGGACAGCCTAACAACCCACAGACTATGAACTAAAATTACCCAGTTAATTTTGTGTGGGTTGACTAGAAAAGAAAACATGGGAACCAGTCATTCTGAGTTTGCAGAAATTTCTACGTCACACAGGGCCCTCATTAGAGCAATCCTACCCCTCTGAAAATCACCTTTGTGAAAAAGTCAATTTGTTTTTGTTTATTTATGTCATGGGTCGCAGATGCTCCAACTTTAAACACATACCTCCCTTATGCCTGCCAAGATGGTCTTGAGTGTCTGTCCTGTAGAGCCACCTTTCTTTTTGAACATCTTCATAAATCGATCAGAATAACTGTCAAGCTGAGACAGGAACCTTGACTGGAGAGGAACTGTTGTGATTCTTTGAAACTCTGTATTCAGCTGAAACAGCAAAGTTTACCTTATGAATAAACGGCTTTATGCTTGATTTATACAGTATACTAATTTGTCTGATGAACATTTTGACATGTAAATATAAGACTCAACAATAACCAATGTGGCTGTGAACAGGAGTTTTATACAGTTATATGTATAACTTACCTCACTCAAAGTGAACAATGCTGGCCATCTAGCCTTGAATTCTGCAACCATGGGTTTATCTTGTACCACTTCCTGCCTTCTATAAGCAAAGGTTTTTGCCATCTTGTCTTTGACAACTCGTTCATTGTTTTTTTTCTTGGTTTCAGTTATTAGTTCGAGTCTTTCCTGTTCAAGACTGTCTTTGGTTTGCCCCAGTGGGAAACTGGGAAAAAAATGTACCTCTGCCTTTCTTGGTTTTTTGACATCGTGGGCAGCTTGGCATTTATCAGCAGGTTTGTGCTTGAGGGAATTGATGCTTAACTCAGGGCATCCTAGGTTTCTTAACTTCGTTCTATAATTAGCCATCTTGTATTTCAAGCTTATTTTCCACCCATAAAAACCGCAAGCAGAATTCCGTTCTCTTAAACATGGGTGTTTTTTGATTAATGCTTCTGCAACAGCCTCCAAATCTAAATTTGAAGGATATGCCCGAAACTGCATAATCTGCTCAGCTAAACTTTCCAAGATTTCAGATTTAAGCTTTGGACTGGGAACCAGGAGCGTTCCATCTGTTTGAAATGCCTGATTTCCTCTTTCAAGCTGCATCTCTGCATCAAACGGGAACCGTGGGATCGGGAACTCTCTAGGCCAAGGAGATCTGGTTGTAGTGGATTCAGGGGATGACAACAACACAGTGTCAGCAGATGAAAGTGAAACAGAGTCCTCAGTGATATGGCTGTCATTAGGACAAGTCATCTCCATACTTGCCAAGTAGAGTACCTTCACTGTGCTTTTGTCTTGAATATCACTTATTAAATTCAAGTTAACAAAATCATTTCCAAAATCACTGTCCATGTACTGGAGTCTTATGTCCCCATCAATAGTGAAATGTCTTTTGATCTCTTGAGACAGGTCATCCACAGAACTAGGCATTCCAGAGTAAAGAACCAACTTTTCAACATTGTTTTCACCAAGTATCACACGCAGTTTAACTGGATCAGCCATCTCCAGAATGTTTTAGTCTGAGAGAAAACCAAACAAAACAGGGTAAGCATAATCAGGAATGACACTGTAGAAATATAAAAGTGTTCAGAGTGAATTGATGTATTGATTCTAGAGAAGCATACAGAAGCATACTGTTTAGTAGCAACAGTAACCAAAAGCTTGCATCACTTACAGTACTGTTTCTCAACCCAATTCTCCGTGCCAACCTGGTGTTTCCACATTTTTGCTCTAGAGCTAAAATGTGGAACTGTGTGGTGGATCCAAGGACTGCTTTGAGAAACACTGGTTTAAAGGAATGTAGTTTTAACCAATTAGCCAAGTCACGACTGTCCAAAAAATGTTTAATCTTTATTGTAACCTTGATGCTGTGGGGCTAAATTAGCAAATAAAGAGTAGAAGAATCTGCTAAAAAATACATCCCTAAAACATCCCACAAGTCAAACTGCATCCAGATCTTAAATGAGAGTTTGCTTGTATTTTGGGACAGTTCAGTTTTACTGAAGACCACTCACCTTTCAAGTGAGGATGTCTTTTGAGGGTTACCATCCGAGTGGGTCCAACGAAATAGTCAGCTAGTGGATACCTATCGGTCAGCTCATTCAGGTCAATCAGAAACACCTCACTGGTTGGACATGGGTGTAGTTCAAAAGCCTGGTAATGCTCCCTAAACCAGGAAGAGAATCTCCTGACAATAAAACTTAAGGTACCCTCCAAAATGCAGATCCTGATTATCTCACCATATTCAGGCAGTCCATCAACAGTTCCATGAATAACAACCATTCCATTTCTATAATTAATACCATTGCTAGACACGTTTTTGGCCAAATTAATTTCTGCCACATTTGGGTATTTCTTTCTAATAGCCAGTGTTATCTCATCTTTCATTACTTCAATGGGAACTGTTGAGACACTTGAGGCTTCAAATGCAGCCTCTTTATGATTTGATGCAAACAAATGATAACCAATCATTAACTGATGTTTAGTTGCTAACGAAAGAGCAATGTTTTTAAAACACTTTGTGTGGCAAACTACTTTGTGGCAAACTAAAGCTGTGTTTTGCCTCAAACCTCATTGTCCAAAGACCAGAAAGAGGACCAAAGAATTGTATCATCTGCGGATAATGCTCTAAATAATGATGCTTTGGCATCAGCTTTTGGCCTGGATATAGCTCTTGGTATAGCTGCCTGTGATCAGTGATTTTACAGTCAAGGTATGCAATGGACTCTTCAGTGTGAATGTGGGCAACTACAAGTTCAACAATCTCTTTTAGAATCGAGATTAACTGCCAAGCAGGTTCACCTTCAGGTATGAAGGGCCCAACCAAGAATGGTAGTAATCTCAGCAGAGTCCAATTCTCAACTGCATTGCCACCTATTGACTTTTTGCTCAAAAATGTGCATGGAACCACATGTGGCCGATTAGTCTTATCATCCCACTTGTAAGGAAAGTGCAGAATTCTCTCATTTAAGCTGTCAAGCGAGAAATATTTCTTTGAAATAAGCATTCCTAGGCAGAGCGCAAGCTCTAGTGGTACAATACCTTCAAATAAATATCTGGGGGATAGCCTGCTGTAACATCAAAATGTGAAAGTCTTTCAGTTAAGACACAGGAGCGTTTTACTCCAAAGCAATGCACTCCATTTTCCTTGGCAGTTTTTACATGAAGTTTGTGACTTTCTTGGGACCTAAGGGTAAATGCACCGGAAGAAACATGCTCACACTGAATTTCACATGCAAGGCCAATACAAAATCGACATATGTATGCCCCAGAAAAATTCTCCACAAATCCAGCTAGCCCATGGGCACCAAGATTATCAGCCACTACACACTGCACTGTACCTTTAACACTTTGTCCTAACTGTGGGATGAAAATTCCATGGTCTTCCAAGGTCACAAGGTCCTGAACAAGAGGTTCCAGCACTTTCTCATAGCCATAGGTTTTCACATAGACACTGTTGCATAAGACACTGTTGCCAAATAAATGGATGATAAAGATGAATGCGACCCTGGTGGCAAGTTGCTTAAAACCCAGTATATTCCACAAAGCTTGTGCTTTTTGCGAGATGTACCTAGTGGGTTACAAATCTCAAAATCATCAACATACAAAGTCACAGAAATTCTTAATTCTCCTTCAGACAGAAATTTATTTCTTTTAAAATGTAGCCCATCCTCATATGACTTGTACTGCTTTGGTTCACTTACATCTTGCTGTTTTCTACAGTTTTCAGTGACTTTATCAAGTACTTGTTTGTGACTTAAAAGCTGCTGCAGCAACTGCAGTAAGGGTACATACTGATATGTGTGTTTGTTTTTCTGATCTAACATATATTCTATTGGTTGAACAACTCTGAATGTCTCTATGTAATATTTCTTACGTTTAAAAGCAGTGTTAAGTATCCCATCATCACCTACTGTTTTTATCAAAGGATTAGAGCACACTGCAACAGCAATTTCATCAATTACTGACTGTTCAAGATGGAGGTTATTGTTTTGGCAAATTTCACTAATAATGCTTTTTGACACTGGTACAGAGGCAGAGCTTACTAAAAAGTGCAATTCTTGGAGAAACTCGTCAAGAGCTGTGCTAGGGGTATGGAAAATGTTTTCCAACTTCAACAGAAGTGCTGCAAACTTCTGTTCTATTGTTATTTGCAAATTCTCTGTACATTCTATATATTGCTGAGCACTGTTTTGGACATCTAAATGTTCAGCAGGAGTTTCCTCAACTGAGACTTCTGATACAATCGGGGAATTTTCAGTGAATGAAATTACTCCAGGTTTAAAGTCACTGAAACAATGCGAATAGTGCTTTCTGTTTTTATGCGATTTAAATGTTCCATAAATGTTAGTTTGGAAAGCACAGCCCTTGAACATACAAATTACAGTTTCATGCCTCTTGAGATGTGCATTTATATGGCCAAAATAATCTCTTTCATTACCAATTTCACGGCACAAGCACACATGACAGTTAAAATTAGTTAATTCTGTCGATATCTGCTTTGCATGACCTCGACAAAGATGAGAACGAAGTGCATTCCATGATTTAAAAGTACATGGACAATCTAAATATGTACATGGATATGGCTGGTGACGGCCAAAATGAGGATGTTGTAATCTATAATGTTTTAATAATTGAAACCTTGTGGTTGTGGTTGTATTGCAGTCTTTACAATGCCACATGCCTACCTAGGGAAGAAAGAAAATACATTTTCAGTTACACATTTTACACATATATTCAGTTGACAATTTTAATTTGTTGAGATTTTTCATATTGTAATTAACTTACCTATTTCACTGGCCTAGACAGTAAACCACATGTCCAACAGGTGAATGATTTTTGAAGAGGTGCCTTTAAGAAAAACGACAGCAACTTAAGTTTATAAAAAAAAAAAGAAAATGGGATTTGCAAATCATTGTAGGCTGAGCAAAGGAAACTTTGGTTATGCACCTTTCTATCTTTCAATATTATTAAAAAAGATCCTGTGCTTTATTTGACGTTGACATGTCTGGTATTCATCTTGGACACTTCAAGTTCATGCGCATGCTCAGCATGACTCCTGAAAGCGCGGTAGCAGGAGAACGTGCAGGTCCGAAGCTGCAGGCGAATAACACTTTCTTATTGCGCCTAATACCACACTGTGATAAAATCACTACACACGGCGTCAAGTGACATTGTTTTTATAAAACGGGGATAAAAACAATAAGACCAGTGCTTAATAAATAATGAAATGTATTATTAACAATTTATTAAGCAACACAACTCCAATGATTTGTCTGAGTAATGGTTTTTATTGTTTAATAGTTTTATAAGTAAAGTCATCACATTTTAGGACCGGAACTATTTGATAAGGTGCTAATTCACTTCCCAAACTTTAATAATATTTTAGAGTATAGATATTTTATAGAGACAATGAGCCTAGCTTTGATACAAGCGAACACGATATTTAATAACATATCCAAGCTCTTTCTAACTAACTAATGTTACTGAACACCTAGGGGCATGAAAACATGTAAAAACATACCATTATGCATTTTTAAAAAAATTCTCAACTTTTAGGTAATTTAGTTATGCATTGACACATTGTCGATAAGTATTGCTAATGTATAACGTTACATACATTTTATTTTTTTAATTGACTCAAGTTATAACGTGGGTCTAACAGCTTAGCTAGCTAGCCATCTAGCCACCTTAAATAATATATTGCTCACTCATAACAGAACTTAATATGACAGACATTACTAACAAACTGAGCAATATAAAGTTTTTACTGTAAGATATGAACGGATGGCAATAAAATTATACAAATACCTGTTTAGCTGACTGGAAGAAATGGTAGAGAACCGAGAAATCCGAATCCTTTTGCCGCCAGTACCATGACGTCATCACGTTACGTTCGTCCCCACGCACATGAGCAGACGGCTGATTTAACTTAATTAAATCACTTCGTGTGAAATTAAATTTTACATAAAGGTAGACGTACATCAGTTCAACTTGAATAAAACAATTTAAATCAACAATGACATTTATTGTAAGTTAGTTGAACATGATTTAATTGATTAAATTAAACAACTTCACTGAATCATTTTTTTGAGTGTAATACTTTAACACACTGCAATTAACTTATATCTGAAATGAACTATATGAAAGCATAATCATCAAAACCCTAGTCCAACTTAACCCTTAAGAGCCATTTTTTTATTCAAACCATTTTGGCTGTGTTGAATAAATACAGCCCATATTTGCCAGAGGTTATTCATTATTAAGAGGAGCTGCTCAGATGGAATCTATGCTCATCAGCTGCTGCAGGAACAGTAATTTATCTTACTTGCTCTCTCTCTCTCTCTCTCTCTCTCTCTCTCTCTCTCTCTCGCCCTATATATATTTTTACAGCAGCTTTTGGGAAGTAGTCATTTTTTGGCCTTGAGTGTGAGTTTTTCTTTTAATCTGACACTGCAAAAAAAAAAAAAAAGCACCAAAATCAATGTTGCTGCCAATCATTGACCCATCTCAGGGCCTAATAACAGTAAGAATCAAATGCTCCTTGAAATGTATTTTATGGAAATTATTTTAGTTTTTTTTTTTTTTTCAATAAAAAACAATGGTGCTATGTAACATACCAGCATTTAAAAGGTTAAAGAAAAGTAATATTTGATATGTATATTTCAGGCAGAAGTAGTTTAAAAGTTTTATAGTCATGCATAATATTTTTACAGCAGTTTTGCAAAGAGGCAATTTTTTGTCCTTAGGGACAAATGCATTAGAATATTAAGGACCTCTTAAAGGTTAATTATTTGGGTTTTAGATTTACAAGAAGGGGGTTATAATGTTATGCCTGATTGGTGTATGCTATTACTAATATTGTTTAGTAATACCTCTTATCCAAAATCAGAATGTAAATGCATTTTATTTAACTTTTACCTGTAACCTGTACCTGACAATGATATTTGAACAATAACAGGTAACATATACTATTTTAATTGTATTTTTATTATGTTTCCGATGTGAAAGTTATTAAATAGTGGGTTAAGACCGGAAATTCATTGAATCCTACTCCTTTTGCAAAGATGTTCTTTCGCTGATATCCGCCCACTTGCGGTATAAGCCCAGTTCTCCGGTCTGCAGAGATACATACTTGTGAAGTGAGGTAAAACTTTTTCGAGCGTCCACTAGTTGGCGTGCACACTCGTGAGCCAAAAGTGCCACACCCACATTCCAGTATGTTTCAGCAACGAGGGAAATTTTAGGACATCAAAACAAAAAAAAATCCCTCAGAGCAGATACGTTTTAGAGCATTCTGAACACGATAGCGTGGTCAGAAAAATCAGGACCTCATTTTAGGTCCTAACATGCGCCGAGGTCCTGATAGTGTTGGTGTGATTAAAGTCCTGACTTTTCACAAAAACACACACACACACACACACACACACACACACAGAGCTTTCTTCGTATTTTTTTTTTTTTGTGGTCAAGACTCGAGGCAAGTAAAGCAGAAAACAATAGGAACTGAAGACAGTCTTTGTTCAGCAGTAAAAGAGGTAAGTGCACGTTTACTTATTTACTGAAAAATGTCAAATATAAAAATACAGTTAAAAATATTTATATTAATATAAATATACATAAATATGTATAATTTATTAATAATATTAATGTACATAAATGTTAATTTCTGTGTATAATGGCAGTGCTGAGATATCAGTAAGTTTCCTGTGACTGAATGGTGATTGTCTGAGTTCTGAGTTGTTCGATTTTTAGAAAACTCACAATAAACGTCTAAAAGAACCAAAAAAGAAAGAAACAAAATGCTGTAAAAAGTATGATTGTATTTGCCCTGTTCTATTTTTTCTATTCTTTCATGTATATCACTCTTCTATGTTTCAGATCATCAAACTAGTGTTAATATCAAATAAACCTCAATAAACCCAAAGTTTATACTGATTTCTACAGAGGGGTCACTAACAAAAAAAATATGTGAAGAGCAAAATCCGTACCCACGGTTTAGTAATCTGTACGGTCCGTGTACCTTTGGTAATTCGTTTTTCATCTCAAATCCCAAAGTTGAAAAGAGAAAAACAAGAAAACGGGTCGTTTTTCGTTTCAAAAACCAATAAGGGAAAACGGGGCGTTATTCGTTTTTCGTTTTAAGATCAAAAATCAAATAACAAATAAGCAGAAATTGAAAAACGGGTCGTATTTTAATTTTCCAAAATCAACATTTTTTATCAGTTCAACCAGAAATAAAAGTGCGAGCGCGTGCACGTGCTGACGTGCGTATACATGCTTCATATATAAAGTTTAAATCAGGTACAAGTGTTGAGAAGACGGAGCAGAAAGTCGTAATAACGTTACACCGCGTCCCCTGTTATATTACCGTATAGAACTCAATTCTGTAATACAGGCATGTCGCACATGTCACGGTGAAACTATTACAACATCTAATGCTTTTTTTTAATCAGCGTTCTGCTTATTATTTACCAAAAAACTTTTTGAAATATATTTGATTGTTGTTGCTCCTTGTTTACTGCAGAGTTAGTTAGTGCAATTTTATTAATTTTTGGATGTTTATTGGCCGAGAACAAGAAATATTGATTCGCCTCGGTTAAGGATTCGAATCTTCGTACTGAATCAGGAATCACGAGTCAGAGATCTGAATGAACCCGGATCCTATGAGTCCTCTGATTGGCCCTGGCTCTAAGAGCATGGAAGATAAGAGATATCTGGATGCATTTTCATGCAGTAAATCAATCGCAATCAAGATGTACAAGAGACTCAAGTGAACCGAATCACATTACTGAGTGACTCAGACTAACCCGAGTCCACAAAAGAACCGAATTTACCACCACTATGTGACATGTGACGGCGTTGATATCTCAAACTTTCAAAAAATTTATGGAAGTGAATGGGGACAAAAACCAGGCGTGGCAGGTGGGCGTGGGTTAGAATCCCCATGCTGTATCTGAGTCAGGGTTATATCAGTGGGCTTTACGATTTAGAGTTGGAACGGCGTTGATATCTCAAACTTTCAAAAAATTAATGGAAGTGAATGGGGACAAAAACCGGGCGTGGCAGGTGGGCGTGGGTTCAAATCCCCATGCTGTACCTGAGTCGGGGTTACATCAGTGGGAAGTGAGCGTATCTAAATGCTGTATGTGAGTGGGGTTACATCAGTGGGAAGTGAGCGTATCTAAATGCTGTATAGAAGAGCTACAGTGTGTGTTGGGGGGGGGGTAAATACTTTATCTGTCTAAATCCTAGCTCTCGATTTGAGCCGAGGGCCGGTATAGGAAAATGGCATGCTAAAAATGAATGGAAGTCAATGGGACCAAAAAATGCTACAAAAGCGGGCGTGGCGGGCAAACGGGCGGGCGAATCAAAAACCTGTATACAAGCCGTCCATTCCCGTATGGGCCGGACGATTTGGCGTTGGAACGGGGTCGATATCTCGAAAACTGCGGACCAAGAAGCGGAGACAAAAAACGGGTGGAATAATAACTAGAGTGCATTTCCGGAGAAAATGCGAGTGTGATTGCCGAGTGCAGGTCGGCGGGCCGGACGTTTCAGAGTCGGAACGGTGTCGATATCCGAACGTCTCAGAAACGGGCGTGGCGGGTGGCCGGGGGCGCCTATCCGAAATCCGCATCCGCGTCCCGGTGTCATGGACGGGCCGAACGGTTCAGAGTCGAAACGGCGTCGATCGCAGTGCAGCGGATGGACGGGCGTGCGCAGGTCGGGGGTGCGCATGCGTTTAGAAGTGGTGCGGTGCGTGGGGAGTGAATACTTTCTCCCAGACAGGCCACTGTATCACAAGCTGTGGTGTGAGCACAAGTTCACTCTGGGTGTGTTTGAAAAGCCAAACCTGTAAATAAATGCATTTCTGCATGTTTCTACTGCTTACAAATCAGTACTCATTCATTTACATGTGATTATCACTGTAGGGGCCATGGTATTGCGCAATCTATGACCGGCTGTGTCTCATTTACAGCTTTCAGGCACAGTGCACTCACACTTCGGTCCCTACTTTAGCATATTAGCCATTCCCATTGATTTTAATGCATTCGTTAGCCTTAAAGCTAACGGATATAATATCTTTTTTTCTGTTGCAACGTGAACTGTTCACTGTTAAGTGTAAATGGACTATAATTTCATTCTGTGCAGGGTTTTCACCTTAAAAATCACTAATACTTTAGTTATAGACCAAAATAAGTCAGATATTTTGACGGCGGCCATTTTCTGCTCTCAGAACGGCCTGAACAGGTCGGCTACGTCATCACGTTGACGTTGTGTGGAAAGCCAAAGGTGTCAAGATTTTTGTCCAAAAATTCGGGCAAAAACGGGCATAAATGCCACACTGATGGGCGTATCCGGATGTTTTTTTGGATTTGGGTGCTAATTAATGACCCGGTCGATCAAGAGTTGGAATGGCGTTGATAGCTCGAAATTTTTTTCAAAATGAATGGGAGTCAATGGGGCAAAACGGGCACCTTAAAACGGGCACTCTGGGCACAGTGTTGGTTCGATCCAAAAGCTGTATACAAGCAGTCCATTCCCGTATGGGCCGGACGATTTGGCGCTGGAACGGGGTCGATATCTCGAAAATTGCGGACGAAGAAAGGGAGACAAAAAACGGGCAGAATAGTAATATTTTATTGAAAACGAAAATAACAATATCAATAGTGTGCTTGCCTTTAGGCAATCACACTAACTAGAGAGTGCATTTCCGGAGAAAATGCGAGTGTGATTGCCGTGTGGCGGTCGGCGGGCGTGCGCAGGTCGGGGGTGCGCATGTGTTTAGAAGTGGTGCGGTGCGTGGGGAGTGAATACTTTCTCCCACACTGTAAACCCTAACATTGTATGTATTTAAAAAAATAAGTTGAAACTAGAGAGTGCATTTCCGGAGAAAATGCGAGTGTGATTGCCGTGTGGCGGTCGGCGGGCGTGCGCAGGTCGGGGGTGCGCATGTGTTTAGAAGTGGTGCGGTGCGTGGGGAGTGAATACTTTCTCCCACACTGTAAACCCTAACATTGTATGTATTTAAAAAAATAAGTTGAAACTAGAGAGTGCATTTCCGGAGAAAATGTGAGTGTGATTGCCGTGTGCCGGTCGGGCGGGCGTGCGTATCCCAATGCTTTATCCAACTTAGGGTGTCATCAGTGGACTTTACGATTTAGAGTTGAAACGGCGTTGATATCTCAAATTTCCAAAAAATGAAGAAGTGAATAGGACCAAAAACCGGGCGTGGCAGGTGGGCGTGGGTTCGAATCCCCATGCTGTACCCAAGTCGGGGTTACATCAGTGGGCTTTACGATATAGAGTTGTAACGGTGTTGATATCTCCAACTTTCAAAAAATGAATGGAAGTGAATGGAGCCGAAAAACGGGCGTGGCAGGTGGGCGTGGGTTAGAATCCCCATGCAATACCCAAGTCGGGGTTACATCAGGGGGCTTTACAATTTAGAGTTGGAACGGCGTTAATATCTCGAACTTTCAAAAAATGAATGGAAGTGAATGGGACCAAAAACCGGGCGTGGCAGGTGGGTTTGGGTTCGAGTCCCCATGCTGTACCCAAGTCGGGGTTACATCAGGGGGCTTTACAATTTAGAGTTGGAACGGCGTTGATATCTTAAACTTTCAAAAAATGAATGGAAGTGAATGGAGCCGAAAAACGGGCGTGGCAGGTGGGCGTGTGTTCGAATCCCCATGCTGTACCCAAGTCGGGGTTACATCAGGGGGCTTTATGATATAGAGTTGGAACGGTGTTGATATCTCAAACTTTCAAAAAATGAATGGAAGTGAATGGAGCCGATAAACGGGCGTGGCAGGTGGGTGTGGGTTCGAATCCCCATGCTGTACCTGAGTCGGGGTTACATCAGTGGGCTTTACGATATAGAGTTGGAACGGCGTCGATATCTCGAACTTTCAAAAAATGAATGGAAGTGAATGGGACCAAAAACCGGGCGTGGCAGGTGGGCGTGGGTTCGAATCCCCATGCTGTACCCAAGTCGGGGTTACATCAGTGAGCTTTACGATATAGAGTTGGAACGGCGTCGATATCTCGAACTTTCAAAAAATGAATGGAAGTGAATGGGACCAAAAACCGGGCGTGGCAGGTGGGCATGTGTTCGAATCCCCATGCTGTATCTGAGTCGGGGTAACATCAGTGGGCTTTACGATATAGAGTTGGAACGGCGTCGATATCTCGAACTTTCAAAAAATGAATGGAAGTGAATGGGACCAAAAACCGGGCGTGGCAGGTGGGCATGTGTTCGAATCCCCATGCTGTATCTGAGTTGGGGTTACATCAGTGAGCTTTACGATTTAGAGTTGGAACGGCGTCGATATCTCGAACTTTCAAAAAATGAATGGAAGTGAATGGGACCAAAAACCGGGCGTGGCAGGTGGGCATGTGTTCGAATCCCCATGCTGTATCTGAGTCGGGGTTACATCAGTGGGCTTTACAATTTAGAGTTGGAACGGCGTCGATATCTCGAACTTTCAAAAAATGAATGGAAGTGAATGGGACCAAAAACCGGGCGTGGCAGGTGGGCATGTGTTCGAATCCCCATGCTGTATCTGAGTCGGGGTTACATCAGTGGGCTTTACAATTTAGAGTTGGAACGGCGTCGATATCTCGAACTTTCAAAAAATGAATGGAAGTGAATGGGGACAAAAACCGGGCGTGGCAGGTGGGCGTGGGTTCGAATCCCCATGCTGTACCTGAGTCGGGGTTACATCAGTGGGCTTTACAATTTAGAGTTGGAACGGCGTCGATATCTCGAACTTTCAAAAAATGAATGGAAGTGAATGGGACCAAAAACCGGGCGTGGCAGGTGGGTGTGGGTTCGAATCCCCATGCTGTACCTGAGTCGGGGTTACATCAGTGAGCTTTACGATATAGAGTTGGAACGGCGTCGATATCTCGAACTTTCAAAAAATGAATGGAAGTGAATGGGGCTCTTATAGGTTAAATAAAGGTTGTAGAAGTAACCATTAAAGAACCATTCAACAAAAATGAATGGTCGAAAAATCGGTATAAAAGCGGGCGTGGCGGGTGAACGGGCAGGCGGATCCAAAAGCTTTTTTCAAGATTTGTTGGCAATAACGGGCTGGACGATTTAGAGTTGGAACGGTTTCGATATCTCGAAAATTGGAAAAAAAAAAAACCCAGAATGATTGTCCAAAACCGGTAAAAAACGGGCGTGGCGGGCGAACGGGCGGGCGGATCCTAAAGCTTTCTTCAAGAAGTGACGTCAATAACGGGCCGGACGATTTAGAGTTGGAACGGCGTCGATATCTCAAAATTTTTCGAAAGCGAATGGAAGTCTATGGGAAAAAATTTTCGGAAAAACGGGCGTGGCGGGCGGACGGGCGGGCGGATCCGAAAACCTGTATACAAGCGCTCTATTCCCGTATGGGCCGGACGATTTGGCGCTGGAACGGGGTCGATATCTCGAAAACTGAGGACGAAGAAACGCGGACAAAAACGGGCAGAATAATAATAATAATATGACTTTCGGATAACGAAAGTAATTATAACTAGAGATGTGCATTTCCGGAGAAAATGCGAGTGTGATTGCCGTGTGCTGGTCGGGCGGGAGCGCGTAACCCAGTGCTTTATCCAAGTTGGGGTGTCATCAGGGGGCTTTACGATTTAAAATTGGAACGGCGTCGATATCTCGAACTTTCAAAAAAAGAATGGAAGTGAATGGAGCCGGAAACCGGGCGTGGCAGGTGGGCGTGGGTTCGAATCCCCATGCTGTACCCATGTTGGGGCGTCATCAGTGGGCTTTACGATATAGAGTTGGAACGGCGTTGATATCTCGAACTTTCAAAAAATGAATGGAAGTGAATGGGACCAAAAACCGGGCGTGGCAGGTGGGCGTGGGTTCGAATCCCCATGCTGTACCCATGTTGGGGCGTCATCAGTGGGCTTTACGATATAGAGTTGGAACGGCGTTGATATCTCAAACTTTCAAAAAATGAATGGAAGTGAATGGAGCCGAAAACCGGGCGTGGCAGGTGGGCATGGGTTCGAATCCCCATGCTGTACCTGAGTCGGGGTTACATCAGGGGGCTTTACAATTTAGAGTTGGAACGGCGTTGATATCTCGAACTTTCAAAAAATGAATGGAAGTGAATGGGACCAAAAACCGGGCGTGGCAGGTGGGCGTGGGTTCGAATCCCCATGCTGTACCCAGGTAGGGGTTACATCAGGGGGCTTTACAATTTAGAGTTGGAACGGCGTTGATATCTCAAACTTTCAAAAAATGAATGGAAGTGAATGGGGACAAAAACCGGGCGTGGCAGGTGGGCGTGGGTTCGAATCCCCATGCTGTACCCAGGTAGGGGTTACATCAGGGGGCTTTACAATTTAGAGTTGGAACGGCGTTGATATCTCGAACTTTCAAAAAATGAATGGAAGTGAATAAGACCAAAAACCGGGCGTGGCAGGTGGGTGTGGGTTCGAATCCCCATGCTGTACCCAGGTAGGGGTTACATCAGGGGGCTTTACAATTTAGAGTTGGAACGGCGTTGATATCTCAAACTTTCAAAAAGTGAATGGAAGTGAATGGGGACAAAAACCGGGCGTGGCAGGTGGGTGTGGGTTCGAATCCCCATGCTGTACCTGAGTCGGGGTTACATCAGTGGGCTTTACGATTTAGAGTTGGAACGGCGTTGATATCTCGAACTTTCAAAAAATGAATGGAAGTGAATGGGGACAAAAACCGGGCGTGGCAGGTGGGCGTGGGTTCGAATCCCCATGCTGTACCTGAGTCGGGGTTACATCAGGGGGCTTTACGATATAGAGTTGGAACGGCGTTGATATCTCGAACTTTAAAAAAATGAATGGAAGTGAATGGGACCAAAAACCGGGCGTGGCAGGTGGGTGTGGGTTCGAATCCCCATAATGTATCTGAGTCGGGGTTACATCAGGGGGCTTTACAATTTAGAGTTGGAACGGCGTTGATATCTCGAACTTTCAAAAAATGAATGGAAGTGAATGGGGATAAAAACCGGGCGTGGCAGGTGGGTGTGGGTTCGAATCCCCATGCTGTATCTGGGTCGGGGTTACATCAGTGGGCTTTACGATATAGAGTTGGAACGGCGTCGATATCTCGAACTTTCAAAAAATGAATGGAAGTGAATGGGACTCTTATAGGTTAAATAAAGGTTGTAGAAATAACCATTCAACAACCATTCAGAAAAAATGAATGGAAGTCAATGGGACCAAAAAACGGTAAAAAAGAGGGCGTGGCGGGTGAACGGGCGAGCGGATCGAAAAGCAAAAAACAAGAAGTGACATCAATAACGAGCCGGACGATTTATAGTTGGAACGGCGTCGATATCTCAAAATTTTTTCAAAAATGAATGGGAGTCTATGGGAAAAATTTTCCGGAAAAACGGGCGTGGCTGGCGACCGGCTAGGCGAATCGAAAAGCTGTATACAAGCAGTCCATTCCCGTATGGGCCGGACGATTTGGCGTTGGAACGGGGTCGATATCTCGAAAACTGCGGACGAAGAAAGGGAGACAAAAAACGGGTGGAATAATAATAATAATAATATGACTTTCGGATAACAATAGTGTGCTTGCCTACAGCAATCACACTAACTAGAGATGTGCATTTCCTGCAGAAAATGCGAGTGTGATTGCCGTGTGCCGATCGGGCGGGCGCGCGTAACCCAATGCTTTATCCAAGTTGGGGTGTCATCAGTGGGATTTACGATTTAAAATTGAAACGGCGTCGATATCTCGAACTTTAAAAAAATGAATGGAAGTGAATGAGGACAAAAACCGGGCGTGGCAGGTCGGCGTGGGTTCGAATCCCCATGCTGTATCTGAGTCGGGGTTACATCAGTGGGTTTTACGATATAGAGTTGGAACGGCGTTGATATCTCGAACTTTCAAAAAATGAATGGAAGTGAATAGGGACAAAAACTGGGCGTGGCAAGTGGGTGTGGGTTCAAATCCCCATGCTGTACCTGAGTCGGGGTTAAATCAGGTAGCTTTACGATATAGAGTTGGAACGGCGTTGATATCTCGAACTTTCAAAAAATTAATGGAAGTGAATTGGGACAAAAACCGGGCGTGGCAGGTGGGTGTGGGTTCGAATCCCCATGCTGTATCTGAGTCGGGGTTACATCAGGGGGCTTTACGATATAGAGTTGGAACGGCGTTGATATCTCGAACTTTTAAAAAATGAATGGAAGTGAATGGTGACAAAAACCGGGCGTGGCAGGTGGGCGTGGGTTCGAATCCCCATGCTGTACCTGAGTCTTGGTTACATCAGGGGGCTTTATGATATAGAGTTGGAACGGCGTTGATATCTCGAACTTTCAAAAAATGAATGGAAGTGAATGAGACCAAAAACCGGGCGTGGCAGGTGGGCGTGGGTTCGAATCCCCATGCTGTACCCAAGTCGGGGTTACATCAGTGGGCTTTACGATTTAGATTTGGAACGGCGTTGATATCTCGAACTTTCAAAAAATGAATGGAAGTGAATGGGGCCGAAAATCGGGCGTGGCAGGTGGGCGTGGGTTCGAATCCCCATGCTGTACCTGAGTCGGGGTTACATCAGGGGGCTTTACGATATAGAGTTGGAACGGCGTTGATATCTCGAACTTTCAAAAAATGAATGGAAGTGAATGGGAACAAAAACCGGGCGTGGCAGGTGGGTGTGGGTTCGAATCCCCATGCTGTATCTGAGTCGGGATTACATCAGTGAGCTTTACGATTTAGATTTGGAACGGCGTTGATATCTCGAACTTTCAAAAAATGAATGGAAGTGAATGGGGCTGAAAACCGGGCGTGGCAGGTGGGTGTGGGTTCGAATCCCCATGCTGTACCTGAGTCGGGGTTACATCAGTGAGCTTTACGATTTAGATTTGGAACGGCGTTGATATCTCGAACTTTCAAAAAATGAATGGAAGTGAATGGGAACAAAAACCGGGCGTGGCAGGTGGGTGTGGGTTCGAATCCCCATGCTGTACCTGAGTCGGGGTTACATCAGTGGGCTTTACGATTTAGAGTTGGAACGGCGTTGATATCTCAAACTTTCAAAAAATGAATGGAAGTGAATGGGGACAAAAACCGGGCGTGGCAGGTGGGTGTGGGTTCGATTCCCCATGCTGTACCTGAGTCGGGGTTACATCAGGGGGCTTTACGATTTATAGTTGGAACGGCGTTTATATCTCGAACTTTCAAAAAATGAATGGAAGTGAATGAGGACAAAAACCGGGCGTGGCAGGTGGGTGTGGGTTCGAATCCCCATGCTGTATCTGAGTCGGGGTTACATCAGTGGGCTTTACGATTTAGAGTTGGAACGGCGTTGATATCTCAAACTTTCAAAAAATGAATGGAAGTGAATGGGGACAAAAACCGGGCGTGGCAGGTGGGTGTGGGTTCGATTCCCCATGCTGTACCTGAGTCGGGGTTACATCAGGGGGCTTTACAATTTAGAGTTGGAACGGCGTTGATATCTCAAACTTTCAATAAATGAATGGAAGTGAATGGGGACAAAAACCGGGCGTGGCAGGTGGGTGTGGGTTCGAATCCCCAGGCTGTACCCAAGTCGGGGTTACATCAGTGGGCTTTACGATTTAGAGTTGGAACGGCGTTGATATCTCGAACTTTCAAAAAATGAATGGAAGTGAATGGGACCAAAAACCGGGCGTGGCAGGTGGGCGTGGGGTCGAATCCCCAGGCTGTACCCAAGTCGGGGTTTCATCAGGGGGCTTTACGATTTAGAGTTGGAACGGCGTCGATATCTCGAACTTTCAAAAAATGAATGGAAGTGAATGGGGACAAAAACCGGGCGTGGCAGGTGGGTGTGGGTTCGAATCCCCATGCTGTATCTGAGTCGGGGTTACATCAGGGGGCTTTACGATATAGAGTTGGAAAGGCGTTGATATCTCGAACTTTCAAAAAATGAATGGAAGTGAATGGGACCAAAAACCGGGCGTGGCAGGTGGGCGTGGGTTCGAATCCCCAGGCTGTACCCAAGTCGGGGTTACATCAGGGGGCTTTACGATTTAGAGTTGGAACGGCGTCGATATCTCAAACTTTCAAAAAATGAATGGAAGTGAATGGGACCAAAAACCGGGCGTGGCAGGTGGGCGTGGGTTCGAATCCCCATGCTGTACCCATGTTGGGGCGTCATCAGTGGGCTTTACAATTTAGAGTTGGAACGGCGTCGATATCTCGAACTTTCAAAAAATGAATGGAAGTGAATGGGGACAAAAACCGGGCGTGGCAGGTGGGTGTGGGTTCGAATCCCCATGCTGTACCTGAGTCGGGGTTACATCAGGGGGCTTTACGATTTATAGTTGGAACGGCGTTTATATCTCGAACTTTCAAAAAATGAATGGAAGTGAATGAGGACAAAAACCGGGCGTGGCAGGTGGGTGTGGGTTCGAATCCCCATGCTGTACCTGAGTCGGGGTTACATCAGTGGGCTTTACGATATAGAGTTGGAACGGCGTTGATATCTCGAACTTTCAAAAAATGAATGGAAGTGAATGGGGACAAAAACCGGGCGTGGCAGGTGGGCGTGGGTTCGAATCCCCATGCTGTATCTGAGTCGGGGTTACATCAGTGAGCTTTACGATATAGAGTTGGAACGGCGTCGATATCTCGAACTTTCAAAAAATGAATGGAAGTGAATGGGGACAAAAACCGGGCGTGGCAGGTGGGTGTGGGTTCGAATCCCCATGCTGTACCTGAGTCGGGGTTACATCAGGGGGCTTTACGATTTATAGTTGGAACGGCGTTTATATCTCGAACTTTCAAAAAATGAATGGAAGTGAATGAGGACAAAAACCGGGCGTGGCAGGTGGGTGTGGGTTCGAATCCCCATGCTGTATGTGAGTGGGGTTACATCAGTGGGAAGTGAGCATATCTAAATGCTGTATAGAAGAGCTGCAGTGTGTGTGTTTGGGGGGGTGAAGACTCACACAGGCGACTCTGTCTAAATCCTAGCTCTCGATTTGAGCCGAAGGAATGGAAGTCAATGGGACTCATTGGTTACATAAAGGTTGTAGAAATAACCATTCAACAACTATTCAAACGGTAAAAAGAGGGCGTGGCGGGTGAACGGAAAGGCGGATCGAAACGCAAAAAACAAGAAGTGACGACAATAACGGGCCGGATGATTTAGAGTTGGAACCGCGTCGATATCTCAACATTTTTTCAAAAATGAATGGAAGTGTATGGGAAAAAATTTCCGGAAAAACGGGCGTGGCCGGCGACTGGGCGGGCGGATCGAAAACCTGTATACAAGCAGTCCATTCCCGTATGGGCCGGACGATTTGGCGCTGGAACGGGGTCGATATCTCGAAAACTGCGGACGAAGAAAGCCGGACAAAAAACGGGCAGAATAATAATAATAATAATAATAACTAGAGAGTGCATTTCCGGAGAAAATGCGAGTGTGATTGCCGTGTGCCGGTCGGCGTGCGTGCGTGCTTATCCGAACGCCGTATCGAAGCTGGGAGCAGCGTCGACGGGCCGGACGGCTCAGAGTCGGAACAGCGTCGACGTCCGGACGTCTCAGAAACGGGCGTGGCAGATGGGCGGGGCTGCGTATGACCATGCTGTATCCAAGTCAGGGTGTCATCAGTGGGCTAAACAAATTAGAGTTGGAACGGCGTTGATATCTCGAAATATTAAAAAAGTGGGCGTGGCAGGCGGGCGGGGCTGCGTATGACAATGCTGTATCCAATTTGGGGTGTCATTAACTGGCCAGATGATTTACAGTTGGAACGGTGTTGATATCTCGAAATATAAAAAAATGGGCGTGGCAGGTGGGCGGGGCTGCGTATGACCATGCTGTATCCAAGTTGGGGTGTCATCAGTGGGCTAAACAAATTAGAGTTGGAACGGTGCTGATATCTCGAAATATTAAAAAGTGGGCGTGGCAGGCGGGCGGGGCTGCGTATGACCATGCTGTATCCAGGTTGGGGTGTCATTAACTGCCCGGATGATTTACAGTTGGAATGGCGTTGATATCTTGAAATTTCCAAAAAATGAATGGAAGTGCATGGGGCTGAAAACCGGGCGTGGCAGGTGGGTTTGGGTTCGAGTCCCCATGCTGTATCTGAGTCGGGGTTACATCAGTGGGCTGTACAATTTAGAGTTGGAACGGCGTTGATATCTCGAACTTTCAAAAAATGAATGGAAGTAAATGGGGCTCTTATAGGTTAAATAAAGGTTATAGAAATAACCATTAAATAACCATTCAAAAAAAATGAATAGGAGTCAATGGTATTGCGCAATCTATGATCGGCTGTGTCTCATTTACAGCTTTCATTCATAGTGCACTTACACAGTGCTCACACTTCGGTCCCTCCTTTAGCATGTAGCCATTGCCATTGATTTGAATGCATTTGTTAGCCTTGAAGCTAACGGATATAAATATCTTCTTTTCTGTTGCAACGCGAACGATTTGACGCTCACTGCTAAGTGTTACTGGCTTATAATTTCATTCTGTGCAGCGTTTTCACCTTAAAAATCACTAATACTTTAGTTACAGACCAAAATAAGTCAGATTTTTTGGCGGCGGCCATTTTCTGTTCTCAGAACGGACTGAAGATGCCGCCTACGTCATCACGTTGACGTTCTGTGGAAAGCCAAAGGTGTCAAGATTTTAGTCCAAAAATTCGGGCAAATACGGGCATAAATGCCACACGGATGGGCGTATCCGGATGATTTTTTGGATTTGGGCGCTAATTAATGACCCGGTCGATCAAGGGTTGGAACGGCGTTGATAGCTCGAAATTCATTTCAAAATGAATGGGAGTCAATGGGGAAAAACGGGCACCTTAAAACGGGCACTGTGCCCACAGTGTTGGTTCGATCAAAAAGTTGTATACAAGCGCTCTATTCCCGTATGGGCCGGACGATTTGGCGCTGGAACGGGGTCGATATCTCGAAAACTGCGGGAGAAGAAGCACGGACAAAAAACGGGCAGAATAATAATAATATATTGAAAACGAAAATAACAATAACAATAGTGTGCTTGCATTCTGCAATCACACTAACTAGAGAGTGCATTTCCGGAGAAAATGCGAGTGTGATTGCCGTGTGCCGGTCGGGCGGGCGCGCGTAACCCAATACTTTATCCAAGTCGGGGTTACATCAGTGGGCTTTACGATTTAAAATTAAAACGGCGTCGATATCTCAAACTTTCAAAAAATGAATGGAAGTGAATGGAGCCGAAAACCGGGCGTGGCAGGTGGGCATGGGTTCGAATCCCCATGCTGTACCTGAGTCGGGGTTACATCAGGGGGCTTTACAATATAGAGTTGGAACGGCGTTGATTTCTCGAACTTTCAAAAAATGAATGGAAGTGAATGGGGACAAAAACTGGGCGTGGCAGGTGGGCGTGGGTGTGAATCCCCATGCTGTACCTGAGTCGGGGTTACATCAGTGGGCTTTACGATTTAGAGTTGGAACGGCGTTAATATCTCAAAATTTTCAAAAAATTAATGGAAGTGAATGAGACCAAAAACCGGGCGTGGCAGGTGGGCATGGGTTCGAATCCCCATGCTGTATCTGAGTCGGGGTTACATCAGTGGGCTTTACCATTTAGAGTTGGAACGGCATTGATATCTCAAACTTTCAAAAAATGAATGGAAGTGAATGGAGCCGAAAAACGGGCGTGGCAGGTGGGTGTGGGTTCGAATCCCCATGCTGTACCTGAGTCGGGGTTACATCAGTGGGCTTTACCATTTAGAGTTGGAACGGCGTTGATATCTCGAACTTTCAAAAAATGAATGGAAGTGAATGGGGACAAAAAACGGGCGTGGCAGGTGGGCGTGGGTTCGAATCCCCATGCTGTACCTGAGTCGGGGTTACATCAGGGGGCTTTACGATTTAGAGTTGGAACGGCGTTGATATCTCGAACTTTAAAAAAATGAATGGAAGTGAATGGGAACAAAAACCGGGCGTGGCAGGTGGGCGTGGGTTCGATTCCCCATGCTGTACCTGAGTCGGGGTTACATCAGGGGGCTTTACGATATAGAGTTGGAACGGCGTTGATATCTCGAACTTTAAAAAATGAATGGAAGTGAATGGGAACAAAAACCGGGTGTGGCAGGTGGGCGTGGGTTCGAATCCCCATGCTGTATCTGAGTCGGGGTTACATCAGTGGGCTTTACGATTTAGATTTGGAACGGCGTTGATATCTCGAACTTTCAAAAAATGAATGGAAGTGAATGGGGCCGAAAATCGGGCGTGGCAGGTGGGCGTGGGTTCGAATCCCCATGCTGTACCTGAGTCGGGGTTACATCAGGGGGCTTTACGATATAGAGTTGGAACGGCGTTGATATCTCGAACTTTCAAAAAATGAATGGAAGTGAATGGGAACAAAAACCGGGCGTGGCAGGTGGGTGTGGGTTCGAATCCCCATGCTGTATCTGAGTCGGGATTACATCAGTGAGCTTTACGATTTAGATTTGGAACGGCGTTGATATCTCGAACTTTCAAAAAATGAATGGAAGTGAATGGGGCTGAAAACCGGGCGTGGCAGGTGGGTGTGGGTTCGAATCCCCATGCTGTACCTGAGTCGGGGTTACATCAGTGAGCTTTACGATTTAGATTTGGAACGGCGTTGATATCTCGAACTTTCAAAAAATGAATGGAAGTGAATGGGAACAAAAACCGGGCGTGGCAGGTGGGTGTGGGTTCGAATCCCCATGCTGTACCTGAGTCGGGGTTACATCAGTGGGCTTTACGATTTAGAGTTGGAACGGCGTTGATATCTCAAACTTTCAAAAAATGAATGGAAGTGAATGGGGACAAAAACCGGGCGTGGCAGGTGGGTGTGGGTTCGAATCCCCATGCTGTATCTGAGTCGGGGTTACATCAGGGGGCTTTACGATATAGAGTTGGAAAGGCGTTGATATCTCGAACTTTCAAAAAATGAATGGAAGTGAATGGGACCAAAAACCGGGCGTGGCAGGTGGGCGTGGGTTCGAATCCCCAGGCTGTACCCAAGTCGGGGTTACATCAGGGGGCTTTACGATTTAGAGTTGGAACGGCGTCGATATCTCAAACTTTCAAAAAATGAATGGAAGTGAATGGGACCAAAAACCGGGCGTGGCAGGTGGGCGTGGGTTCGAATCCCCATGCTGTACCCATGTTGGGGCGTCATCAGTGGGCTTTACGATATAGAGTTGGAACGGCGTTGATATCTCGAACTTTCAAAAAATGAATGGAAGTGAATGGGGACAAAAACCGGGCGTAACAGGTGGGTGTTGGTTCGAATCCCCATGCTGTACCTGAGTCTGGGTTACATCAGTGGGCTTTACGATATAGAGTTGGAACGGCGTTGATATCTCGAACTTTCAAAAAATGAATGGAAGTGAATGGGGACAAAAACCGGGCGTGGCAGGTGGGCGTGGGTTCGAATCCCCATGCTGTACCTGAGTCTGGGTTACATCAGTGAGCTTTACGATATAGAGTTGGAACGGCGTCGATATCTCGAACTTTCAAAAAATGAATGGAAGTGAATGGGGACAAAAACCGGGCGTGGCAGGTGGGTGTGGGTTCGAATCCCCATGCTGTATCTGAGTCCGGGTTACATCAGTGAGCTTTACGATATAGAGTTGGAACGGCGTCGATATCTCGAACTTTCAAAAAATGAATGGAAGTGAATGGGGACAAAAACCGGGCGTGGCAGGTGGGTGTGAGTTCGAATCCCCATGCTGTACCTGAGTCTGGGTTACATCAGTGGGCTTTACGATATAGAGTTGGAACGGCGTCGATATCTCGAACTTTCAAAAAATGAATGGAAGTGAATGGGGACAAAAACCGGGCGTGGCAGGTGGGTGTGAGTTCGAATCCCCATGCTGTACCTGAGTCGGGGTTACATCAGTGAGCTTTACGATATAGAGTTGGAACGGCGTTGATATCTCGAACTTTCAAAAAATGAATGGAAGTGAATGGGGACAAAAACCGGGCGTGGCAGGTGGGCGTGGGTTCGAATCCCCATGCTGTATCTGAGTCGGGGTTACATCAGTGAGCTTTACGATATAGAGTTGGAACGGCGTCGATATCTCGAACTTTCAAAAAATGAATGGAAGTGAATGGGGACAAAAACCGGGCGTGGCAGGTGGGTGTGAGTTCGAATCCCCATGCTGTACCTGAGTCTGGGTTACATCAGTGGGCTTTACGATATAGAGTTGGAACGGCGTTGATATCTCGAACTTTCAAAAAATGAATGGAAGTGAATGGGGACAAAAACCGGGCGTGGCAGGTGGGTGTGGGTTCGAATCCCCATGCTGTATCTGAGTCGGGGTTACATCAGTGGGCTTTACGATATAGAGTTGGAACGGCGTTGATATCTCGAACTTTCAAAAAATGAATGGAAGTGAATGGGGACAAAAACCGGGCGTGGCAGGTGGGCGTGGGTTCGAATCCCCATGCTGTATCTGAGTCGGGGTTACATCAGTGAGCTTTACGATATAGAGTTGGAACGGCGTCGATATCTCGAACTTTCAAAAAATGAATGGAAGTGAATGGGGACAAAAACCGGGCGTGGCAGGTGGGTGTGGGTTCGAATCCCCATGCTGTACCTGAGTCGGGGTTACATCAGGGGGCTTTACGATTTATAGTTGGAACGGCGTTTATATCTCGAACTTTCAAAAAATGAATGGAAGTGAATGAGGACAAAAACCGGGCGTGGCAGGTGGGTGTGGGTTCGAATCCCCATGCTGTATGTGAGTGGGGTTACATCAGTGGGAAGTGAGCATATCTAAATGCTGTATAGAAGAGCTGCAGTGTGTGTGTTTGGGGGGGTGAAGACTCACACAGGCGACTCTGTCTAAATCCTAGCTCTCGATTTGAGCCGAAGGAATGGAAGTCAATGGGACTCATTGGTTACATAAAGGTTGTAGAAATAACCATTCAACAACTATTCAAACGGTAAAAAGAGGGCGTGGCGGGTGAACGGAAAGGCGGATCGAAACGCAAAAAACAAGAAGTGACGACAATAACGGGCCGGATGATTTAGAGTTGGAACCGCGTCGATATCTCAACATTTTTTCAAAAATGAATGGAAGTCTATGGGAAAAAATTTCCGGAAAAACGGGCGTGGCCGGCGACTGGGCGGGCGGATCGAAAACCTGTATACAAGCAGTCCATTCCCGTATGGGCCGGACGATTTGGCGCTGGAACGGGGTCGATATCTCGAAAACTGCGGACGAAGAAAGCCGGACAAAAAACGGGCAGAATAATAATAATAATAATAATAACTAGAGAGTGCATTTCCGGAGAAAATGCGAGTGTGATTGCCGTGTGCCGGTCGGCGTGCGTGCGTGCTTATCCGAACGCCGTATCGAAGCTGGGAGCAGCGTCGACGGGCCGGACGGCTCAGAGTCGGAACAGCGTCGACGTCCGGACGTCTCAGAAACGGGCGTGGCAGATGGGCGGGGCTGCGTATGACCATGCTGTATCCAAGTCGGGGTGTCATCAGTGGGCTAAACAAATTAGAGTTGGAACGGCGTTGATATCTCGAAATATTAAAAAAGTGGGCGTGGCAGGCGGGCGGGGCTGCGTATGACAATGCTGTATCCAATTTGGGGTGTCATTAACTGGCCAGATGATTTACAGTTGGAACGGTGTTGATATCTCGAAATATAAAAAAATGGGCGTGGCAGGTGGGCGGGGCTGCGTATGACCATGCTGTATCCAAGTTGGGGTGTCATCAGTGGGCTAAACAAATTAGAGTTGGAACGGCGCTGATATCTCGAAATATTAAAAAGTGGGCGTGGCAGGCGGGCGGGGCTGCGTATGACCATGCTGTATCCAGGTTGGGGTGTCATTAACTGCCCGGATGATTTACAGTTGGAATGGCGTTGATATCTTGAAATTTCCAAAAAATGAATGGAAGTGCATGGGGCTGAAAACCGGGCGTGGCAGGTGGGTTTGGGTTCGAGTCCCCATGCTGTATCTGAGTCGGGGTTACATCAGTGGGCTGTACAATTTAGAGTTGGAACGGCGTTGATATCTCGAACTTTCAAAAAATGAATGGAAGTGAATGGGGACAAAAACCGGGCGTGGCAGGTGGGTGTGAGTTCGAATCCCCATGCTGTACCTGAGTCTGGGTTACATCAGTGGGCTTTACGATATAGAGTTGGAACGGCGTCGATATCTCGAACTTTCAAAAAATGAATGGAAGTGAATGGGGACAAAAACCGGGCGTGGCAGGTGGGTGTGAGTTCGAATCCCCATGCTGTACCTGAGTCGGGGTTACATCAGTGAGCTTTACGATATAGAGTTGGAACGGCGTTGATATCTCGAACTTTCAAAAAATGAATGGAAGTGAATGGGGACAAAAACCGGGCGTGGCAGGTGGGCGTGGGTTCGAATCCCCATGCTGTATCTGAGTCGGGGTTACATCAGTGAGCTTTACGATATAGAGTTGGAACGGCGTCGATATCTCGAACTTTCAAAAAATGAATGGAAGTGAATGGGGACAAAAACCGGGCGTGGCAGGTGGGTGTGAGTTCGAATCCCCATGCTGTACCTGAGTCTGGGTTACATCAGTGGGCTTTACGATATAGAGTTGGAACGGCGTCGATATCTCGAACTTTCAAAAAATGAATGGAAGTGAATGGGGACAAAAACCGGGCGTGGCAGGTGGGTGTGAGTTCGAATCCCCATGCTGTACCTGAGTCTGGGTTACATCAGTGAGCTTTACGATATAGAGTTGGAACGGCGTTGATATCTCGAACTTTCAAAAAATGAATGGAAGTGAATGGGGACAAAAACCGGGCGTGGCAGGTGGGTGTGAGTTCGAATCCCCATGCTGTACCTGAGTCTGGGTTACATCAGTGGGCTTTACGATATAGAGTTGGAACGGCGTTGATATCTCGAACTTTCAAAAAATGAATGGAAGTGAATGGGGACAAAAACCGGGCGTGGCAGGTGGGTGTGGGTTCGAATCCCCATGCTGTACCTGAGTCGGGGTTACATCAGGGGGCTTTACGATTTATAGTTGGAACGGCGTTTATATCTCGAACTTTCAAAAAATGAATGGAAGTGAATGAGGACAAAAACCGGGCGTGGCAGGTGGGTGTGGGTTCGAATCCCCATGCTGTATGTGAGTGGGGTTACATCAGTGGGAAGTGAGCATATCTAAATGCTGTATAGAAGAGCTGCAGTGTGTGTGTTTGGGGGGGTGAAGACTCACACAGGCGACTCTGTCTAAATCCTAGCTCTCGATTTGAGCCGAAGGAATGGAAGTCAATGGGACTCATTGGTTACATAAAGGTTGTAGAAATAACCATTCAACAACTATTCAAACGGTAAAAAGAGGGCGTGGCGGGTGAACGGAAAGGCGGATCGAAACGCAAAAAACAAGAAGTGACGACAATAACGGGCCGGATGATTTAGAGTTGGAACCGCGTCGATATCTCAACATTTTTTCAAAAATGAATGGAAGTCTATGGGAAAAAATTTCCGGAAAAACGGGCGTGGCCGGCGACTGGGCGGGCGGATCGAAAACCTGTATACAAGCAGTCCATTCCCGTATGGGCCGGACGATTTGGCGCTGGAACGGGGTCGATATCTCGAAAACTGCGGACGAAGAAAGCCGGACAAAAAACGGGCAGAATAATAATAATAATAACTAGAGAGTGCATTTCCGGAGAAAATGCGAGTGTGATTGCCGTGTGGCGGTCGGCGGGCGTGCGCAGGTCGGGGGTGCGCATGCGTTTAGAAGTGGTGCGGTGCTTGGGGTGTGAATACTTTCTCCCAGACAGGCCACTGTATCTGTGCACAAGCTGTGGTGTGAGCACAAGTTCACTCTGGGTGTGTTTGAAAAGCCAAACCTGTAAATAAATGCATTTCTGCACGTTTCTACTGCTTACAAATCAGTACTCATTCATTTACATGTGATTATCACTGTAGGGGCCATGGTATTGCGCAATGTATGATCGGCTGTGTCTCATTTACAGCTTTCAGGCAGAGTGCACTCACACTTCGGTCCCTACTTTAGCATATTAGCCATTCCCATTGATTTTAATGCATTCGTTAGCCTTAAAGCTAACGGATATAATATCTTTTTTTCTGTTGCAACGCGAACGATATGACGCTCACTGCTAAGTCTAACTGGCTTATAATTTCATTCTGTGCAGTGTTTTCATTTTAAAAATCACTAATACTTTAGTTACAGACCAAAATAAGTCAGATTTTTTGACGGCCGCCATTTTCTGCTCTCAGAACGGTCTGAACAGGTCGCCTACGTCATCACGTTGACGTTGTGTGGAAAGCCAAAGGTGTCAAATTTTTTGTCCAAAAATTCGGGCAAAAACGGGCATAAATGCCACACGGATGGGCGTATCCGGATGATTTTTTGGATTTGGGCGCTAATTAATGACCCGGTCGATGAAGAGTTGGAACGGCGTTGATAGTTCGAAATTTTTTTCAAAATGAATGGGAGTCAATGGGGCAAAACGGGCACCTTAAAACGGGCACTGTGGGCACAGTGTTTGTTCGATCCAAAAGCTGTATACAAGCAGTCCATTCCCGTATAGGCCGGACGATTTGGCGCTGGAACGGGGTCGATATCTCGAAAATTGCGGACGAAGAAAGCCGGACAAAAAACCGGTGGAATGGTGATATTTTATTGAAAACGAAAATAACAATATCAATAGTGTGCTTGCCTTTAGGCAATCACACTAATAACTAGAGAGTGCATTTCCGGAGAAAATGCGAGTGTGATTGCCGTGTGCCGGTCGGCGGGCGTGCGCAGGTCGGGGGCGCGCATGCGTTTAGAAGTGGTGCGGTGCGTGGGGTGTGAATACTTTCTCCCAGACAGGCCACTGTATCTGTGCACAAGCTGTGGTGTGAGCACAAGTTCACTCTGGGTGTGTTTGAAAAGCCAAACCTGTAAAAAAATGCATTTCTGCACGTTTGTACTGCTTACAAATCAGTACTCATTCATTTACATGTGATTATCACTGCAGGGGCCATGGTATTGCGCAATCTATGATCGGCTGTGTCTCATTTACAGATTTCAGGCATAGTGCACTCAGACTTCGGTCCCTCTTTTAGCATTTAGCAATTCCCATTGATTTCAATGCATCCGTTAGCCTTGAAGCTAACGGATATAAATATCTTTGTTTCTGTTGCAGCGCGAACGATATGACGCTCACTGCAAAGTCTAACTGCACTATAATTTCATTCTGTGCAGCGTTTTCATCTTAAAAATCACTAATACTTTAGTTACAGACCAAAATAAGTCAGATTTTTTGGCGGCCGCCATTTTCTATTCTCAGAACGGCCTGAAGATGCCGTCTACGTCATCACGTTGACGTTCTGTGGAAAGCCAAAGGTGTCAAGATTTTTGTCCAAAAATTCGGGCAAAAACGGGCATAAATGCCACACGGATGGGCGTATCCGGATGATTTTTTGGATTTGGGCGCTAATTAATGACCCGGTCGATCAAGGGTTGGAACGGCGTTGATAGCTCGAAATTCATTTCAAAATGAATGGGAGTCAATGGGGAAAAACGGGCACCTTAAAACGGGCACTGTGCCCACAGTGTTGGTTCGATCCAAAAGTTGTATACAAGCGCTCTATTCCCGTATGGGCCGGACGATTTGGCGCTGGAACGGGGTCGATATCTCGAAAACTGCGGGAGAAGAAGCACGGACAAAAAACGGGCAGAATAATAATAATATATTGAAAACGAAAATAACAATAACAATAGTGTGCTTGCATTCTGCAATCACACTAATAACTAGAGAGTGCATTTCCGGAGAAAATGCGAGTGTGATTGCCGTGTGCCGGTCGGCGTGCGTGCGTGCTTATCCGAACGCCGTATCGAAGCTGGGAGCAGCGTCGACGGGCCGGACGGCTCAGAGTCGGAACAGCGTCGACGTCCGGACGTCTCAGAAACGGGCGTGGCAGATGGGCGGGGCTGCGTATGACCATGCTGTATCCAAGTCGGGGTGTCATCAGTGGGCTAAACAAATTAGAGTTGGAACGGCGTTGATATCTCGAAATATTAAAAAAGTGGGCGTGGCAGGCGGGCGGGGCTGCGTATGACAATGCTGTATCCAATTTGGGGTGTCATTAACTGGCCAGATGATTTACAGTTGGAACGGTGTTGATATCTCGAAATATAAAAAAATGGGCGTGGCAGGTGGGCGGGGCTGCGTATGACCATGCTGTATCCAAGTTGGGGTGTCATCAGTGGGCTAAACAAATTAGAGTTGGAACGGCGCTGATATCTCGAAATATTAAAAAGTGGGCGTGGCAGGCGGGCGGGGCTGCGTATGACCATGCTGTATCCAGGTTGGGGTGTCATTAACTGCCCGGATGATTTACAGTTGGAATGGCGTTGATATCTTGAAATTTCCAAAAAATGAATGGAAGTGCATGGGGCTGAAAACCGGGCGTGGCAGGTGGGTTTGGGTTCGAGTCCCCATGCTGTATCTGAGTCGGGGTTACATCAGTGGGCTGTACAATTTAGAGTTGGAACGGCGTTGATATCTCGAACTTTCAAAAAATGAATGGAAGTAAATGGGGCTCTTATAGGTTAAATAAAGGTTATAGAAATAACCATTAAATAACCATTCAAAAAAAATGAATAGGAGTCAATGGTATTGCGCAATCTATGATCGGCTGTGTCTCATTTACAGCTTTCATTCATAGTGCACTTACACAGTGCTCACACTTCGGTCCCTCCTTTAGCATGTAGCCATTGCCATTGATTTGAATGCATTTGTTAGCCTTGAAGCTAACGGATATAAATATCTTCTTTTCTGTTGCAACGCGAACGATTTGACGCTCACTGCTAAGTGTTACTGGCTTATAATTTCATTCTGTGCAGCGTTTTCACCTTAAAAATCACTAATACTTTAGTTACAGACCAAAATAAGTCAGATTTTTTGGCGGCGGCCATTTTCTGTTCTCAGAACGGACTGAAGATGCCGCCTACGTCATCACGTTGACGTTCTGTGGAAAGCCAAAGGTGTCAAGATTTTAGTCCAAAAATTCGGGCAAATACGGGCATAAATGCCACACGGATGGGCGTATCCGGATGATTTTTTGGATTTGGGCGCTAATTAATGACCCGGTCGATCAAGGGTTGGAACGGCGTTGATAGCTCGAAATTCATTTCAAAATGAATGGGAGTCAATGGGGAAAAACGGGCACCTTAAAACGGGCACTGTGCCCACAGTGTTGGTTCGATCAAAAAGTTGTATACAAGCGCTCTATTCCCGTATGGGCCGGACGATTTGGCGCTGGAACGGGGTCGATATCTCGAAAACTGCGGGAGAAGAAGCACGGACAAAAAACGGGCAGAATAATAATAATATATTGAAAACGAAAATAACAATAACAATAGTGTGCTTGCATTCTGCAATCACACTAACTAGAGAGTGCATTTCCGGAGAAAATGCGAGTGTGATTGCCGTGTGCCGGTCGGGCGGGCGCGCGTAACCCAATACTTTATCCAAGTCGGGGTTACATCAGTGGGCTTTACGATTTAAAATTAAAACGGCGTCGATATCTCAAACTTTCAAAAAATGAATGGAAGTGAATGGAGCCGAAAACCGGGCGTGGCAGGTGGGCATGGGTTCGAATCCCCATGCTGTACCTGAGTCGGGGTTACATCAGGGGGCTTTACAATATAGAGTTGGAACGGCGTTGATTTCTCGAACTTTCAAAAAATGAATGGAAGTGAATGGGGACAAAAACTGGGCGTGGCAGGTGGGCGTGGGTGTGAATCCCCATGCTGTACCTGAGTCGGGGTTACATCAGTGGGCTTTACGATTTAGAGTTGGAACGGCGTTAATATCTCAAAATTTTCAAAAAATTAATGGAAGTGAATGAGACCAAAAACCGGGCGTGGCAGGTGGGCATGGGTTCGAATCCCCATGCTGTATCTGAGTCGGGGTTACATCAGTGGGCTTTACCATTTAGAGTTGGAACGGCATTGATATCTCAAACTTTCAAAAAATGAATGGAAGTGAATGGAGCCGAAAAACGGGCGTGGCAGGTGGGTGTGGGTTCGAATCCCCATGCTGTACCTGAGTCGGGGTTACATCAGTGGGCTTTACCATTTAGAGTTGGAACGGCGTTGATATCTCGAACTTTCAAAAAATGAATGGAAGTGAATGGGGACAAAAAACGGGCGTGGCAGGTGGGCGTGGGTTCGAATCCCCATGCTGTACCTGAGTCGGGGTTACATCAGGGGGCTTTACGATTTAGAGTTGGAACGGCGTTGATATCTCGAACTTTAAAAAAATGAATGGAAGTGAATGGGAACAAAAACCGGGCGTGGCAGGTGGGCGTGGGTTCGATTCCCCATGCTGTACCTGAGTCGGGGTTACATCAGGGGGCTTTACGATATAGAGTTGGAACGGCGTTGATATCTCGAACTTTAAAAAATGAATGGAAGTGAATGGGAACAAAAACCGGGTGTGGCAGGTGGGCGTGGGTTCGAATCCCCATGCTGTATCTGAGTCGGGGTTACATCAGTGGGCTTTACGATTTAGATTTGGAACGGCGTTGATATCTCGAACTTTCAAAAAATGAATGGAAGTGAATGGGGCCGAAAATCGGGCGTGGCAGGTGGGCGTGGGTTCGAATCCCCATGCTGTACCTGAGTCGGGGTTACATCAGGGGGCTTTACGATATAGAGTTGGAACGGCGTTGATATCTCGAACTTTCAAAAAATGAATGGAAGTGAATGGGAACAAAAACCGGGCGTGGCAGGTGGGTGTGGGTTCGAATCCCCATGCTGTATCTGAGTCGGGATTACATCAGTGAGCTTTACGATTTAGATTTGGAACGGCGTTGATATCTCGAACTTTCAAAAAATGAATGGAAGTGAATGGGGCTGAAAACCGGGCGTGGCAGGTGGGTGTGGGTTCGAATCCCCATGCTGTACCTGAGTCGGGGTTACATCAGTGAGCTTTACGATTTAGATTTGGAACGGCGTTGATATCTCGAACTTTCAAAAAATGAATGGAAGTGAATGGGAACAAAAACCGGGCGTGGCAGGTGGGTGTGGGTTCGAATCCCCATGCTGTACCTGAGTCGGGGTTACATCAGTGGGCTTTACGATTTAGAGTTGGAACGGCGTTGATATCTCAAACTTTCAAAAAATGAATGGAAGTGAATGGGGACAAAAACCGGGCGTGGCAGGTGGGTGTGGGTTCGAATCCCCATGCTGTATCTGAGTCGGGGTTACATCAGGGGGCTTTACGATATAGAGTTGGAAAGGCGTTGATATCTCGAACTTTCAAAAAATGAATGGAAGTGAATGGGACCAAAAACCGGGCGTGGCAGGTGGGCGTGGGTTCGAATCCCCAGGCTGTACCCAAGTCGGGGTTACATCAGGGGGCTTTACGATTTAGAGTTGGAACGGCGTCGATATCTCAAACTTTCAAAAAATGAATGGAAGTGAATGGGACCAAAAACCGGGCGTGGCAGGTGGGCGTGGGTTCGAATCCCCATGCTGTACCCATGTTGGGGCGTCATCAGTGGGCTTTACGATATAGAGTTGGAACGGCGTTGATATCTCGAACTTTCAAAAAATGAATGGAAGTGAATGGGGACAAAAACCGGGCGTAACAGGTGGGTGTTGGTTCGAATCCCCATGCTGTACCTGAGTCTGGGTTACATCAGTGGGCTTTACGATATAGAGTTGGAACGGCGTTGATATCTCGAACTTTCAAAAAATGAATGGAAGTGAATGGGGACAAAAACCGGGCGTGGCAGGTGGGCGTGGGTTCGAATCCCCATGCTGTACCTGAGTCTGGGTTACATCAGTGAGCTTTACGATATAGAGTTGGAACGGCGTCGATATCTCGAACTTTCAAAAAATGAATGGAAGTGAATGGGGACAAAAACCGGGCGTGGCAGGTGGGTGTGGGTTCGAATCCCCATGCTGTATCTGAGTCCGGGTTACATCAGTGAGCTTTACGATATAGAGTTGGAACGGCGTCGATATCTCGAACTTTCAAAAAATGAATGGAAGTGAATGGGGACAAAAACCGGGCGTGGCAGGTGGGTGTGAGTTCGAATCCCCATGCTGTACCTGAGTCTGGGTTACATCAGTGGGCTTTACGATATAGAGTTGGAACGGCGTCGATATCTCGAACTTTCAAAAAATGAATGGAAGTGAATGGGGACAAAAACCGGGCGTGGCAGGTGGGTGTGAGTTCGAATCCCCATGCTGTACCTGAGTCGGGGTTACATCAGTGAGCTTTACGATATAGAGTTGGAACGGCGTTGATATCTCGAACTTTCAAAAAATGAATGGAAGTGAATGGGGACAAAAACCGGGCGTGGCAGGTGGGCGTGGGTTCGAATCCCCATGCTGTATCTGAGTCGGGGTTACATCAGTGAGCTTTACGATATAGAGTTGGAACGGCGTCGATATCTCGAACTTTCAAAAAATGAATGGAAGTGAATGGGGACAAAAACCGGGCGTGGCAGGTGGGTGTGAGTTCGAATCCCCATGCTGTACCTGAGTCTGGGTTACATCAGTGGGCTTTACGATATAGAGTTGGAACGGCGTCGATATCTCGAACTTTCAAAAAATGAATGGAAGTGAATGGGGACAAAAACCGGGCGTGGCAGGTGGGTGTGAGTTCGAATCCCCATGCTGTACCTGAGTCTGGGTTACATCAGTGAGCTTTACGATATAGAGTTGGAACGGCGTCGATATCTCGAACTTTCAAAAAATGAATGGAAGTGAATGGGGACAAAAACCGGGCGTGGCAGGTGGGTGTGAGTTCGAATCCCCATGCTGTACCTGAGTCTGGGTTACATCAGTGGGCTTTACGATATAGAGTTGGAACGGCGTTGATATCTCGAACTTTCAAAAAATGAATGGAAGTGAATGGGGACAAAAACCGGGCGTGGCAGGTGGGTGTGGGTTCGAATCCCCATGCTGTATCTGAGTCGGGGTTACATCAGTGGGCTTTACGATATAGAGTTGGAACGGCGTTGATATCTCGAACTTTCAAAAAATGAATGGAAGTGAATGAGGACAAAAACCGGGCGTGGCAGGTGGGTGTGAGTTCGAATCCCCATGCTGTAACTGAGTCGGGGTTACATCAGTGAGCTTTACGATATAGAGTTGGAACGGCGTTGATATCTCGAACTTTCAAAAAATGAATGGAAGTGAATGGGGACAAAAACCGGGCGTGGCAGGTGGGTGTGGGTTCGAATCCCCATGCTGTATCTGAGTCGGGGTTACATCAGTGGGCTTTACGATATAGAGTTGGAACGGCGTTGATATCTCGAACTTTCAAAAAATGAATGGAAGTGAATGGGGACAAAAACCGGGCGTGGCAGGTGGGTGTGGGTTCGAATCCCCATGCTGTACCTGAGTCGGGGTTACATCAGTGGGCTTTACGATTTAGAGTTGGAACGGCGTTGATATCTCGAACTTTCAAAAAATGAATGGAAGTGAATGGGACCAAAAACCGGGCGTGGCAGGTGGGCGTGGGGTCGAATCCCCAGGCTGTACCCAAGTCGGGGTTTCATCAGGGGGCTTTACGATTTAGAGTTGGAACGGCGTCGATATCTCGAACTTTCAAAAAATGAATGGAAGTGAATGGGGACAAAAACCGGGCGTGGCAGGTGGGTGTGGGTTCGAATCCCCATGCTGTATCTGAGTCGGGGTTACATCAGGGGGCTTTACGATATAGAGTTGGAAAGGCGTTGATATCTCGAACTTTCAAAAAATGAATGGAAGTGAATGGGACCAAAAACCGGGCGTGGCAGGTGGGCGTGGGTTCGAATCCCCAGGCTGTACCCAAGTCGGGGTTACATCAGGGGGCTTTACGATTTAGAGTTGGAACGGCGTCGATATCTCAAACTTTCAAAAAATGAATGGAAGTGAATGGGACCAAAAACCGGGCGTGGCAGGTGGGCGTGGGTTCGAATCCCCATGCTGTACCCATGTTGGGGCGTCATCAGTGGGCTTTACAATTTAGAGTTGGAACGGCGTCGATATCTCGAACTTTCAAAAAATGAATGGAAGTGAATGGGGACAAAAACCGGGCGTGGCAGGTGGGTGTGGGTTCGAATCCCCATGCTGTACCTGAGTCGGGGTTACATCAGGGGGCTTTACGATTTATAGTTGGAACGGCGTTTATATCTCGAACTTTCAAAAAATGAATGGAAGTGAATGAGGACAAAAACCGGGCGTGGCAGGTGGGTGTGGGTTCGAATCCCCATGCTGTATGTGAGTGGGGTTACATCAGTGGGAAGTGAGCATATCTAAATGCTGTATAGAAGAGCTGCAGTGTGTGTGTTTGGGGGGGTGAAGACTCACACAGGCGACTCTGTCTAAATCCTAGCTCTCGATTTGAGCCGAAGGAATGGAAGTCAATGGGACTCATTGGTTACATAAAGGTTGTAGAAATAACCATTCAACAACTATTCAAACGGTAAAAAGAGGGCGTGGCGGGTGAACGGAAAGGCGGATCGAAACGCAAAAAACAAGAAGTGACGACAATAACGGGCCGGATGATTTAGAGTTGGAACCGCGTCGATATCTCAACATTTTTTCAAAAATGAATGGAAGTCTATGGGAAAAAATTTCCGGAAAAACGGGCGTGGCCGGCGACTGGGCGGGCGGATCGAAAACCTGTATACAAGCAGTCCATTCCCGTATGGGCCGGACGATTTGGCGCTGGAACGGGGTCGATATCTCGAAAACTGCGGACGAAGAAAGCCGGACAAAAAACGGGCAGAATAATAATAATAATAATAATAACTAGAGAGTGCATTTCCGGAGAAAATGCGAGTGTGATTGCCGTGTGCCGGTCGGCGTGCGTGCGTGCTTATCCGAACGCCGTATCGAAGCTGGGAGCAGCGTCGACGGGCCGGACGGCTCAGAGTCGGAACAGCGTCGACGTCCGGACGTCTCAGAAACGGGCGTGGCAGATGGGCGGGGCTGCGTATGACCATGCTGTATCCAAGTCGGGGTGTCATCAGTGGGCTAAACAAATTAGAGTTGGAACGGCGTTGATATCTCGAAATATTAAAAAAGTGGGCGTGGCAGGCGGGCGGGGCTGCGTATGACAATGCTGTATCCAATTTGGGGTGTCATTAACTGGCCAGATGATTTACAGTTGGAACGGTGTTGATATCTCGAAATATAAAAAAATGGGCGTGGCAGGTGGGCGGGGCTGCGTATGACCATGCTGTATCCAGGTTGGGGTGTCATTAACTGCCCGGATGATTTACAGTTGGAATGGCGTTGATATCTTGAAATTTCCAAAAAATGAATGGAAGTGCATGGGGCTGAAAACCGGGCGTGGCAGGTGGGTTTGGGTTCGAGTCCCCATGCTGTATCTGAGTCGGGGTTACATCAGTGGGCTGTACAATTTAGAGTTGGAACGGCGTTGATATCTCGAACTTTCAAAAAATGAATGGAAGTAAATGGGGCTCTTATAGGTTAAATAAAGGTTATAGAAATAACCATTAAATAACCATTCAAAAAAAATGAATAGGAGTCAATGGTATTGCGCAATCTATGATCGGCTGTGTCTCATTTACAGCTTTCATTCATAGTGCACTTACACAGTGCTCACACTTCGGTCCCTCCTTTAGCATGTAGCCATTGCCATTGATTTGAATGCATTTGTTAGCCTTGAAGCTAACGGATATAAATATCTTCTTTTCTGTTGCAACGCGAACGATTTGACGCTCACTGCTAAGTGTTACTGGCTTATAATTTCATTCTGTGCAGCGTTTTCACCTTAAAAATCACTAATACTTTAGTTACAGACCAAAATAAGTCAGATTTTTTGGCGGCGGCCATTTTCTGTTCTCAGAACGGACTGAAGATGCCGCCTACGTCATCACGTTGACGTTCTGTGGAAAGCCAAAGGTGTCAAGATTTTAGTCCAAAAATTCGGGCAAATACGGGCATAAATGCCACACGGATGGGCGTATCCGGATGATTTTTTGGATTTGGGCGCTAATTAATGACCCGGTCGATCAAGGGTTGGAACGGCGTTGATAGCTCGAAATTCATTTCAAAATGAATGGGAGTCAATGGGGAAAAACGGGCACCTTAAAACGGGCACTGTGCCCACAGTGTTGGTTCGATCAAAAAGTTGTATACAAGCGCTCTATTCCCGTATGGGCCGGACGATTTGGCGCTGGAACGGGGTCGATATCTCGAAAACTGCGGGAGAAGAAGCACGGACAAAAAACGGGCAGAATAATAATAATATATTGAAAACGAAAATAACAATAACAATAGTGTGCTTGCATTCTGCAATCACACTAATAATAATAATATGACTAACGGATAACAATAGTGTGCTTGCCTACAGCAATCACACTAATAATATGACTTTCGGATAACAATAGTGTGCTTGCCTACAGCAATCACACTAATAATATGACTTACGGATAACAATAGTATGATTGCCTTTAGGCAATCACACTAATAATTAACTTCAACTGGTAACACATAAATGAATTAAGTTTTATTTAATTAAGTTTGAAAGTTAGATTAACACAATTTTTTTTGTCAGATCAGTGTACTTTTTTGGTTGTTTTCAAATCAATAGTTTGCATTAATACAACTTAAATTTAAAGTCAACCTGAACAAAGTTTTAAAATTTTTCAACTCAATTATTTATTTTATTTAAAAGTGAAATGCTACTCCTTACCAATGCACTAGTATGGTTTCAGGTAATGGCAGTTTTGTACTAACCATAGTGTGTCATTTTAGTTTGGTACATGTAATTAAAAGAAACAAAAAACACTTGAATGTAATGCATTTTTTAAACTTTATTTAGCATTCTTTATATATAGACTTCATAAGTCACCAACATGGCACCAACACATAAGCATAAATGACATAAAAGGATGCAACAAGTTGTCAACAAGTGCACTTTGGTTACATTCATGACAGGAACGGTAGTTACTCATTACACAAGATTCATCACTTCACAAGGTTAATATCAAACACAGTCTTGGACAATTTAGTATCTTCAATTCACCTCACTTGCATGTCTTTGGACTGTGGGAGGAAACCGGAGCACCCGGGGTAAACCCACGCAGACGTGGGGAGAACATGCAAACTCCACACAAAAAGGACCACTCAACCTGGGAATCGAACCCAGGACTTTCTTGCTGTGGGGCAACAGTGCTACCCACTTAGACACCGTGCCACCCAAAAGCATTATATGTAAAGATTATACATGCTATGACATTTCATTTAAATTGTCATCAGTGATGTTACCTGCATACATTAATATTTATGGTAGGACTGTCCCGAATACCAATTTGTGAGTTCAAGTGCTTTATTTAAATCAGCAGCAAATATTTGTAGCGTTGTATGCTGCGCGAACAAAATGAATCAAGCTCTAATTTGTAATTAACAGATATAACCCACAACAAGCATATTAACAACACAGCGAGTTCTTGGTGACACAGTGACTAAGTGGGTAGCACTGTCGGCTCACAGCAAGAAGGTCCTGGGTTTGATTCCCAGGTGAGGTGGTCCGGGTCCTTTCTGTGTGGAGTTTGCATGTTCTCCCCATGTCTGTGTGGGTTTCCTCCGGGTCCTCCGGTTTCCTCCCACAGTCCAAAGACGTGCAAGTGAGGTGAACTGGAGACACTAAATTGTCCAGGACTGTGTTCGATATAATCTTGTGAAGTGATGAATCTTGTGGAATGAGTAACTACCGTTCCTGTCATGAATGTAACCAAAAGTGTAAAACATGACGTTAAAATCCTAATAAACGAATAAACAAACAAACAAACTGAATATAAGATGTACACCAATCAGCCATAACATTAAAACCACCTCATTGTTTCTACACTCACTGTTCATTGTATCAGCTCCACTTACCATATAGAAGCACTTTGTAGTTCTACAATTACTAACTGTAGTCCATCTGTTTCTCTACATGCTTTGTTACCCCCTTTCACCCTGTTCTTCAATGGTCAGGACCCCCACAGAGCAGGTATTATTTAGGTGGTGGATGATTCTCAGCACTGCAGTGACACTGACAGTGGTGGTGTGTTAGTGTGTGTTGTGCTGGTATGAGTGGATCAGACACAGCAGCGCTCCTGGAGTTTTTAAACACCTCAGTGTAACTGCTAGAGTGAGAATATTCCAGCAATCAAAAATATCTGGCCGACAGCGCCCCGTGGGCAGCGTCCTGTGACCACTGATGAAGGTCTAGAAGATGACCGACTCAAACAGCAGCAATAGATGAGCGATCGTCTCTGACTTTACATCTACAAGGTGGACCAACTAGGTAGGCGTGTCTAATAGAGTGGACAGTGAGTGGACACGGTATTTTAAAAATCCAGCAGCGCCGCTGTGTCTGATCCACTCATACCAGCACAACACACACTAACACACCACCACCATGTCAGTGTCACTGCAGTGCTGAGAATCATCCACCACCTAAATAATACCTGCTCTGTGGTGGTCCTGACCATTGAAGAACAGGGTGAAAGCAGGCTGAAAAAAGTATGTAGATGGACTACAGTCAGTAATTGTAGAACTATAATAAACAAACAAACATGCTATATAAACACTTCGCTGCGTTCATTACACGACATTAATCCATTTCTTTTGGCTTAAAGACAATTGCATTAGTGTGGTTACAGCAGGGTTTGAATTCTGCCATACAGATTTTGGACTTTGGGGGACATCTTGTGCTGCTCAAGCTGCATGATGATTTTCTGGAGCACTTCAAAAGTGAAATGAAGGGATTTTGGATAAGCTAGGTTAAGTATGTATATAAGACCTAAAAGCAGAGCACAAGCTGAGGAGACAGAGGTCAGTTCATGCAACACCTCCACTCCCTCAATGACTATGCCAATGTCTTCAGGTGGCTCCTGAATTCCTTCTCCCTCCCTCCGAACAAGAAACACTGCCATGGTGAGCTGCTCAAGGTCCCTCTGAACATCACCTGCACCAGAATTCTAAAGTACAGAATATGATAAAGACTAGCATTACTTTACACTGTAATGCAATAGCTGTGAAATAGGTAAAGAACTGTACAGAAATTTACCACAAGTTCACTAGCACACTAATCAACAAGTTAGCTCATAGGCTAAACAGGACCCCCCACAAGACCACCACAGAGCAGGTATTATTTAGGTGGTGGATGATTCTCAGCACTGCAGTAACACTGACATGGTGGTGGTGTGTTAGTGTGTGTTGTGCTGGTATGAGTGGATCAGACACAGCAGCGCTGCTGGAGCTTTTAAATACCGTGTCCACTCACTGTCCACTCTATTAGAAACACCTGCCTTGTCAGTCCACCTTGTTGATGTAAAGTCAGAGACAGTAGCTAATATGTTGCTGCACAGTTTGTGTTAGTGTGAAACTGAGGTGTTTCAAAACTCCAGCAGCACTAATGTTTCTGATCTAATCATACCAGCTCAACACACTAAAAACACACCACCACATCAAGGTCACTAAAGTGCTGAGATTGATCCACCACCCAAATACCTGCTCTGGGGAGGTCCTAAGGGGGTCCTGATCATTGATGAACAAGGTAAAATGAAACTAACAAAATATACAGAGAGAGAGACAGACAGACTACAGTCTGATATTGCAGGTATTTGATCCAATTCACTATTTTTTTTGTTCCTAAGCATTAGATTTTGTCCAAGACAACTTCTTTGTGGGGAAAAAACTAAATTAATCCAACTAAACTATAGGTGTTATGATTTTTACAGCTGAGAAAAACCTATTTCACAGAATTACTATAAATCTGTGATATTATACTTTTGAAACTTACAACATATTCCTTGATCAGGTCATCTGCATTTTCTCCCAGGAATATGATGAGAGCTTTCAAGAGACACTCTCTCCAAAGATGAATGTCGTTAGTCTAGAACAACATAATCTTGATTAGAAAAGCAGTCTCAGCACCTTTTTAAATCAATATTGTGCAGCACTACAGATATGTAACCCCTAAATACCCCTAATATTTTTTTCGGTAAAATAAAATAGCATATTTTCTAAAAACCTGTTTTCACTTCGTAGTTATTGGGCATTATGTGTAGATGTTTGGCAAAAAATTAATGTACTGTTGAATAAGTCTGTAACATAAACATAAAGTGTGGAGTAGGTGAAAGGGGTGTGCAGACTTTCCGGCTTGACTGTACATTAACAGTTACAGACCTGTAAACCTTTTCTTATAATGCAGAATTACACAAAGAATTACAACTTGTATAGCTTACACCAAAATGAATTGCAAAACAGATATCCTTACTACTACATCTAAACTACATTTGCTTCATTTAAAAACTGATTAACATAGAATTGTAATTTTAAAAAGTGATGATTTTCTGCTTTTGAGTCGCTGAAAACATGCCTTGCATATAAAAGGCACAGTCAACACTATACTCTATGGGTGTAGTCGAAAAGCTAGGAAGCTCTCTACATAGGCAGCATTTTACGTCATCTGAAGCGCTCTCGAGAAGGAGGCTGTTCGAATTCCTAGATGCCTTAATAAGCTGTCTAGTTAGGCATCTTAAAATTTTTATGTTATTTTGACTCAAGAACGATTGAGCATCAGAAGCATCCTTAGTGATCAAGGCAATCCCAGCATTCAGTACGGCAGCTCTTCTCTCCCAGAAAAATAATGAAAACATGGCTGACGGGGCGGAGAAACAAACTGAGTTATTTTAAAACGTAAATAAATTATTATTGTTTTTTAACTTGTATAAACTTGCACAAGTGTTTTTATTTGCAAGTTCGGGCTTGTCAGCGAATGTAACCGTTTTTCGTACACGGAGGAAAATGTTAGTTCACATACTAGTGCACTGTGCCCCCATCCCATAGGTTTGAATGACAAGATGCTAAATGCGAAACCCGATGGAATCGCTGTCTAAGTAGTGCGTTCGAATAACCTGACTTATAAGTCACTGACTTATTAGAATCCTCGCTACTAAGGAAGCTGCCTATGTAGGCAGTAAGACAGCAAGGCAGCTCACTAGGTTTTCAAACACACCCTATAAGTATACAGATAAAGTGACATCACTCTTAGCTATGGAAACTCAGGGTCCGCTTTGACAGATCTACCTGGCCCAGTGCGTCTAAGATATCAGCAGTCTTTTGGCGCGTTGCTCCTCCTCTGATTAGCTGATTTGAGTACAGGTCTAACTGGGCCATGAACTTCTCCTCAAGAGGAACAGCCATGAGCCTCTTGAACTCTGCATTGATCTGAAACAAAACAAATGACACTGGATATAGAATGGACAAAATCTCAGTAAACCAAGAAGTCCTGACAAATATGGAAACTGAAAATGTAAACTGTCAGTAAGCAGTGTTCTACTTAATCTTAATTACATCAACCCATGACCAATTAATAAACGCTCAACATATCAAAACATAGATACAGAGATCTATTACTTCATGAAAGTGACTATTACCTCTTTCTGTTGGAACAATGCAGGCCATCTGTCCTTGAAGTCCTTAATGCTTGGCTCTTGGTTCACCACCTCCTGTCGTCGGTAGGCAAATGTAAGAGCCATTTTGCCTGCAATTACCCTTCCATTGTTCCTTATCCAGATATCTGTCAGCAGTTCCAGTCTCTCTTTTTCAAGGCTTTCCAGAGTCTGGCCAACAGGAAATGATGGATAAAAGTTAGCTTTGTTTCGTTTTGGCTTCTTCACTTTCTTAGCAGGAAAAGCATCTGTAGTAGCTTTGGATTTGAGGGAATTTACTGACAACTCTGGACATCCTTGCAACTTGAGCTGAGTCCTGTAGTTTCCCATTTTGTACTTCAGACGCTGTTTCCAACCGTAGCAGCCATTGAATGAGCCAGGTTCTGCCAAACAAGGGTGTTTCTTTAGTAAGGCCTCTGCAACTAGACAGAAATGTGCATCTTCTGGGTAGGCTTTGTATTGGTAAATTTGTTCTGCTAATCTATTTAAGATATCAGACTTGATTCGGGAGCTAAGAATCAACCTTTTGCAACTCACTTTGTACTCAGAATTACCTTTCTGTAGTTGCAGCTCTGCATCATATGAAAATTGGGGAATTGGAAAGTCATCTGGCCACTGCTGTTTTCTAGATAATAGAGATTCGGGAGATGAGAGGATTATTGTGTCATCTGATGTCAAAGATCTACAGTTGTCAGAATCATGGGAAAGAGAATGGGATAATGTAGTCTCAGTGGCACAGCGCAAAGGTGGATTTGTTTGCTGGTGGATCACCTTGACTGTCCCCAAATCCTGAAGTTCAGTGGTAGAATTAAGATTAAAAAATTCATTGCCAAAATCATAGTCCATGTATTGCAGTCTGGTGTTGCCCTTTAATTGAAAAGTAGTCTTTATCATGCCGAGAAGGTCATTTAGTGACTCTGGTATGCCATTTGGAAGTGTCATTTTTTCAATGTTGCTGTCCCCCAAAATCACCTTCAGTCTTGCAAGTCTTGAACCAGCCATGGTAGTTTGAGAAAAGAAACAACTTAGTAAGACTCAGCATGAGGCAAATCGTCTCAAAACTTCAACTGATTATTTTTTTTAGAGAATTTATGTAGGATTGTAGTAGTAGATTGCAGTAGTTTTATCCAAATTGGCCTAAAACTGGCAACTGAGTAGATAGTAAATGATAATATAGGACTAAACTGTAGCAGACATAGTGAATAATTAATTATTATTCACATGGTTATTTTACCATCTTTTTAACAAATATGTACAGTGGCCTACCTTAAACATTGGATTAAATAAAAATAAATAAATAATAATAAAATTTTTTTTAAAGTGGCAGTAAAAGAAAACTTGGATAAAAATGCAAAAATGAGAATAACAAAAACACGAAGGGTAACTGGTTTTAAAATGCATTTGCTTTTTTTAACTGAAAGTTGAAAACATTAAGTGAAAACTTAACTGAAACATATTCTGACTTTCAGTATTATTTTCAATTATTTTTGAAAGCACAATAGTAGAGCAGTGAATCTAGCTTTTGTTTTCATGCATAATAAAATAACTTAATCATAGAGCTCACCCTTTAAATTTGTATGTATCTCTTCAATGTAACAAGACGCTTGTAACTTTCATTGTTGTAACTTCCATGTTGTAACTTCCATGTTCATTTGTATTCCTCAGTAAGGTAAGCCTCTGGTTGAAGTATATTCTTTGCTGTAACTTGTTTTAGAATCTATCTTTGTAACTTTGACTATCAACTTGCTTAACTGTGCTAGAATTGAACTATTTGTAGAAACTATACCTAGTCTGTTGATGCATTAATCTGTGTTTTGCTGATTGGTTAAAGTGGCTCCAGGTGCCTATTGTTAAAGGCCTAGGTGTGAATTGAGGGGCAGGGCTAAGCTTAGTATAAAATTAAATCTAGCGGCCGGTCTTTACCGTCACTGGTTTTAATGTCTGTCTGAACTGTTTAATCTATCTAACTATTACTACTAATCTAATTGTGGCGAGACGGTAAAAGGGAAGGTCGACAACGCCACCCCAGGTATTTATACCCAGGGAACAAACACCATTACTTAACCCAAAATAGGGCACACAGATTCGTTATACAAGAAAAGAAGGACAGAGACTTGTCTCCAATCAAAACAGTGGGTTTTTATTTATACAATTACTCATTATGAACCAAATTACGAATAAAATAAACACAAAAAAAACACAGACAAGAAAAAAACAAAAAAACAATTCACACAGAATCACTTAACCAGAATCAAGAAAAAAATAAAATAGTAGTAGTACAAAAAAAACCGGATGTGACACTCAAGGACTTACCAGTCAGAAGGCCGACTCACTCACCTATAAGGAGACGCTGATGAAAAGGCAAAGCATAGCACAAGCCACACATACACGTGCTCCACATACACACACACACACACACTAAAGACAATGACAAACAAGTAACTAACACACACACCGTGAAAAACCCCACACTACACACCTATGCATCTCCAGCTAGATGGTGGTCTAACCCGCCCCAGTAGGCCCTCTATCTAATTCACAATACTGATTACAAATAATAAAATAATCCAGTAATAACCAATTATTATAGAATAACCAAGCCACAAACCATACAATACCAATTATAACTTAAATCTACTACTACTACTAACACACTCAACAAAGCAGACAAACAACAATCAAAGCAAAACAATTAAGACAACAATGCAAGAAGACAAAAACAAAACAATACAAACAGAGAAACAAAACAGTACCAAACAATAAGAGTAACAAAACAATACCAAACAATAAAGGAAACAAAACAGCAGGAGCCAGTCGATTACTGTTACTCCGTTTATCCAAACGGAACACAGGAAACACGAAGATAATTCAGCTCACGCTAAAAAGAGAGAAAAACCCGCATTCACATAATCTATTTAAAAAAAATCATGAATTCTTAATACTATTTAAAAACCAACCATACCTGGCAAACATCAGACCTCGTGTCGTAGCGTGAATAATGGCAACACCCACCTAAAAGCAGTCAGTCGCAGAAAGCGCAGACGCCAGTCCTAAACCATAATGCTTACAAAAGTTAAATTATCTTAGTCTAGGCTTTCTTTAACAAAGCGCTTTATCTATACATGACCAAACAACCCGTAACATACCTGAAGACAGTTTATTAGCTCCCAATCCAGCCACCGGCACAAACAATCAGCCACAACTTCACGACCCGGAAAAACAGGAACCAAACCTCGAATGGAACCCCCTCGGCGGAAGTGATCACCCAGGTAACAGACGCCATAGCGTACTAGATCCCCTCTATTTATAGCCACTAAACATACCAATCAAATTCTGATTGGACGGGTGGCAAAACAGGTGGCAGAAGAAAAATAATATAATACCATAATACCACATAAACTAAACTAACTTTGGGTAAGTACTATCAGTCTCTGACATTGTTCAATGCTACTCAAACATTCCTGTGCTTATATCTCACAGACCCTGCAGACATCAGAAGTCACATTACAGGAACAGCAACGCCAGCAACCTCATCTACCCCCAACTGTTGCAACAGTCTCAAACAGTGGTGGTAGGTGGGGTCTGGAATTGTCAATCAGCCATCCAGAAAGCTGACTTCATCTCAGCTTTTGCACTTTCTCACAGCCTCGACTTCCTGGCACTGACTGAGACATGGATCACCACCGAGAACTCAGCAACACCAGCAGCCTTATCCTCTGCCTACACCTTCTCTCATACACCGAGAGGATCTGGTAGGGGTGGTGGTACAGGTTTGCTCCTGACCAGGAAATGGCAATTCACTACTGTGAATGTTTCTCACCTTAACGTTTCATCCTTTGAATTTCATGCTATTACTGTTACTTTTCCAATTACTCTTCATATCGTTGTCATCTACAGACCACCAGGCTCATTGGGAGACTTCATAGAAGAGCTGGACGTTCTTCTGAGTTTCTTCCCTTCAGATGGAACTCCTCTGACTCTTCTTGGTGACTTTAATCTCCCTACACTTCAGTCCTCCTGTCTTCTTCCTCTTCTTTCATCTTTCGACCTCCTCTTTAACCACAGCCCTCCGACACACAAAGGTGGCAATCTTCTGGACCTGGTCTTCAGCCGTCCAGCTTCTGTTCTGGACCTCACTGTCACCCCACTTCACCTTTCCGACCATCACTTTGTGTCCTTCTCTCTCCATCTCCCAACTCTCTCTACCTCCAACCACACATACACTCTTAAAACACGCCCTAATCTTCACTCTTTATCTTCCTCCCTGTTGATCTCCACCATCCTAACGTCACTACCTAACCCTGACATGCTTGCTACCCTTCCACTCAACTCTGCAACTAATACTCTACTCCCTTCTCTTTCAACATCCCTCGATCAGCTCTGTCCTCTTACCCTCAAACGAGGAAAACCTTCTCACCCTGCTCCTTGGCTTTCAGATGCACTGCGCAGCAACAGAAGAGAATTAAGGGCAGCTGAGAGAAAGTGTAGGAAATCTAAGCTCAGTGTTGATCTCCACTCCTACCACGATCTGCTGTCCAGGTTCTCATCCGGTGTGACTGCTGCAAAAACATCTTTCTACAAAGCCAAGCTTGAACAATCTGCTGCTGACCCACGTAAGCTTCATGCTATCTTTTCCTCTCTTCTGAACCCTCCTCCCCCTCCCCCATCTGCCTCTCTCACTGCTACTGACTTTTCAACATTCTTTCAGGACAAGATCGACAAAATCAGTCAATCCTTCTCTCCGACTGACCCACTCTCAACTGACCCTCAACCCACCAACACACTCACCAGCTTCACCCCACTCACCATGGATGAGGTTACACAGCTCCTCTCATCCAGCAATCCCACCACATGCGCACTCGACCCTATACCATCCACCATCCTTAAAGACATCTCACAGGACCTAATCCCCTTCATCACACCCATCATCAACAACTCCCTGACATCAGGTGTCGTCCCTACTGCTTTTAAGAAGACTCAGGTCATTCTCATTCTTAAGAAACCTACACTAGACACTACAGACATTAACAACTACAGACCTGTCTCACTCCTCTCTTTTCTATCTAAAATTCTTGAACGTGCTGTCTATAACCAACTATCTGCCTTTCTTACTCAGAATGACCTCCACGATCCGTACCAGTCTGGCTTCAAGGCAGCACATTCTACGGGAACAGCACTTGTAGCTGTTACTGAGAAGCTTCATGCAGCCAAAGCAGCCAAACTGTCATCGGTCCTCATTCTTCTTGACCTCTCTGCAGCCTTCGACACAGTGAATCACAGCATTCTCTTGTCCACTCTCTCCAACCTTGGAGTAACAGGTTCAGCATGGCAATGGATGGCCTCCTACCTGGAAGGGCGCTCCTACCAAGTGTCATGGAGGGGATCCATATCTCCCCCATGCACTCTCTCAACCGGTGTTCCTCAGGGCTCTGTACTTGGCCCACTTCTTTTCTCTATCTACGCCCGCTCTCTGGGTAAGGTCATAGCCTCCCATGGCTTCTCCTACCACTCCTATGCAGATGACACTCAGCTCGTTCTGTCATTTCCTCCTTCAGACACACAAGTCTCAGCTCGCATCTCAGCATGTCTGCGAGATATCTCACAATGGATGTCAGCTCATCATCTGAAACTTAATCCCAGCAAGACAGAGATGTTGCTCATTCCAGGAGATCAGTCTCCAACCCAAGACCTTCTCATTTCTCTTGATGACTCCCAGATCAGACCATCTGATAAGGTAAGAAGTCTTGGTGTTGTCCTGGATAACCAGCTGACCTTCTCTCCTCATATAGCCAACATGACAAGATCGTGTCGGTTCCTCCTGTACAACATCAGGAAGATTCGTCCATTTCTCTCCAGGGAAGCTACCCAGATTCTGGTGCAATCACTTGTAATCTCACGGTTGGACTACTGCAACTCCCTCCTGGCTGGAGCTCCCATGTCCACTATTAAACCCTTGCAGCTCATTCAAAATGCAGCTGCCCGTCTGCTTTTTAACCAACCTAAACACTGCCACATCACCCCACTGCTGCCACATCACCCCACTGCTGCGTTCTTTTCACTGGCTTCCTTCCTGTAGCTGCACACATTCCGTTTAAAACACTGATGCTCACCTACAAAGCCAAAAATGGACCAGCCCCAAGCTACCTTCGAGGCCTAATCAAACCCTGCTCTGTACCACGCAACCTCCGAGCCACTAGTCTCGCTCGACTTGAGCCTCCATCCAGGACTAAAGGAAGACAAGCATCAAGGCTGTTCTCTGTTCTAGCACCCAAGTGGTGGAATGAACTTCCTCTGTCTGTCCGAACATCTGAGTCCCTTGCTGTCTTCAAAAAACGATTAAAAACCCACCTTTTTACTAAACACTTAAGCTGACATACCTATTTACCAACATTTTTTCTATTTCAAAAAAAAAAAAAAAAACACTTTGGTTCTAACAGGTTTCAGTAGATTTTTGTTCTTTGACTGTTGTTTACTAAAACTTGAGAAATGAAATGTTTACTATGGAAGCACTTCTGTAAGTTGCTCTGGATAAGAGCGTCTGCTAAATGCAGAAAATGTAAATGTGAATGTAAGACGCATCCCTCCAATTTTGTAGTCTGCCAGTGGATATGCGTCAAGCAGTTCTTGTGGCTCAGCAAGTTCCACTTCCTTGCCTGGTGAGGTTTTAAGATCATATGCTCGATAGTGTTCAATATACCATCCACTGAGCTTCTTCACAATATAAATCAACTTGTCCTGCAGAATCACCATATGGATGATTTCACTAAACTCTGGCAGTCCCCCTAGTGAGCCATGTATCAAGATCATCCCACACTTGTAGTTTTGTCCATTATAAGTCACACATTTGGCCAAACACACCATGTCCATCCCTGAAGACTTCTGTCTCAGGGCATTTGAGATTTCCTTGTTAAGAACATCAATGTGAAACATTTGTCATTTCCAATGGAGGTCTGGTAAAGGTACATGTGTGCAAATTATGTGCAATCTGATACTGATGCCTCTCTGAAAGTGAAAGCAGCACATTTTTGAAGCACCTGATATTTCGAACAACCCTTTTAAAAAACCATGTTTGGCTTCAAAACGCATTGTCCATAGTGCAACCAATGGACCAAACTGACGGAACAGGTGTGGATAGTGCTCCAAGAAATGGTAGTTTTGGTTTAAGCTGACAGTCTGGAAAAACCTCTTGAAATCTAACTCTGTGCTCAGATATCTTAAAATCAAGATATGCAATGGAGCCCTCAGTATGAACGGGACAGACAACAAGATCTACAATGTCCTTCAGATCTGTTAAGATCTGCCAAGCTGGCTCATCGCAAGGACTCTCTTTCCAATCAGCAAAGGCGATAATCTAATTAGAGTCCAGTTCTCATGCGCATTTCCCCCAACAGTTTTTTTTTTTATTCAAAATTGAGAGCAACAGGATGAGGTCGGTTAGTTTTGTCAGCCCACTTGAAATTAAAAGATGATATTTGTTCGTTTAATGTAAATAATGTGAAATACTTTTTTTGACAAATACACTGAGGCACAGAGCAAGTTCAAAAGGAACAATTCCTTCAAAAAGATCGTGAATGATATCTGGAGGAAAACCAGTGGCAACAGTAAAATATGAGAGGCGCTTTGACAAACTACAAGTTGATTTCACACCACAATAACTGGGCAGTTCATTTTCTTCAAGTATTTTTAAATGTTCTGCATGAACGTTTTTGGTTCTTAAGGTAAAGACTCCACTGCTGACTTCTTTAGTCTGGAACTCTGACTTTTCTGCAGTGCAAAATCTACATACATAGGACCCTGAAAAATTTTCCACAAACCCAGCAATACCATGTGCTCCAAGGTTGTCAGCGACAACACACTGAACTGTGCCTTTTACTGTTCTGCCCAACTTTGTTACAAATATCCCATGCTGTTCCAAGACTAGAAGATCATTAATTATTGGTTCTAACACTTTCTCATACCCATAGAACTTCAGATCATTACTTTTGACTAAAATAGCCAGAAAAATGGAAGACAAAGCAGAGTTGCAAGCTGGTGGCAAATTACCCAAAATCCAATACAAACCACAAATTTTATGCTTCCTTCTGGAAGTACCAAGGGGATTACATATTTCAAATTCATCAATGTATAAGATCAATGAAATGCTTTCCTGCGCAGACAACAGCCTATTTTCTTTAAAAAAGGCACCATCAAAAAAAGATTTGTATACATGCACAGAAGTTGGCTGCTTATGTACAGTACGTAAATTAACTGTTTGATCCAATATTGCCTGGCAGTCAAGAATTTGCTGCAAAGACTTTAAAATTGAAATATACTGGAATTACTTTTTTTTCTTTTGGTCAAGTATATATTCCACAGGGCTCACTACATTAAAGTGTCTCTTATAGTAAGCCTTTCGCCTCCAAGCACTGGGAAGTGGACCTTTATCATCAATTGCTTTTTTAACAGGGTTTGTCTCACAGAGTGCACTGGCTAGCTTTTCAACGACTGACTTGTCAAATTGGCATCTATGATCTTGTAATATCTGGCTAATAGTCTTTTGAGTAATCAGCAAAGAATGACAACCAATCAAATTGTTTAACTCCTGCAAAAGCTCATCTACAGCTGCATTAGATACAAGATGGACATTTTCTAACTTAAGGAGGACTGAAGCAATTTTAAACTCAATATCCTTCTCTAAGTTTTCAGAATACTCAATGTAACAGAAAAAAACATAATTTAACTCAACATTGCTCTCTATACTTTCCCCATCTGAAATATCACAAGCAGCAGCAGATTCTTCAACAGAATTTATTCCAATCTTGAATACATTTTCTGTGCCAGAGTGTTTATGACTTTTAAAGTTCTCATAGATATTGGTTTTATATTCACAGTTTTGGAACACACAGGTTACAGGCTCCTTATTTTTTAAGTGCTGAAAGAGGTGCTGAAAATATTCCCTTTCTGTAGAAAGCTGATTATAACCACAAACCTGACATTTGAATTTGGATACAGGTTTGGATTTTTGGGCAGGGTGATTTCTTGACAAGTGGCTCAGTAAGGCATTCCAGGTCTTGAATCTACATGTGCAATTTAAATAAATGCATGGATAGGAATGGTTTTGTCCATAATGCCCATGATGCAGTTTGTAGTGCTTGAGCAGTTCAGATCTTCTTGAAAACGCCGTCCCCCAGTTTTTGCAACTCCACATAGAGCACAATGCTGGAAATACAAAGAGATGGATTTTACTGTGCATATCTGGGTAGATATGAATAATTTGGGGAAATGTTGAGCCAATCATTTAAACACAAAAATCCATCATTTTGAACAAAAAGCCAGCCCACTGAAGAGACGATAAGGGATAACTTAACAACAACTTAAGGGATAACTTCAAGTTTGTCTCAGCAATACACAAAATATATACATAAAAAGCATTTTTGGCCATTGCTTCTTGTTACTACTGGTTGTAAAGATTACTCCTTCCTAAAGAAATTTTGATTAATAAAACGGATAGTTCCGGTCCTAAAATCTGATTGGCTGAGCCGCGTTCGATATACACACACCTACCACCTCACATCATTCCATATTAATACGCCACTGTCAGAAGAGAAATACAAAAACAACAACAACCAAAAAAAAAATAACTGTTAAATAATAACGGAATAACTTGGTTAACAGTTGGTTAATAACTATTTTAACAGCTATTTTAAAAACTTTAATATCCAATCCACGTGTATACTTTTATATCTAACATCTAACACACTAACAAAAAAATATATATTTTTTATATCTTGTATTAGACTTACGTTTTTTATGAGAAGCGAGAGAAAATGGCTGCTGGACTGCAGGTGGAAAACTCTGGAAAGGATGATGTCAGGCACACAAGACAAACTTAACTGAAGTGCTTTTACTGGAACAAGAAAAGCGAGTTAGAGGAAAAAAGTGTATTTTTTAAGTTGATTTAATCCACAAAATTACACTGCTATCAGTAAAAAATCTAAATTTAGAAATATCCACTTGTTTGTCTCTCAGACTGAAAGTGGAGCAAATAAAATTGCACACGCGGACTCCCTAACTAAAGTGGCGGCAAGCTAATGTAAAACTTACCCACCTCAACATAAATACACCGCTTTTAGTAATGGGATTAAATAACGACCTAAACTCCCGTAAATTCGCTATAGAACTAAAGTAAAAACTGTTAATAATAACGGAATAACTTGGTTAACAGTTGGTTAATAACTATTAACTATTGGCTACAGCAGATTGTTTCACAAAACAGCAAAATTTAATCGATGATTATCCGGGATAGATGCTCTAAAACTTTAATATCCAATCTACGTGTATACTTTTATATCTAACATCAAACACACTATTTAACAAAAAAAAATTATATCTTGTATTAGACTTACGTTTTTTCTGAGGAGCAAGAGAAAATGGCTGCTGGACTTCAGATGGAAAACTCTGGAAAGAACGTTCACGTCACAGCATTGACGGCATGACGTCAGACGCACAAGAGAAACCTAATTGAAGTGCTTTTAATGGAACTAGAAAAACGAGTTGGAGGAACAAAGTGTATTTTTTAAGTTGGTTTAATCCACAAAATTACACTGCTATCAGTAAAGTATTATTAGATTTGCTCATTTTATTAGAGCTCTAAAATGAATCTATAACAATTCTTTCTATCTATCTATCTATCTATCTATCTATCTATCTATCTATCTATCTATCTATCTATCTATCTATCTATCTATCTATCTATCTATCCCAGAAGAACGTTGTGTTTTTGTGCAACAGTAGTTCCAAACTTACTGGACTAGCAGTTAGAAGGTGGCTGGTGTAAGCTCCACATTTGCCTAGTCACCACTGCTGGACCTTTGGGCAATGCTCTTAAACCTTGATGGCTTGGATCAATCATCATCCAAAGTGGTATTTCAGTTGGAGCCCAGCATTTCTTTTCTTCAGTACACCACACATTCACATTTTAAGCGACTTACAGGGGTAAGGGCCTTACTCAAGGTGGGGCTTGAACCAGTGACGTTTGGATTAGTCCTAGTCCAGTACCTTAACCGCTAGGCTACAACTCATGTCATGGACATTAATAAAAAGACAGCAGAGTCTGCATAGTGGTGAACGTTTTTGTAACTCCTGACTTTCCTGAACGTACTTATTCCTGAAACAGTACAGTGCAATAGTGAAGTTTTTTTATAATAATATAATAATAATAATAATAAGTTAAACTTATATAGCGCCTTTAACCATGATCAAGGACGCTTTACAACAACAAAAAACAAATAACAATACATGCAACAAACAAATACAACAAGAAACCTATGAAAAATGCTCAGTGAAGAAATGTGTTTTAAGTAAAGATTTGAAATGTGTGAGGGAGGAAATTCCAGAGGCGAGGGGCAGCACAGCTGAATGAACGGCCACCCATAGTAGCCCACTTGAACCTGGGTGCGGCCAATAGATCGGAGCCAGAGGACCTAAGATTGCGGGAGGAAGAGTGATAAGTGAGTAAGTCTGCTAAGTATACCAGGGCCAGGCCATGTAGAGCCTTAAACGTGAGTAGAAGTATTTTATATTTAATCCTCAAGGAGGTGGGTAACCAGTGCAGTTTAGCCAAGACAGGTGTAATGTGGTCACATTTTTTGGAGAAGGTCAGGATCCGAGCAGCAGCATTTTGGATGTGTTGGAGAGGACGGAGGGTTTTGGCAGGAAGCCCATATAAAATTGTATTGCAGTAGTCAAGCCAGGAGGTAACTAGAGCATGTACCAGAGTCTCAGCAGAGTCTTGCGAAAGCAGAGGACGTAGGCGAGAGATATTGCGCCGGTGAAAATAGGCGGATTTGGAAACCGATGCTAGATGAGAGTCAAAAGACAGGTGTGAATCGAAGAGGACACCAAGATTGCGGGCACAATTTGTAAGACAGATGACAGTGGAACCAATATTAAGAGCAGCATCTGAGAAAGTAGAGATGGCAGATTTGGGGTCAGTATAAAGAAGCTCTGTTAAGTAATTGTTAATTAGCCAGGAATGTAACTTTTGTATGCAACTGGTAAGCGAGGGAGGAGGCACGGGGTCAGAGGGTTTGAAGCTAATATATAGCTGAGTATCGTCAGCATAGCAATGGAAACTCAGACCATACTGGCGTACAATGGGGCCAAGAGGGAGCATGTAGATGGTGAAGAGGAGGGGTCCAAGGACTGATCCCTGGGGTACACCTTGTAGAAAAGGAACGGTGGCTGATGATTGGTGACCAATACAAACAAATTGACACCTGCCAGTGAGATACGACTTAAACCAGGAGAGAGCTGTTGTTCATGAGACCAATCTCAGACAGGCATGCCAAGAAAATCATATGATTAATTATGTCGAATGCTTACAAGAGATCAAGTAGAAGGAGGATAGAGACAAGACCATTGTCCGAGGCTAGAAGAAGATCATTCATAACACGGATGAGGGCCGTTTCAGTACTATGTTTAGAATGGAAGCTTGACTGAAATATTTCAGATAAATTATTAGCATCCAGGTAGTCAAGCAGCTGGGAGGCTACAACTCTTTCTAGAATTTTAGCGAGGAATGGAAGGTTTGAAATGGGCCTAAAATTGCTGAGTATGGACTGGTCTAAACCGGGTTTCTTAAAAACAGGGGTGACAGCAGCAAGTTTCAAGTCAACAGGAACCAATCCAGAGCTAAGCGAAAGATTGACAATGTGGGAGATGGGAACAGATAAAGTAGAACAGCAGAGTTTGAGAAGGACAGTAGGAGCAGGGTCAAGGAAAGAGGTGGCAGATTTCGATGTGGATATAATTCTCTCAAAGGTACCGGCGTCAACAGTGGAGAAACATGGGAACGAGCAAGAGGAAGGAGAAATGTAAGAACCGGATTTTGAGAAGACAGATTCCGAAACAGAGAGTTCACTATATATGCCAGACACTTTATCTTGAAAGAAAGTGAGAAAAGAGTTACAGAGATCAGACGAGGCAGTGACAGAGTTGGATGGGGGACACAGGATCTTATTAACAATAGAAAAAAGTTGAGACGAGTTATTGCCAGCTTTTTTAAACTCGGAGGTGAGGTAACTTGAACGGGCAGCATTTAAAGCCACTCTATAATTGGCTAAGTGGTCCGCGAGTGCCAAGGCAAGAACATGCAGCAACATTTTTTTATACAGACGTTCAAGCCGGCGACCCTGGGTTTTTAAGGTTCGAAGCTCAGGGGTATACCAGGGAGAGGAATGAGAGGAGGGGACAACCCTAGTTTTAACAGGAGCAAGGACCTCAAAAGTGTTTGTGATAGACTGATTATATATTTTCACAGCCTGATTAACAGAGTGCTGAGACGTGACAGAGATGAAGTTAGAGGTCAGTAGGGTAGCAGAGAAGGACAATGGGTTAACAGAGGAGAGATTCCGGTAGGTGATTACAGTCTTAGGTGAACAAGCGAGAGCAGGCAGTGAGAGACTCGAAGTTATAAACAAATGATCCAAAACACCAATGTTGTGTCCTTTAAGATTACTGATAGTATTAGTGGTGGAACAGATGAGGTCCAGGATGTGACCATGTTTACGGGTAGGAAAAGTGACATGTTGTTGTAAATCAAAGCAGTGAATTAATGACAGAAATTCAGCAGAGTTTGGGGTATTGGAGTCTAGGTGAATATTAAAGTCACCCAGCAAAACTACAGACGAAGTTAGACCACACACAGACGTCAGAACTTCAGACAAATCAGACAAAAAGTCAGTAAAGGGATTTTTAGGTAGACGGTAAATGAGTATGAAAAGAGTAGGACTAGGGCTCAGAATCTTAACCACCATGTATTCAAAAGAAGAAACCTTTGGGGAGTTACAGATACAGAGATTAATAGCCTGGGAGAAGAGCACATCCAAGCCGCCGTCTCTCCCAGAGGCCCTAGGGGACGAAAGATGCTTAAATCCCACCGGTGCAGCTGTGTTCAGATGGATATAGTCATTAGGCTGTTGCCAGGTTTCAGTCAGGAGAAGGTCAATGTTTTTATGAGTAATACAATCACTGAGTAGAGCAGCCTTGTCAGTGAGTGAACGACGATAGTGCCATAGTGAGCAAGCAATTATGAGAAGACCGAGTCAGAGCAGGTGGGACGTTAGGACGAGGTATGGCACGTAGTACGCCAGGATCAGCGCCACGAGGATGCCAGGACGAACGCTTCCTGGGACGACGATTAGAAGTCCAGATGGGATTGCTGTGGCTGATGTTTGATGGGTGAGGATGGGTTGAGAAGAATGGTGAGCATAACGCCGACTCCTGCGACCACGATGAACATACCACAAACGACGAGAGATACCAGCATTATGACAGAGGTTGTAAGTCGCCGAGTCAAGATGATAAAAAGTTCTCAGGTCATGTAGATCAGCAGAAGTATAGCGTAGACAAGGGGAATTGGCATTATCCACGCCACGCGAGGGGCCACAAGTAGCAATCGTGAACCCAAATAATCCAAAAATTACAGTACACAGGACAAGCAAGCACAGCTGAATGGGGAGCAAACCAGTTGGAGCGGGCTCGCAGGCAGCCAGAAGCACCAACAGCGGTGGGTCGGTAACTGAAATAGCTAGCGTAACCAGCTAGCATAACCAGCCGATGCCAAAAAAAAAAAGAAAACGAAAGCAGCAGATGACAGCGTCTCAGAGAATCCAGAGTCGGTATGATCAAGAAGCAATCCTCTGTATTTCACAAGTAAGGATGAAAGTAGCAAAATAGCACTGATATCGTTGAATAAAAAGGGAAAAAAGAAAGTAGACCGGAGTGGAGCGGCAACCATAACAACCGGCGCGCGTCATACCCAAACCGGAAGGTAGCTTTACCTTCAATAAAGCTTGAATACAATTTTGACCAATTTTTATTTTATTCTTATGTCGCATTTTTTTGTTTGACAATAAATTCCAAAAAAGATTCAAATGTATTTAACATGTAATCATGTAATTAATCTTTATTTTCCTTCTTACAGGAGTGAATAAGTAAAAACTGCTTTTTCATTAAACACACCAAGCAACTGGAGCTGAGCTACAATAACTGTAACACAAACATCAGAACCGGATCAGTTCATACTGTAACAATGAGTCAAGATTCTGACATAACTGCAATATTAGAGGCTTCAGGAGAGTCCACTTTGGAAAGAGGATATGAAAAAGCACAAGAGAAACAGGACCAGTTGAATAACATCTCACTGGACGTTGCTGTAACTGGAGAATCAGGAGCAGGAAAGTCGACTTTCATTAATGCAATCAGAGGACTGAGTGATGATGATGAAGGTGCAGCTGCAACTGGAGTTACTGAAACCACCACTGAACCAACCCCTTACCAACATCCAACAATGCCTAATGTGACTTTCTGGGACCTTCCAGGAGTTGGAACCACAAAATTTAAGGTTAAAAAATATCTTAAGAAGATGCAGTTTGCCAGGTATGATTTCTTCATCATCATCTCATCAGGGACACTTGGAAAGAACGATGTCCTGCTGGCCAAAAAGATCAAAAAGAAGAAAAAGCTGTTTTACTTTGTCAGATCAAAGATAGACGTTGACGTCGCACAAGAAGAGAAGAAACAAGGCTTCAACAGAGAAGAAACTCTGGCAAAAATTAGGAACGACTGCCTGGCACATTTGAAGGACTTTAAAAATCCTAAAGTTTTTCTCATTTCCTCCTATGATGTTTCTGCATTTGATTTTGAGGAGCTTGAGGGCACACTGATGTTAGATCTTCCAGAGCATAAACGATACGCTCTAATGAAGTCAGTACCAGTCACTTCTGTGGCTATACTGAAAAGGAAAGTCAGAAAGTTTAAGATAGCAGCCTGGGTTGCAGCCGCTTCCTCTGGTGCAGTTGCAGCAGCTCTAATACCTGATCTATCATTAGCATGTGATGTTGGCATTCTAGTGACTTTCTTTACTAGTTGCTACTTCTCGTTTGGCCTTGATGATGAATCAATTGAAAGTCTCTCAAAACGAGTCAACAAGCCACATTTAACATCTTTGAAAAAATCTTCACTTGTAGAGGAACTGGTGTCAAAATCATACACAAGATTAACTGATGATTCACCTGAGAGGGATCTGCGCAATTTGGAACCTGGTGTAGTAAATGCTATAGCAGCAGGATATTCTTTTAATAGTACATATAAGGTCCTGAAGAGTGGACTGAAAGAGCTTGAAGAGGAAGCGCTGATGATATTGAGGGAGGCGGGGTTAGAGTAATGTACTGATGGTACTGAGAGAGGTGGGGTTGGAGTAATGTACTGATGGTACTGAGGGAGGCCGGGTTAGAGTAATGTACTGATGGTGTTGATGGTTAGAGTAATGTACTGATGGTGTTGATGGTTAGAGTAATGTACTGATGGTACTGATGGTTAGAGTAATGTACTGATGGTACTGATGGTTAGAGTAATGTACTGATGGTACTGATGGTTAGAGTAATGTACTGATGGTACTGATGGTTAGAGTAATGTACTGATGGTACTGATGGTTAGAGTAATGTACTGATGGTACTGATGGTTAGAGTAATGTACTGATGGTACTGATGGTTAGAGTAATGTACTGATGGTACTGATGGTTAGAGTAATGTACTGATGGTACTGATGGTTAGAGTAATGTACTGATGGTACTGATGGTTAGAGTAATGTACTGATGGTACTGATGGTTAGAGTAATGTACTGATGGTACTGATGGTTAGAGTAATGTACTGATGGTACTGATGGTTAGAGTAATGTACTGATGGTACTGATGGTTAGAGTAATGTACTGATGGTACTGATGGTTAGAGTAATGTACTGATGATACTGATGGTTAGAGTAATGTACTGATGGTACTGAAAGAGGCCGGGTTGGAGTAATGTACTGATGGTACTGATGGTTAGAGTAATGTACTGATGGTACTGATGGTTAGAGTAATGCACTGATGGTACTGATGGTTAGAGTAATGTACTGATGGTTAGAGTAATGTACTGATGATACTGATGTTTAGAGTAATGTACTGATGGTACTTGAGGGAGGCTGGGTTAGAGTAATAAGTGTGATGAGTTAGATTTGCTTTTGTAGGAACCTCTTACAGGTTGAATATATAATCAGAGGAATTATATCAGCAACACATCATTTTATTTTTCACAATCAGATTTAACAGAACATACTCGCTTTATTAACACATTTGATTTCATGTATTGTGAATTATAATATTGTGATCAGATTTGTTTTGTCTCGTTTGTAGTTTGTTTCAGAATGAAATCTGCTTAAAATGATAAAATAATGGCTGGGTAGCGTTTTAATCTTCTATCAGAATAACGGGATTTTATTTACCATGTTATTTCTTTATATACTTCATATACTTGTTTTAGTTGGAGTCTAGATGTGCGTTGGAGTTTCAATGTGCAAATCAGTACAATGTATTTTATTATCAATAAAAATACCTTAAAACGTCGAGTGTCTGGTTTAAAAAGTACATTTCTGATGATTCCTTTTGGTTGCTCCTGTGTTTAGGAGTCACCACAGCAGCTCATTTGTTCAGATGTTTAATTTCTCAGTTTTTATGCAAGATGCATTTCAATATGTAACCCTCATACTGATCCAGGCTTGGGATCGGCACTAAAGATGCGCAGATATTTGTCCCTCAGACAGCAAGGTTTACGTAACTCCATGAGTACAAGTCACGTCATATTTGTATAGCACTTTTTACACTACATTTACATCATCAGCATTTATCCAAAGCAACTTACAGTACTGTGACAGTAAACAATTTAGGGATTAAGGCCCAACAGCAGCAACCTGGCAGGAGTGGGGCTTGAACCAGCAACCTTTTGATTACTAGTCCAGTATCTTAACCGCTAGGCTACAACTGCCCAATAGATGCCATCTCAAAGCACCTTTACAGAATCCAGGACCAACAGACCGAGCAGCCATGAGCAACTGATCTACTGTAGTGACCCCTAAATGTGGCAGCATCAGAAAGTGCAGATACAAAATCGTCAGTGGCTGTGTTTGATATTAAACTTGAACTGATGAATCATGGGTAACCAGTAACTACCTGTCCTGTCATGAATGGAACCAAAGTGGGAACATGGAAACATGACATTAACATTCAAATGTTGGTTCTGTTTATTTAAGGTCATTTAAAAACACTGGGGGGAGAGAGGGGGAGAGAGGGGGGGGGGGGGGGGGGGGGGGTCGGAGGAACTTCTAAGATACCAACACGGTTCTGTGTGACAAACATGCAAACACAGGAAATCACCGGGGGCAAATATTTCTTGGTACTGTGATATTGAAAGTCACACACACACACATACGCGTTTATGCGAAAAATGGGGTCCTGGAAACAAAATAATACTATTTTTTGGATTTATTTAGCTCACATACAGTGGTGTTCAAAAAAATAGCAGTCCAACACCATTAACCTGATAAATTACTGTTTTTAGTAAAAATGCTATTTCTACATAGCAAATAATTTACTTGATAGTGTAGTAGAGTAATGAAAACAAAACAAAGCCAACAATTAGGACATGCATGCCGCTCATTCTGAGTAATCGAAGCATTGATTAAAAGGGGCTTGTTCAAAATAATAGCAGTGAGGAGTTCAGTTGGTGAAGTCGTTCATTTTGCAGAAGAACGGGTGTCAATTTTGGCCCTTATTTAAGGTAGGAGGGGGGCAGATGTTGCACAGGTTGGTCATAGCACATGAAATACTGGGTAAAATGGGTTGTTCCAGACATTAATCTGATGAACAGCGTACTTTGATTAAAAAGTTGATTGTAGAGGGAAAAACATACAGAGAAGTGCAGCAGACTGCTCAGCTAAAATGATCTCAAATGCCTTGAAGTGAAAACCAAAACCTGAAAGACACAGAAGGAAGCGTGGAACTACTGTTCGAATGGATTGAAGATTAGCCAAAATGGCAAAGGTTCAGCCAGTGATCACCTCCAGAAAGATCAAGCAACATCTGAAGTTCCCAGTGAGTACAGAAGATGATTAAGTGAAGACAATTTACCAGCAAGAATCCTTACAAATTCCCGTTGTTAAGAAAAAGACGTCCTGAATGGGTTCAAATTTACCAAGGAACACACTGACTGGTCCAAAGAGAAATGGCTCAACATTTTGTGGACTGGTGAAAGCAAAATTGTTCTTTTTAGGTCTAGTGGCCGTAGACAGTATGTCAGACGACCCCCCGAGCACTGAATTCAAGCCAAAGTACACTGTGAAGACAGTAAAGCATGGTGGTACAAAATGATGATATGGGATGTTTATCATACCGTGGTGTTACACCTATTTATCACAGACGAGGGATCATGGATCAGTTTAAATATATCAGAACACTTGAGGAGATCATGTTGCCCTATGTCGAAGAAGAAATGTCCTTAAAATGGGTGTTTCAACATGACAATGACCCAAAACATCTTGGTTACAGACAAACAAGATTGAGGTAATAGAGTGGCCAGCACAATCCCCTGACTTCAATCCCAGAGAGAACTTGTGGGCTGAAATCTGAAACGTGTTTTTTTGAGGCAAAACCCAAAATAACAGAAGAACTGTGGAATGTATCTGATCATCCTGGACTGGATACCTGTTCTGAGGTGCCAGAAGTTGGTTGACTCCATGCAACACAGATCTCGGAAACAATTGTTCTGCCACTAAATATTAGTTCAGTAATTTAAAGTAAATTGAAACTTTAAACATTTTCAGTTTATAGATACAGTTTTTAAAGAAAAATGCTGCACTGCTATTTTTTTGAACAGCCGAATATTAATTTTTCTTAATTTTCTGTAAAGGATGAACACACACTTGCTAAATTTTGTTAATGTTTTTATTTAGAATTGAAAGTGGAGTATTTTCAGTGCATTTGCATTTATGGAAATAAAAGTTATTATAATGATTTTGTGCTTTATTCACTTTTTTAAAATCACTGCTATTTTTTTTTAACACTACTGTATCTCTGTCTGTTGCTTTTTTAATTTTTTTTCTTTTTTCAAAAAGTTTATATTTTCAGGTTCATGTTAAATTTTAGGACAATTTCTGGTTTATGTGAATTTTTATGACATAAAAGCACACACACTTTAAAGTCAGTTACTACTAACATATTTGGGACATAAGGAAACTCAGGACCACATAGACAACAATTAAGAGAGTATGATTAAGACACAGCTTGTTCTTTTTCACTACTGCTTTACTACTGTATTATCAAAAACAAAAACCTAAATACTTATGATTTAAAACAGAGTTTTTAATATAGTGCCTTTTATAAACATGTAAAAGACATCACCATTCATCATGACTTGAGAGTAACAGACATATTGACTGCTGTTAACAAAGCTGCTTAGCGTTTAGACTATCAACATTTTAGTATGCATATGTGACGGAGCGGTGGACGTTTGGTTTGTTTTTTTAGATGAAAGTTGCTCGACAACGCCACCTAGGGGAATTTCACCCCTAGGAAATATTTATATAACTGGCACTTAAGGCTTAGAAAGAAAGACACCCAGGTTCGAACACACTTAGAGACCAGAGACGTACTTCCAATACTTAGTTAGTTTTATTAACAAGCCCCGTTCTAAAACAGACACAATTAGTATAAAATGATTAGCCACATCACATTTAATACTCTATGGGTCCATTTATAATTTATAGAGACAACCAGGGCAGAAGGAACAGGGCTAATATGGAAGTAAAGGAATCTCCTACACTACACACCACACGTGATCATGCCGCACACCTCAATAACACCCAACCTAGACTGCAGGGCCAGTGAAAAGGGTTCCACCACCAAAGTCCATCTGCCTCCTGCTTTGGCCCACAGCTCCTGTCCAGCCAAAGGAAAAGAAAAAAAAACCCAAATAATTCTCCAATACAATAAACCATAAATCAAAATAAATAAAAACAATTACATAAACAAAATGTATTTATACAAAACAATAACTCAAAATACGACTCAGACAAAACAGTAATGTAGACAAAAATGACAAAGTCCGACCAAACAGTAGTTTAGGAAAAACAGTAATCCACAGTAAAAAAACAGTAAAAAAAAGGGGCCAGTGATAGCTCAGTGGTTAAGGTACTGGACTAGTAAACAGAAGGTTGCCGGTTCAAGCCCCACTGTTGGGTCCCTGAGCGAGGCCCTTAACCCACAATTGCTCATCGTGTAAGTCGCTTTGAATAAAAGCGTATGCTGAAAATGTAAACGTAATCCAGACAAAACAGTCGCTCAGGCAAAACAGTAGTTCCAGCAGAACACCAATGAAGGCAAGACAGCAGCACGCAGATAACTGGAACCGAGCCAGCATGATCCAGGCTAAAAGACCTATAAAATACACAACACTTAAAATGAACGACTTACACGATGACCAATTTAAAATAGATCGTATACCTACCAGGATACAGCAATGCAGTTTTCAGCGCAGTGAAAGTCAGCTGTCCAGTCCCGATTTCTGAGTGCATGTGGTTCAGCAATGATGCATGAGACACTGTCTCTCTTTCCGGGGACCCGACAACTCTGAATAAATGTCAGAAGATGTTTCTCAACAGCATTTACTTCTTCATTGCTCCACTTTTTCCTGTCCTTCAGGATACCTGATAGAAAGGAAATGTGTGTTTTGTTAATATCGTAATAATATGGACTTAATTTACAGTGCCTATAAAAAACATTATACCCTATTCAAATTCTTTTCTTTTCTCACATCATACCATGAAAATACTGAGAAAATAGTACTACCATGACAATAGTACTGAGAGATGAAGCTTATATTACAAATATAACTTTTAAACATACATGCTAAAATGTATTTAACAAAAATATTATTTTATTGTGTGAAAAAAGTTAGGACACCCTATGCCCCAATAGCTGGCAAGCAATATTTCCACCTTTGGCTGAAAAACCTTAATTATACGTTTCCTATAACGTTCTTGCAGTCTCTGACATTGACTGGGAAAAGATCCAGGCTTTGACTTGACTTAGTCATTCTAGAACTCTCCATTTCTTTTTTCTAAACTATTCCTTGGTGGATCTACTGAAATGTCTTGGGTCACAGTCATGGTGCATGGTCCACCTTCACTTCAGCTTCAGTTTTTGGACAGATTGTCTCACATTTTCCCCAAGCACCCTCTAATACAGTGAATAATTCATAGTGGATCCTATGATGGAGAGCTTGCCATGACCTGCTGCAGAATAGCTGTCCCAAACCAAGACATTTCCACCTCCATGATTCACAGTTGGTATGAGGTTCTTGTGCTCAAATGCTGTGTTTGGTTTGCATCAAACATGTCTTCTGTTACTGTGCTCAAATAATTCAACTTTCTATTCTTCTGTCCAAATAGTCTTTTTTGACAGCAAGGGTTTCATCCATGCACACCTCTCTTTCTGATGGTTGATGATTATACCTTGACGTTAACTGTGGTAAGATCTTCCTGTAGGTCCCATGATAACATTTTAGGATTGTTAAAAACTTCTTTATGCATCTTGCAGTCTGCTATTGGGCTGAACTTGCTATGACTGCCTGACCTGACCATGTTGACTGTTGTTTTAAAGGTTCTCCACTAGTAAACTATTATTCGGACAGTGAAATGGCTGACTTCTTTTTTGAGATCTTTCTAAATCCCTTTGCAGACTCATATGCATCTACAGCCTTCTTTCTAAAGGCCTTAGAGAGCTCTTTGGATCTCAACATGGGGATAACACTCGCTTCAACAATCAAGAGCAAACTAAACTAATGTCTGAGGTTTAAATAGGACAGCCTCCTCCAATGTTCTCTCTAACTATGGTCTAATCATTTGCAGCTGATGTGGTGCACCTGATTCTAATTTTAGACATTATAAATAGTAATAAATGTACTAGTTGTTATGGTGAGCAGAGAGGGAGGACCCAAAATGCGGATAAAACAGAAAATACTTTATTAAATAAAATTATAATAAACAACAAAAGATGTCAAACAGTCAACAAAAAACAATTCGGGAACCCCGAACGCTGCCGAAGACGTCTTGGCACTGAAAGAGAAAAAAACAGAGAAAAACAAAAAAACGAAACACCAAAACGTGAGCCGCAAACCGCGGTCGCTGGCTCGCCGGTCCTAGACCATTACACCTCGCTATGGCGAAACTGAATGGAGGATGAGAGCAAGCGCTTATGAGGAGCGCCGAACGCTATGTATCTCTGGGGGGAACCCCAAGAGACTGACGACACACATAAAAGAAGAAAAACAGAGTTCCGGGAAAGCCCGGACGGCACTGTCACCAGCGAGGAGCTGGGAAGGGGCCGTTTACAAAAAAAACGCAACACTAAATTGCGGACCCCGGACGCGAACCCGGGTCGCTCCGGTAAAGACGCGGCTCTGAACAGAGAGAGCCAATCGCGCCGTGAAAAGCCGGAAGACCGGAATCGCTATTAAGCACGGCAGTGCGCAAGCAGCGGCGCTAGCATTAGCCAGCAGCTAAGCGGCTGCTGACAGAGAGATGCGGCGCAAATGAACCGCAGCGCGAGGACTGCACGAAATCGCACCAGCTTAATAATACAAAAAAATCTAGACCTATTTACCTCAGTCTTACAACTTACACACCCCACCGCTGTACAGCGCCAGGGGTACCCACTAAGCCCTACGAAAGAAAAAGGCTGGTACGATGCAGCCGAAAGCCGGTTACAAAAAAAAAGGTGCGATGCCGGCAACCTGATGACGCCCACTTAAATAGTGAGCGCGCAGGTGCCGGTCGTACGCACTAATCAGCGGACCTCCTATTTGAGGCCACGCTGTTCTTTGTTCTGTAACGTCTGCGACGCTGAGAACAGGTGGTAAGTTCATCAGACGCCGCAGACACCCTAACACTAGTGTTCTTCTTTGTTTATTACATTTTGCAACTTATGTTGAAAAGTGTTTTTTCAGTTTTATTTGTTTAGTTATATACATGAGGACAGAATAATTAGCCCCCTATGAAATTTTAAGTTATTTCAAAATTCCTTTTATAACGGAGCAGGGATTTTCCACATAGCATTTCTAAACATGCAAGTTTTCTTTAGAAAGCATACATTATTTTAATTGCATACTATAACGGAACTATTTTAAAATAAACAAAAATCACCAGGGTCAATATTATAAGCCCCCTTAAGAACTGACTTTTTAATTGAGCCATAGCACAACCACTGAAAGCCTGTTAAATCAAGTGACCGCTGAGGGTTATCTCCCAATTTACACAGAGTATAAAAACTTCAGTAAGCATTTGAGCTGTCACTTGAGAAATCATCATGCCAAAAAACCAAAGAAATCAGTTTAGACTTGAAAAAAGAATCATTGATGCTTACAAAGCAGGAGAAGGATATACAAAGTTATCACAGCATTTCCAAGTGTCAAGAACTGGAGTGAGAAGTTTTATCAAGAAATTCAACATTTTTATCAACAAAGAGAGCCACACAATACAGAACAAACCTGGCAGATATAGGAAGTGCAAGATATCAAAGACCCTGGAAAAAAAAAAATAGTAAAAGACACTAGCAAATGACTTAGCCAAGTCAGGAATTGTTGTCGCAAAAAAGTCAGTAGAGCCCTGCACAGGAATGAATTGTGAGGTTGCAGACCAAGTAAAACTCCACTTCTGTAGTAAATACATCTTCAAGCCAGACTAAAGTATGCTAAGGACAACCTGGAGAAAGATTATGCATACTGGAAGCATGTCCTTTGGTCAGATGAGACAAAACAAGCTTTTCGGCCTTAGAGCGAGTCAAGGTGTAAGAAATCATAAAGAAAGAAGCATATTTGGAGATTTTGAAAGAAAACCTTAAGCAGTCAGCAGCAAAACTTGGTCTGGGTCGCTTTCTCTTCCAACATTCTGTGGGGTGAACTGAAGAAGGTTCATGCCAAAAGGCCATCAAATCTGGAGGAGCTTGAGAGATTTGCCAAAGAAGAATGGGCTAGGATTCCTCAGGAGATGTGTCAGACACTTGTTGAAAACTACAGCAAAAGACTGCAGGCTGTTATCCAGCAAAAAGGATACACAGTTGACTGTTAGCACCAGGGAGGATAATAATTTTGACAATTTTTTTTGTATAATAATTTCATTTCTGTGGGCAAAATAAAATAATGCAATCATTCAAATTAAAATTGATGTTTGAAAAAGTTCTTTGCTCTTTTTATCATGATATTATTTTTTGCTGCTATGCAGATGATACCCAGCTGTACAGATCAGCCAAACCAAATGATGTCCTTACAATCAGTAAAATTAAAGACTGTGTAAAGGAAATAAAAGATTGGATGTCACTTGACTTTCTTTTTCTTAACTCGGATAAAACAGAGGATTTATTAGTTGGACCCAAGGCTGCAAGAGACAAGGTTATCTATGTCTATCCTACACCTTGATGGCTGTTCAGTACCGCCCAGTCCATCTGTAAAAAACTTAGGAGTTATATTTGATTCTGATCTCTCCTTTGATAGGCACATTAGCAACATTTCCAGAATTGCCTTCTTTAATTTGTAAACATAAGACAAAGAATCGAGAAAACAGTGTCCAAGGACCTTTGAGCAAGCCGGAGGCGACAGTGGCAAGGAAAAACTCCCATAGCTGGAGAGGGAGAAACCTTAAGAGGAACCAAGTCTCAAAAGAGGAACCCATTCTCCTCTGGTTTACACCAATATATATCTTACGTTAAAAACAAGTGGAGTCAATTAAATGTCCAAGCAGTTTAATAATAGAGAGGCAAAGTCATAACCCTCAGACGCAGGGTCAAGAGTGAAAAAAATGAGAATATTAATAATAAATATAAATAAATAAATAAATAAATATCAGAATTTAACAAGAGAAAGTGCATCATCCAATTTTTGATTTCATTTACACAATTTGTTATTTCATTGAGACATTAATCATAAATTGGTCTAGCTGATATATAAAGCTGGGTGTCATCAGCATAGCAATAAAAATCGATACCATGCTTACAGATTACTACCCAGTGGCAGCATTTAAAGGGTGAACAATAACGGCCGTTTCAGTGCTGTGATTGGGTCTAAACCCCAACTGAAAAACCTCATGAATGCTATTCTCATGGAGGTAGGTGCACAGCTGCTGTGACAATCCTCTTTCTAAGATTTTTGCTATAAATGGGAGGTTTTTGACCGATAGTTAGCCAGCTCATGGGGGTCAGGGTTTGGCTTTTTGATAACAGGTCTAATAATGGCAGATTTAAGAGATTTTAGTATATATCCTAAGCTGAGGGATGAGTTTACCGAAATAACGGTTCACTTATCTTAGGTACAGCCTGTTTAAATAATTGTGTCGGTAGGGGGTCCAGGATACAGAAAGATGGCTTAAGGGAACTAATTAAGCTAAGTAGTTCCTAGTAGTACTCTAGTTTGGAGCTAGTACACCACCCATCGACATATTCAACTCGGGGGTGAGACTGGCTTTGGATAGTTAGCCAAAGGTTCTCAATTTTACAGTGGGGCCAAAAAGTATTTAGTCAGCCACTGATTGTGCAAGTTCTCCTACTTAGAAAGATGAGAGAGGTCTGTAATTTTCATCATAGGTACACTTCAACTATGAGAGACAAAATGAGAAAAAAAAATCCAGGAAATCACATTGTAGGATTTTTAAAGAATTTATTTGTAAATTATAGAATAGAATAGAATCTTTATTGAATCTTTAAACAAATACAATGAAATTTCGAGTGGCATCTCTCCAATAGAGTTGTCACGCGTGCCTCTTTCCCTATAGACTCTTCCATCACAACGAACTCCGATTCCCAGAATGCTTCTCTTAACCCCGTGACTTCATCAACCAATCCCAATGCGATTACCAGATCCGATTCACCTGTGTACTGAATTACTTCCTGTATAAATAACAGTCTGTTTGTATTGCATGTTGCGAAGTATTGCCTCTGTTTTTCTACAAGCGTACCGAGCGTTATTTCTGATTGTTTATATCGTGTTTTGACCCGTTTCTTGTATTTCCACTCTGGTTTTTGGATTGCCCTTTTGTACCGTGTTTTTCTGACGATTGCTCTTGGTTATTGATCTTACGTCTGGCCTACGACTTCTCTTTTGGACTGTGTTTTGGTTTCTATGCCGTGGTTTATTGATTTCATGGTTTTGACCCACGCATGGTTTCTGACTACTGGTTTTGGATTTGCGATCTATATTAAAGCTTCCATTTATTTTTACCGCGAGCGTCTCGACTTAATCTGTAACGTTACAGAATACTTCGCCACCATGGAGACGGCGGATTTTGAGGCTTTAAAGTTAGCAGTTAGTAATCAAAGTAAAACCCTACAACAACATCAGCAGCTGTTTGAGGGTTTTCATCAGTCTGTCGGCGCTATGGCCCAACAACAAGGAGAGCAACAGAGACAACTTTCCGAACTCATTGAAGGTATGAAACAATTATCGGCTCAACTTCAAGCTTTGGGTTCCTCTGCTGCGGTAACTTCTGCTACGGTAACTTCAGCTGCGGTTATACCTACTCCTGTCTCTAATATTCCTGTCTGCCATAGTGAACAAGTTTTTCCAGTTAGTATGCCCGATAAGTTTGATGGCTCTCCTGATTTATGTAAGGGCTTCTTGTTACAATGTTCAATTTACTTTAGCAATTCTCTGCCTAGTTCAGACCAAGCACGTATAGCTTTTGTGGTATCTCGGATGACCGGTAAAGCTCTAGATTGGGCAACAGCAGTTTGGTCTCAGTTTCAGACCTATACTTATGATCAGTTTATTAATGAGTTGCGCACTGTTTTTGATCATCCCCATGAGGGCAAGTCCAGTGGAAATTTTTTGAGCAAAATTCAGCAAGGCAACAAATCAGTAGCTGAGTATGCCCTTGATTTTCGCACATTAGCTGCTAGTAGTGGGTGGAATGAGCCAGCATTGTTAATAGCGTTCAGAAATGGTCTTAATTCAGACGTACTAACCGAATTAGCATGTAAGGATGATGAATTGTCTTTGGACGCTCTTATTAAGCTTGCTATACGGCTTGATCAATTGTTACGTGAGCGAAAAACAAAAAAATCAGTTCCAGTGTCTCGTCAAGCCTTTTCAAGAGACTTTGCTACAAGTCAGTCCTCTCGCACTACTGGTGGATTCTACCGGGAGGAGAACGGTACTGAACCTATGCAGTGTGATTCGTCTCGTCTGTCGCAAGAAGAAAGACGTCGTAGATTACATGGTGGACTATGCATGTATTGTGGTAATGCTGATCATCTTCTCCGTGATTGTCCGTCCCGGCCACGTAAACATCAGGCTGCGACCCAGGGAAAGCGCGTGGAGCAGGCTTCACGCGCTAATGTGGTGAGTGTTCCAACTATGGGATTGGTTTCACGGTCCTTTTTGTTACCAGTTATCCTATACTGCCGTCAGTCTGTTTCTGTCTTTTCAGCCTTAATTGATTCAGGAGCTGAGGGAAACTTCATCCACAAGAATTTGGTGGATCAACTTAACATCTCCATTCAACCATTAAAGTCTTCACTAAGGGTGTCCGCTCTGGATGGAGGTCCCGTTGGAGCAGGGACTATTTCATTTGTGACTGAGCCTATTAAAATGGCTACCAGTGCTCTTCACGAAGAACTTCTCAGCTTTCTGGTTCTGGACTCGTCCGAATTCTCTGTTATTTTAGGTCTACCTTGGTTAGAAAAACATGACCCACATATCTCTTGGCCTGATCAGGAATTGTTAGCCTGGTCCCCATTTTGTATGAAAAACTGTTTAAGATCTGCTGTTAGGTCAGTTAGATCCACCTCTATTGAAAGCCCTGAGGACTCAGTTGAAGTAGAAATACCTCTGGACTATCTTGACCTCCAAGAGGTATTCAGTAAGAAGAAAGCTACCCATCTACCGCCTCATCAATCTTATGATTGTGCTATTGAATTGACCGAAGGAGCTACCCTTCCTAAATCCAGGGTTTACCCTCTCACTCAGGCTGAGGAGAGGGCTATGGAGGAATATATTTAAGAAACTTTAACTCAGGGTTTCATACGTCCTTCTACGTCTCCTGCTGCTTCCGGTTTCTTTTTTGTGAAAAAGAATGATGGAGGTCTTCGTCCTTGTATTGACTACCGTGCTCTGAACCTTGTTACCAAAAGACACACATACCCCCTTCCGTTAATTCCTGTAGCATTAGAACAATTGCGTGGGGCCACTATCTTCACTAAATTAGACCTTAGAAGTGCGTATAATCTCATTCGTATCAAGGAAGGAGATGAATGGAAAACAGCATTTGTAACCACTAGGGGGCACTATGAATATACTGTGATGCCTTTTGGACTCACTAACGCCCCCTCTGTTTTCCAAGCTTTCATAAATGATGTTCTCAGAGACATGATCGGTCAATTTGTCATTGCTTATATCGATGATATTCTAATTTATTCTGACAATCTTCATAATCATGTTCGTCATGTCCATCAGGTTCTCAGTAGACTGCTGGAACATCAGTTGTACATCAAGAGGGAGAAATGTGAGTTTCACTTAACTTCTACTTCTTTTCTAGGCTACATAATAAGTCCCTTTGGTATCACTATGGATGACCACAAGGTGGAAGCTGTTAAGAGTTGGCCCAATCCTAGATCGGTTAAAGATCTTCAAAGGTTCTTGGGGTTTGCTATTTTTTATCGTCGCTTCATACGTAATTTCAGTAGTATAGCTGCCCCGCTTACATCTCTTCTCAAAGGAGCTACTAAAACCCTTGTATGGACTTGCCAGGCAGCACAAGCATTCAAAAATCTCAAAGACTCTTTCACATCAGCACCTATCCTCAAACATCCAGATCCCAGCCAACCTTTTGTAGTTGAAGTCGATGCTTCTGAGACTGGTGTGGGAGCTGTATTATCTCAGAGGGTGGGGATTCCACAGAAGTTATACCCTATCGCGTTCTTCTCTCACAAGCTTACTCCCACCGAACGTAATTATGGTATTGGGGATAGGGAACTTCTTGCTATGAAACTGGCTCTTGAAGAATGGAGACATTGGTTAGAAGGAGCTAACCACATATTTCTTGTATTAACTGATCATAAGAATTTCTTACAGGCCAGGATCTCGTAATGGTAAAGCTGATGCTCTATCACGCCTGTATGACGATGACATTTCGCAGAGCACCGCTTCTGAGACCATTCTTCAACCTGGGGTGGTATTATCCTCCATTAGGTGGGAGGTCGATGATGATATTAAGAATGCTCTGAGAGAGGTTGAAATTCCTGTCCAGTGTCCTTCGGATAAAGTATACGTTCCAGTGTTATTTCGTGATCGTCTTATCACCTGGGCCCATTCTTCCATATCATCTGGTCACCCTGGTGAGACACGTACTTTACAACTCTTAAGTAATCGTTACTGGTGGGAGAGTATGTCTAATGACATCCATAAGTTTGTATCCTCCTGTTCTACCTGTTCTCAGTGTAAAACACCTAAAACTTTACCTGCTGGTAAATTAGTACCTCTGCCTGTTCCGGCACGGCCTTGGTCCCACATAGCTATAGATTTTATTACTGATCTCCCCGTTTCACAAACTTATACTACTATACTCACTATAATTGATAGATTTTCACGGGGCGTTAGGTTCATACCATTTTCATCATTGCCTACAGCTTTTCAGACAGCCGAAACCCTGTTTAACTTTGTATTCCGGTTCTTTGGTATACCTGAAGAGATCTTGTCAGACAGAGGTCCCCAGTTCAAATCTCAAGTCTGGTCTGCTTTCTTCGAACATCTTGGAGTGTCAGTTAGTCTTACCTCAGGGTATCACCCGGAAACCAATGGTCAATGTGAACGAATGAACCAAGAATTGGGTAAATTTCTAAGACTTTATTGTTTTGAAAACCAGAAAGAAAACCCGTTTTCTTCCTTGGGCAGAAATAGCACAAAACTCTCTAACCAGCTCGGTCACAGGAATGACACCATTTCAGTGTACTTTGGGTTATCAACCTCCACTCATGCCTTGGTCTGGAGCTCAGTCGGATGTACCAGCTGTCAACGAATGGATGAGACGCAGTGAAGAAGTATGGGAATTTGCTCATCAACGTATTGAAGCGGTCCTACATCGGCAGAAAACTAAGGCAGATCGTCATCGTGGTGAAAACCCCTTGTTTAATCCTGGAGACAGGGTGTGGCTATCGACTCGAAACTTCAGACACACAGAGGGAAGTAAAAAATTATCACCTAAATATGTTGGTCCATATAAGATCCTTAAACGGATCAACGAGGTTACTTATAAGTTGAATCTACCAAACCAGTCTCGTATGTGTAACTCTTTTCATGTCTCTTTATTGAAACCTGTTGTCTCAGGTCCCTTGGACGAGGTCACACCTAGTGAGACCCCCCTACCTCCAGTAACTGTCGATGGCACACCCGTCTATGCTGTTCTTCTGTTGCTGGACTCTAGGAGGCGTAGGGGCGTCCTGCAATACCTGGTTGACTGGGAGGGGTATGGACCAGAGGAGCGCAGCTGGGTTCCTGCTTCTGATGTTCTAGATCCTGGGCTCATAGCCAATTCCATCAACAGCACCCAGAGAAGCCTGCACCTCGCCCTAGGGGTCGTCCTAGACTCAGATCTCCCAGTTCGGCCTGTATTTGCCCGGGTAAACGTCCTAGGGGTCGTCCCAAGAGATCCGGTTCTGTCAGCAAGGTGTCGAAAGACATTGCCGGAGGTCTGGTTTGTGGTGATCACGGGCGTCCTCATTCCTCGGCCTGCCTGGACTCTTCAGGAGAGGGTACTGTCACGCGTGCCGCTTTCCCTATAGACTCTTCCATCACAACGAACTCCGATTCCCAGAATGCTTCTCTCAACCCCGTGACTTCATCAACCAATCCCAATGCGATTACCAGATCCGATTCACCTGTGTACTGAATTACTTCCTGTATAAATAACAGTCTGTTTGTATTGCATGTTGCGAAGTATTGCCTCTGTTTTTCTACAAGCGTACCGAGCGTTATTTCTGATTGTTTATATCGTGTTTTGACCCGTTTCTTGTATTTCCACTCTGGTTTTTGGATTGCCCTTTTGTACCGTGTTTTTCTGACGATTGCTCTTGGTTATTGATCTTACGTCTGGCCTACGACTTCTCTTTTGGACTGCGTTTTGGTTTCTATGCCGTGGTTTATTGATTTCATGGTTTTGACCCACGCATGGTTTCTGACTACTGGTTTTGTATTTGCGATCTATATTAAAGCTTCCATTTATTTTTACCGCGAGCGTCTCGACTTAATCTGTAACGTTACAAGAGTAGCAGCAGTAGAAGAAAGAAAGACAGTAGTAGTAATTAAATTTATTTACACAGAAAAATTTTTTACACTCTAAAAAATAAAATCTTGTAAAGTGAATTTACATTTTTGCTTTAAATGTTAAATATTAACTGTGTGTGTGCAGATGCTGCATAGTCCGTGTGTGACCCGTAGTCCTGTGTTTGTGTGTGTTTAGTCTTTTCCAGTTCTGTGGTGTGTGATGGAGGCCACAGCTCTAGGAAAAAAGCTGTTCCTTAGTCTATTTGTGCGTGCTTTTATTGTCCTGAATCGTTTGCCTGATGGTAGTAGCTGGAACAGTGTGTGTCCGGGGTGTGTGGTGTCTTTGATGATGCTGCTAGCCTTCTTCCTGAGTCGGCCAGCATACAACACGTCCAGGTGTGAAAGTTCTGTGCCAATAATTCGTTGAGCTGTTTTCACTATGCGATGCAGATCCTTATGCTCGGCGGCAGTGCAGCTTGAATACCACACTGTGAAATTGCTGGTCAGAATACTTTCAATTGTGCTCTTGTAAAAGTTTACTAGTAGTTTCTGCCGTAGTTTGGCCTTTTTCAGCTTCCTGAGAAGGAAGAGTCTTTGTTGAGCTTTCTTAATCAGGTGTGAGGTGTTAACAGTCCATGTCAGCTGGTCAGACATGTAGACTCCGAGGAATTTCAGGCTTTCCACCATCTCCACCTTGTCTCCATTGATGTGCAGGGGGAGGTGGTCTATCTCCTTTGTTCTTCGAAAGTCAATGACGATCTCCTTTGTCTTTGAGGTGTTAAGAACCAGGTTGTTTAATCTGCACCAATCAGACAAGTGAGCTACCTCCTGCCTGTAGGCCATCTCCTGATTGTTGGAGATCAGTCCGACTATTGTTGTGTCATCTGCAAATTTAATTATTCTGTTGGAATTGTGAATGGGGGTACAGTCCTGTGTAAAAAGTGTGAAAAGCATAGGGCTTAACACACAACCCTGCGGAGTTCCTGTGTTTACGATGAGGGTGGAGGAGGTGTGGTTGCCAATTTTGACCTTTTGTGGACGTCCAGTGAGAAAATCCATAATCCAGGTACACAATGAGGAAGTCAGGACCAGGTTCACCAGTTTGCTGACCAGTCTCTTGGGGATGAGCATGGTAAATGCGGAGCTAAAGTCCACAAATAAAATCCTTACATAGCTGTCAGGTTCCTCCAAATGTGTCTGTGCTGTTGTGATGGCGTCCTCTGTGGAGCGATTTGGTCGGTAGGCAAACTGATACATGTCCAGGCCGGGTGGGATGACTGTTCTGATGTGTGAAAGCACCAGCTTCTCAAAGCATTTCTTGACTATGGGTGTTAAAGCCACTGGACGATAGTCATTCAGGTATGATGAAGCCAATTTCTTGGGTACAGGAACGATGGTTGAGGATTTGAGACATATTGGGACAGCAGCTTGTTGAAGTGAGAGGTTAAATATGTTGGTAAACACCTCTGTAAGCTGGTCGGCACATGCTTTCAGCACCCGGCCAGGAACTCCATCTGGACCTGCTGCTTTGCTTGCATTGACTTTCCTCAGGGTGGTTCTCACCTGATGGTGGTTTAGAACCAGTGTTGGTCCTCCAGCAGTTGGGTTTCTGAGTGATGGGATGGGCAGAGCCACATTTTGAGTGTCAAAGCGGGCAAATAATTGGTTCAGAGCATCGGGCAGTGTCGGATCATCATTAGGCATGACATGGTGGTGTTATAGTCGGACAGTGCCTTTATACCATTCCATTGTTTTTTGCACAAAGGACTCTAGCCTCTCGATCCCTTGATCCCCCGCTCCCCTGTTGTGAGCCACTTAGTACCCATTATCATGGTAATGACCCACAGCCTGTCTACACACAAACACCTATCATCCCCCTCTGCCCTAATTTTAGACAGGCCTGAGTTACAGGTCTGTGAGAGCCAGAGATCTTGCTTGTTTGTGGGTGACCAAATACTTATTTTCCACCATAATTTACAAATATGGTTTTTAGATACATTTAATGTTTTATTTGCTTTAGAAATATTTATAGAACCACGTAGTCCAGATTAGTCTGTAAGACCTTAATCAACCAATAAAGCTGTAAACAGGTATTACCTAGACTCTGGGTTAGATGGCATTCTTGAGTGCATCTTTCCTCAATAGACCGTTTTCTCTTCGGTCCTTCATTCAGCCGGGCTATTAAAAACAATAACAGATAAAAAAACCCAAAACTTGATGCCACCTTGAATTACTTTGAGGGACACTCCTGTTCTAACTTAATACTGAAGACGAAACTTTACAATATCCAGTCAACCTTAGTGAAATTACCATCTGGTTCAGGTTTTTTTAATTCTGCCTCGTCACTTGAAATCTCCCCACTGGACTCTTCGATTTCATCTGATAATGTTGAAGACAAAAAATCCAATGACAAAACAATCATTACACATGGATTTAATGTTTAGTCCTAAAGCTGTGCCAATAACCAAGCCCTTATATGAGCAAATCTTGTATAGAGACAACAGGACTTCACATACATAGCAATTTATATGCAGTTAGTTATCAGAAAAAGTGGAAAATAGCACTAATAGCTCTTACCTTCAGGATTTATTGCAATGTCATCTAAACAGGCACCCAGGAGTTTTGACAGTGCTCCTTTCTCCATTGCTATAAGAAGTTTGCTCATTTTGGCAAGCTGGAGTGTACTTTCAGGTAGACGATAGAAATGCCGATGAACTCTGATGTCATGCCCCAAAAAATTGGCTAGCTGGTCCATCTCATTGTCTTTCAAATTCAACACTGTTGACAATGTTGCAATTTGTTTTCGTAACTTTGTTGATGAAAGGGCTGTTGGATTTCTTGCACCACACGCTGCCGCATACTCACGGAGAACATCTGAGCCACGATAAGAAGTCAGAGCATTTGGTCGTGCAAAAACGTACACATTTTCTGTTGGAACTTGACATGCTTCTCTTTTTTGGATAAGGAGATCCATGCATCTGATCATCTCGGGTGTAAGCAGCACAGGAACAGCCCTATCCCTCTTGCCACGAATTTCAACTCTTTGGAAATGCTCACAAAGCCTCTTTTCAAATTCACTTAGACCGGTTGCAATGTCTTCATGAGTATTTGACTGTTCTCTTGATACATAGGACTCAAGTTTCATCCTTGCAGTTTCACCACTTCTTCTTCTATTGAAGAGAATGACTTTAGTGAGTGTCAGCTTACACAAGTTTGTATAGCTCTTGATCTCGGACATTTTATTAAGAGCATCATAAAATGGTCATTTCTGAATTTAAAAATGAGTGCAAGGTTTTGACATCTTCTGTGAAGGGTAAAACTTGTGTCTTGTTCATTTTTGCCTCACTGAGGGTTGTACATGCTGCGGCTGAAATTGATTCATTCCATTTGTACTCGTGCAAAACCCTGAAGTTGCGTGCAAATTTTGCAAGGTCATCTCGGCCCGTTATGATGCCATTGCATTCCACTGAAGTGGCAATTTTACCCAAACTGTGACCAAGCTTCAGAGCAAGCGATGGAGTCTTGTAACTGTTGGTCTCTTCACAGTAACCAGCAGTGGCTTTCACAGCCTTAATAAGATGGGGGAAATTTGAGGGCTTGACAAAATCTTCAGTACACCTAATTGGCGTCAGTCTTCTCACCTCCAGAAGCAGGCGTCCCACCTCACGCATCTTCTGTCTAATGTAATCATTTTTAGTGGCACTTGGCTTTAGTTTATTAAACATCTGCTCACCGAGCAAAAGGATGTATTTTTCATTTTTTACCAGAGTACTAACTTTATCGTGCTTACTATCACAGATAATTTTCTGAAATCCTTTAGTGATGTCAGCAGGAAGTTTGTAGTTTAGTGACTGCACTCTTGTTTTGACAGCTGTAGACTCATTACCTTTGGGGTTCTGTGGACAGTTCTTAATGTGCCTATAGAGTGACTTCCTTGCATATAAACCTTGACAGTGGATACAGTGTGTAAAACTATCAGCAGATCCAGATTTCTTGGGCCTTCTACAGGCCACCAAATGTCCCTTACCCTCATCTGCTACAGCAGAATTATGCAAAAAAATTGCCCCTGCTTTTTAACAAACGTAAATGTTGTCTTCTTGTTTTTGATTTCTTGTCAAAGGCAAATGCTTTTGCCACTTCAGCTTCTCCAGAATGTACAGACTGTAAATGTCTTGCTATTTTAGAATAGGGTCGTTTACAATAAAGGCAATATTGCTTCTTACCATAACGCCAAGTTGGATTTTCTAAGTCTGGCATTGGACAGACATTAAAAGATCTCTTAATTGATTGATCATTAATGTCAGTATCTTATGAAGAATTCTGACCAAAAACATTGTCTGTGCTTCCTGAAGACTTATTTTCTGCTGGTGTCTTTTGCTGGTTCTTTCTTGCTTCATTTTTGCATTTATTTGGCTTTGCTCCTTCGTGTAGAATTGTGTCAGTATGTGGATCATTAAAAGTAACAGAGTCAGAGAAGTCACTGTTGAAGTCACTGGAAACATCTGTTTCTGGTACATAGTCCTTGTCACTGTAGTCAGTTATCTCAGAACACTCGGAGCAATCATCAATATCAGTAGAAATCTAAAAAAAGAAAGTCATATGCCATGTTTAGATTATTTTGAAATTTATTTATGTTATTTCGATAATATTTATGTTATTATCAAATTTAAGCATAATTATGCCTTATTTATCATTTCAATTATCAAATGTCAGATAAAAAAACAAACTTTTAACTGGTAACCAATTACATAGTGAGTAAAAGAGATAAAGGTAATGCCAGAGTTACAGTTTATTAAATAAATGTGCTTGTGCTTTAGCTTTACGAATATTCATACACTCAAATTAAATGACTTAAAATGACTAATTTAACTGGCACAGCTGCATTTAATATAGAAAAGGTTTAGCAAGTTGTGTATTACCACTAGGTAGAAACAACAATTTTACCTCTGCTTTAGTCAGGTCTTCCCTCTCCTCATCAGTATCCAAGAAAGAATCGTGATCAGAAACTGCTCTTTACGGTCTGAAGATCAGCATTTACATTCTAATAGAAAAAAAATATTTAAACTAAACATAAAATTACAAAATATAAAACTTACTATGAACTAAATAGAAGATTGATTTTTTAAATTGAATTTTAATTATGCTAAGCTACAATATCAGGACTCGACACACACACACTTTCACCCCAAAAAGTGTCTTAGAAAGTCATTTTCAGGACCTCCGTTTACTGACTGTTTAACTGGTTTAAAGTGTTTATTAAGGTGGAATTATTTACATTGTATGTGTTTAAACTGTGTTTAAATAATGCATGTTTACCTTCACCGCTCTGATTTCTCCTCTCTGCCCATCAGAACAGTCAGGTTCAGCAGGTGACTTGCTGGTTTTTGTCTTTTCCTAAAAAGTTAGAATGAAATAAGACATGAATACATTACAGTAGCATTAATAACACCAATCTATTTAGTATAGATAAAATTATATTTAATATATGGGATTTTTAAGTTAAAATCAGAAAACTAAACTAAACTAAATTTTTGTTTAAAACTACTATAGTGCTTGCTTTACATTTACCTGTGAACGCCATGGCCAAGATGAATCTCCATAATTAAATGTTAATTCTTCCCCTGGAGCAATGTTCTGAACCGCAAACAAGCACAAGTGTGGCCTTCCATTAACGATTATTTTCTTTATGTTACAGTTTGGGTTTCTGTGAGCATCATTTACTAATCTTCCCAGATTCTTCTCTATAGAAGCATCCAAGCTGAAAAAAGTTTTATAATCAAAAACTGTAAACACAATTGAAGGTTTATTTTATGGATAATAAATTGCACAGGTTATTCTGAAAAAAATAAATCTTAATTCACAGCTATATATTTTTAAATGCCTTTCATTTGTTTAAACCTTTGTACAGTATGGTTTACTGTAATGTAAAAGCTCAGAAACAGCTAAACTAAGCCTAAATAAATACTGTAAATAGCAGCAACTTACCAGAAATTCTGTCTATTCCATTCAAAGTCAAACAAAAAACTATTTTGTCTTTCTGAGTATCTTCTTTGTCTTTCAAAGGTCTCCTGTTGCGAAATAAGGTCCCCTCGATATTCGAGGACAAAGCTTCCTTTTTCAATAAGCACAAGAGCAAATACTCCCCTTCCTAGCATAAAAATCAGATATTATTTACTCTAAGAAAAAAAAAAAAACTGTTTAAATGTCATTCATATTAACCATTCAGTCGATTTACCACTACTTAAAAGATAGAGACTGTAAAATAATACTGCAAAACTACTGTAAAGAAAGAAAAATTAGACCTACCTTTATACTCGTTAATAAATCTCTCTTCAAACCATGGTTTATCTGTGCCTGAAAGAATGTGTTCAACAGCATCTTTTGTGGGGCTACGCCTAGTTCTTCTTGACATCGTTCTTCCATACAGAATCCAACTTGAAGCTATGAATTAAAAGAAATACATTAAAAAATATAATTTATAACATACTCATTCATGACCAAATAACTCTAACCACTTAGTGTACTGTACAATTATGAAATGAATATGCCTCGCTTCATCCTTACTGATGATGTGAGTACAGAAGTACACTCTGAACCCCAGTAAACATGCATTACATTTACTGAACAAACAGTGAACACAAATTACTGTATTACAGACCTGACAGGGCATAAAGATTAAGCATCAAATTTGCAAATGGAAACAGATATCCTCAAATTGGTTCTCCCACCCAGCCTATCTGTGTGTGCTGCACTCTGCCCACCCCAACCCTCCAAATCTGCAAAAACTTTTACTGTGTGCTTTACTCAGGCCTTTAATCCACTACCCTCTCTGTACATGTTCCACTTACATGTTTACACATGTTTAAAGTTTAAATACATGTTTAGGTCATGTTAAGTCCCTTCTCTTACTGTGTGCTTTACTCAGGCCTTTTAATCCACATGTTCCTCTCCTACATCACTGACTGATATTCTCCTTCTGCCTTATAAAATATATATATACCATTTTGTCTTCATTCCCTTACAACATTTTTGTCTCCTCCATTTTTAACACAGTTTGTATAACTTTGTTTTACATTGAGCGTTTTCTCTCCTTTCTTTCTATAACGCTAAGAAGTGAGCACACAGTATGCTGTTTCCACTCTTTTAAACAGTCCTAACACCTTATATTTCTTTGTAATTAATAAAACGAAACACTAATGTAAATTATGCCGTTTTAAAACATTTAAAACACAAACTCGTTTGTACTCACCAGAGAACACAGTACACTGTCCCAAAATTACAAACGATGACGTCATTTTCCCGGGAAAATTCTCCTTCATCCAAAAAGATTCAGTTTTTAGGATTCGACTCCACATCTCGACTCTGCCGCTTGAATCAATCGAGTTGACTCTTCCAGTGACTTCCATTCACCAGCATGAATCAGTTTGCAGGAGTCGATTCCGATTCCTGCCGCTGGAATCACTAAAGTTGACTCGTCTACCTAAATTAATTTTAAACCACACCGCACTAAGGTAAAAGATAAAGAGCGATCTATATCCGTATGTGCGCGCGCATGTGTGTGTGTAAAACTGCAAAATGATATACACAAGTAATATACACGTGTTTTAATGTATGAATTTATTTGATGTTTCCATAAAAGTAAAGTGCTGGTGTTAGTGTCGCTTCTTCGCCTGGATTAATAGTCTACTGGTTCACATTTAAAGACAAGAATATTACTGTGCTATGTTTATCTTTTTCTTGATTCGCGCTAAAGCATAGCCTGATATGCTAACGCATGTTAGCCTGCTAACACTGTGTATTGCAAGCGTTACTTCGTGACGTCAGGAAGAGCCGCCATCTTATCTCTGCAGACCGGAGCCAGCCGTGAGTAGGCGGGGCTTATACAAAAAGTGGGAGGGGCTTATACCGCAAGTGGGAGGGGCTTATACAAAAAGTGGGTGGTACAACTCAAAACTGGTGTTACAAAACCGTTCCACAAGTTTCCGTTAAGCGTTTTATATTCATATAAATATTCCAATGTTATGTTACACAGTATGATTCAAAACTGTCTGTGTGTGATCATGAAATAAACAAGGTAAACATTTTTATTTGAGACCACATACATTGGGTGTGTTCGAAAACCTAGGGAGCTGCCTTGCTGTCTTACTGTCTACATAGGCAGCTGACTTAGTAGAGAGGATTCTAATAAGTCAGTGACTTATAAGTCAGGTTATTCGAACACACTACTTAGATAGCGATTCCATCGGGTTTAGCATTTAGCATCTCGCCATTAAAACCAATAAACTGAGGTAGCACAGCACGCTAACGTCAATAACATCTCCCTTCATGTACCGATAACGGTTAAATTTCCTGACAAGCCCGAACTTGCAAATAAAAACACTCGGTACAAGTTTATACAAGTTAAAAATCAGTAATATTTTATTTACGTTTGAAAATAACTCCATTAGTTTCTCCACCCCGTCAGCCATGAATGCTGGGATTGTCTTGATCACTGAGGCAGCGTCGGATGCTCACTCGTTCTTGAGCCAAAATAACATTGAAATAATAAGATGCCTCAGAAGTGTGGATTTTAAGGCATCTAGGATTTCGAACAGCCTCCTTCTCGGGAGCGCGCACAGGATGACGTAAAATGCTGCCTATGTAGACAGCACACTAGCTTTTCGAACACACCCAATGGTTCTACTACTCCCCTTTTATAAAAATATTTTTATTTTTTTATTTTTAATAGTTTATTTAACAGGGACAATACAAATAAACATTGTTACATAAAATGCACCAGATGTATTGTATAAGAGGCTTCTAGCATAATCTCATTTGCAGCCCCAGTCCCTGCTTAGGCTTTTATAACAAAAAAGTACAAAATGTAAATACATAAAATACATAAAACAACATACTGATTTGAGCAGTTACATTTATGATGAGTCCATCTTTATATCTGTTTATCAACTAATACTTACAGAGTGTTCACACGTTGGATTCTGTTTAAACCATTGCTTTAAATTTATATTAAAAACTTTTAATTCATTTTGGGTTTTAATTTCTGAAGGTAATAAATTCCATAATCGTACACCTTTAACTGTAAAACATGACTGACCAAAAGTTGTTCTATAGACCGGCATTCTACAGTTGCCACTTACTTCTCCCCTGGTCGTCACTCCTTTGTTTTCCTGCTTTGTAATAAACTGGCACAATATTTTTGGTGCAAGATTATTTACGCACTTAAAGACAAGCTTTAGGATAGAGAACTTTATAATCTCATTGATTTTCGATCCATCACTTTTAACACCTGTTTATATAATGACATTATAGGTTTAATTGTTGTTTGGGAAGTTTGACCCCATACAGTTGCACATATGACATGAGATAGAATCATAGCATGCACATACATCTTTGCAGCCTTCAGTGAAATGCAAGGTCTTATCATTCGAAAGCAGTTTAAGTTAGTTTGAATAGTTTTGGATAATTTCTTTATGTGAGTATCAAATTTTAATTGAGAATCCAAAGTCACTCCTAAATATTTGAACTCACTAACTTTCTCAATTTCCTTTTCATTAATGTCACGCTTGGAGCCTCAGGGTGATCCTGTGCTCCAGTGTGCCACGCCCTTCTCTCCCCAGTCTCCAGCCAGCCTCCCTCTCCTGATTGGTTAGCTGGGGCTAATTAGCCCCAGCTGCTACTATTTAGGAGAGGCTCAGGGAAAGGCTGGTTGGAGATTATTGAGTGTAACTCTGTCTGTTTGCCCATGGTAACTCTTTCTGTTTGCCGATGGTAACTCTGTCTGTTTGCTCCTGGTAATTTAGTCTGTTTAGCCAGTTAGTCTGTTTAGTCCTGTTTAGTCCTGTTCTGTCTGTTTAGTCCTGTTCTGTCTGTTTAGTCCTGTTCAGTCTGTTTAGCCCTGTTGGTCTGTTTAGTCCTGTTAGTCTGTTTGGTACTGTTTAGCCTGTTTAGTCTTTGTTTAGCCTGTCTGTTAGTCTGTTTAGCCTGTTTAGTCTTTGTTTAGCCTGTCTGTTAGTCTGTTTAGCCTGTTTAGTCTTTGTTTAGCCTGTCCGTTAGCCTGTTTAGTCCGTTTAGCCTGTTTGTTCACCCTGTTAGTCTTGTAAGCCCTGTTAGCCTTGTTAATCTGGTTTAGTCTTGTTCAGTCTGTTCAGCCTGTTTAGTGTGTTTAGCCTGTTCTGTCTTGTTTAGTGTTTATTAATAAATAGTTTCTATCACACATCTCTGCGTTTGTGTCCGCCCATCCTGTCCGTCTAGCCCACATAGCGTTACAGAATAGTCTCCCATATATAGGACACAGCGAGATGTCTTTTGTTCAGGTGTTCCCTGATTTTGACTCCACGGGGTTCCCTCAGACCTTCCCGCTTAGTAGGCCAGCTCCATATGATGGAGGCGACTCATTTGTCGGAGGCTTCCTTCTTCAGAGCCAGCTCTACCTGCAGAACCTTCTGGACCCCCAGCCAGCTGAAACAGACAAGGTTCTGTTCATGATGTCAAGACTGAGGGGTGCTGCTCGTGAATGGGCTAGGCAGCTTTGGTCTGACAGGGGAGCTGAGCTGAACTCGGTTAAGGTGTTTGAGGGCCTCGTGCGAGCAAAATTTCCAGGAAAAAACCCTTACAGGTCTGGTGTTGGGACGTTTTCCCAACCTCCCAAGCCCATTGGAGGCGCTACACGCAGCAAAGCGCCCACTGCAGCTCATACCCGGCATCCAGTGCCCACTGGGGAAGTTCAATTTTCCCCCGTGCCCACTGCTGATGTGGTCCGGGTGCCAGTGCCCGCTACTCATGCTCGTGACCGTCCCATGTCCACGTTAGGAGCCAGCCAAAATTCTTATGGTCCTGTTTCTTGTTTCGACCCCAAGGGCTCCGAGGGTCTCTCTGTTTGTTTGCCGGCTCCAGTCCCGTGTACTCAGGTTCAGCTGAGTCCAGTTTCTCCAGGGTCCAAACAGCTGACTTTTGACGCATATCCAGGGTCCAAGCAGCTGATTTCGGATGCCTCTCCAGTGTTTTCGCAGCTGAGTGACTTTTCTCCAGTGTTTTCGCAGCTGAGTCCAGTTTCTCCAGGGTCCAAACAGCTGACTTTTGACGCCTCTCCAGGGTCCAAGCAGCTGATTTCGGATGCCTCTCCAGTGTTTTCACAGCTGAGTCCGGTCTTTCCAGGGTCCAAACAGCTGACTTTTGACACATATCCAGGGTCCAAGCAGCTGATTTCGGACGCCTCTCCAGTGTTTTCGCAGCTGAGTGACTTTTCTCCAGTGTTTTCGCAGCTAACTTCGGACGCCTCTCCAGGGTCCACGCAGCTGAATGTTTCTCCAGTGTTTCCCCAAGTGACTTCGGACGCCTCTCCAGGGTCCTCGCAGCTGAATGATGTTTCTCCAGTGTTTTCGCAAGTGACTTTGGATACCTCCCCAGGGTTCTCACAGCTGAATCAAGGAGATTCTCAAGGATTTGTGCAGCTGATTAATGACGTTTCTCCAGTGTTTTCGCAAGTGACTTTGGACACCTCTCCAGGGTTCTCACAGCTGTTTCAAGAAGTTTCTCAAGGGTTTTTGCAGCTGATTCCGGACGCCTCTCCAGGGTCCTCACAGCTGAATCAAGTAGATTCTCAAGGATTTGTGCAGCTGATTAATGACGTTTCTCCAGTGTTTTTGCAGCTGACTCCGGACGCCTCTTCTCAAGGGTCCACGCAGCTGACTCCGGACGCCTCTTCTCAAGGGTCCACGCAGCTGACTCCGGACGCCTCTTCTCAAGGGTCCACGCAGCTGACTCCGGACGCCTCTTCTCAAGGGTCCACGCAGCTGACTCCGGATGCTTCTTCTCAAGGGTCCTCGCAGCTGGCTCCCGAAGCCTCTTCGCCAGGCTCACCGCAGCTGACTCCCGAAGCCTCTTCGCCAGGCTCACCGCAGCTGACTCCCGAAGCCTCTTCGCCAGGCTCACCGCAGCTGACTCCCGAAGCCTCTTCGCCAGGCTCACCGCAGCTGACTCCCGAAGCCTCTTCGCCAGGCTCACCGCAGCTGACTCCCGAAGCCTCTTCGCCAGGCTCACCGCAGCTGGCTCCCGAAGCCTCTTCGCCAGGCTCAACGCAGCTGGCTTCCGAAGCCTCTTCGCCAGGCTCAACGCAGCTGGCTCCAGATGGTGCTCCTGGCTCCTCGTCAGCGCCCCCCGACGGCGCTTCTGAACTCTCGTCGGCATCCTTAGATGGTGCTCCTGGTTCCTCGTCAGCGCCCCCCGATGGCGCTTCTGAATTCTCCTGGGTGCCCCCAGAGGGCACTTCTGAACCCTCGTCAGCGGCCCCTGACGGTGCTCCTGTTTCCTCGTCAGCGCCCCCTGACGGCGCTCCTGTTTCCTCGATGGCGCCCTCCGTTGGCGCTCCTGTTCCTGAGATGACGCCCTCCGATGGCGTTTCTGAGATGGCGTCCTCCGATGGCGCTTTTGTTCCTGAGATGACGCCCTCCGATGGCGTTTCTGAGATGGCGTCCTCCGATGGCGCTTTTGTTCCTGAGATGACGCCCTCCGATGGCGTTTCTGAGTTGGTGTCCTCCGACGGCACTTCTGTTCCTGAGTTGGTGTCCTCCGACGGCACTTCTGTTCCTGAGTTGGCGCCCCCTGATGGCGCTCCTGTTCCAGAGTTGGTGTCCTCCGACGGCACTCCTGTTCCTGAGTTGGCGCCCCCTGATGGCGCTCCTGTTCCAGAGTTGGTGTCCTTCGAAGGTGCTTCTGTTTCCTCGTTGGCACTCCCAGATGGCGCTCCTGTTTCCGAGATGACGCCCCCAAATGGCGCTCCTGTTTCTGTGTTGGCGCCCTCCGATGGTACTTCTGTTCCAACGATGGCGCCCCCCGACGACGCTTTTGAACTCTTGTCGGCGCTCCCCGACAGCGCTTCTGGTCTTCTATCATGCCTACCGCAAGGCATGTTAAATGACTTCAAATTTGCCCCTCAGGGTCCAGGACCTCCTTTTTGCTTTTGGTTTTTGTATTTGGGCACGCCAGGAGTCGTGCCTTCGGGGAGGGGCCTACTGTCACGCTTGGAGCCTCAGGGTGATCCTGTGCTCCAGTGTGCCACGCCCTTCTCTCCCCAGTCTCCAGCCAGCCTCCCTCTCCTGATTGGTTAGCTGGGGCTAATTAGCCCCAGCTGCTACTATTTAGGAGAGGCTCAGGGAAAGGCTGGTTGGAGATTATTGAGTGTAACTCTGTCTGTTTGCCCATGGTAACTCTGTCTGTTTGCCCATGGTAACTCTTTCTGTTTGCCGATGGTAACTCTGTCTGTTTGCTCCTGGTAATTTAGTCTGTTTAGCCAGTTAGTCTGTTTAGTCCTGTTTAGTCCTGTTCTGTCTGTTTAGTCCTGTTCTGTCTGTTTAGTCCTGTTCAGTCTGTTTAGCCCTGTTGGTCTGTTTAGTCCTGTTAGTCTGTTTGGTACTGTTTAGCCTGTTTAGTCTTTGTTTAGCCTGTCTGTTAGTCTGTTTAGCCTGTTTAGTCTTTGTTTAGCCTGTCTGTTAGTCTGTTTAGCCTGTTTAGTCTTTGTTTAGCCTGTCCGTTAGCCTGTTTAGTCCGTTTAGCCTGTTTGTTCACCCTGTTAGTCTTGTAAGCCCTGTTAGCCTTGTTAATCTGGTTTAGTCTTGTTCAGTCTGTTCAGCCTGTTTAGTGTGTTTAGCCTGTTCTGTCTTGTTTAGTGTTTATTAATAAATAGTTTCTATCACACATCTCTGCGTTTGTGTCCGCCCATCCTGTCCGTCTAGCCCACATAGCGTTACAATTAACATATATCAAAAAATCTTTTTGTTTGTTTTTCTTAAGGTGAAACACATCGATACAGTTTTAGTATGATTTAAAGACAAACAATTGTTATTAAGCCACTGAGAAACACCAGTCATTTGCCTATTTAATATTTCTGCTGCTTTCTGTGGAGTCTTTGCCGACACATAAATGATTGTATCGTCAGCATACATTTGACACTCTGTGCCTTTGCATATTTCAGGCAAATCATTTATGTATTTTTTCAGTTAATATGGGTGGGGAGGAACCCATGGGAATTGCCTGTAAATATATGGAAGTGTAACAGTGTACACTTGTTTTCTCTAATGAAAGCACAATGGACTCACTAATATCAAGTAGAGCTATAATAATCTATTATTTATACAAAAGTTATATAATAATTTAACACACTGCAATTAACTTATATCTGAAATGAACTATATGAAAGCATAATCATCAAAACCCTAGTCCAACTTAACCCTTAAGAGCCATTTTTTTTATTCAAATCATTTTGGCTGTGTTGAATAAATACAGCTCATATTTGCCAGAGGTTATTCATTATTAAGAGGAGCTGCTCAGATGGAACCTGGCCCTGATTGGCACAATTCACAGAGCTTCCCCTCAGTTACTCCAGGCAAGAGCAAGAGCGCTCTTCTCCTCCACCTTTGCTTTTATGAATACCCACACACTGGTAGTGTGTACTTACTTCCACCACTGCTGCCACCACCAAAACCTCACTCTCGCAGAGTTACAGTGCTCCAGCACCTGCCCCCCGTCCATCCCGTTGCTCCTTCTCTTTCTGGCTCAAACTGCTGGTGTTCCTTGCTCTAGTGGCCCTCCTGTACTATGCCTATCAGAATGTGAGCAGATTGATTCCTGCATTCTCTTTCTACAGGACAGTGTGATTACACCGCTTCTTACTCTGATTGGTGTTATTGGGCACAAAGATAATGCTGGGAGCAAATAAGCCAGTTCCATCAGTGTGTGTGCTCTTGCTGTTTATTTTCTCAGACTTCAGACTTTAACTTCTTAATTATGTCTCAATGCTTGTTTTATGTAGTTTCTGCAAGGTTTCGCTTGTGAGTTATATTTATGTTTACATTTATTATAATAAAAAGCACCAAAATCAATGTTGCTGCCAATCATTGACCCATCTCAGGGCCTAATAACAGTAAGAATCAAATGCTCCTTGAAATGTATTTTATGGAAATTATTTTAGTTTTTTTTTTTTCAATAAAAAACAATGGTGCTATGTAACATACCAGCATTTAAAAGGTAAAAAAAAAAGTAATATTTGATATGTATATTTCAGGCAGAAGTAGTTTTAAAAGTTTTATATTCATGCATAATATTTTTACACCAGTTTTGCGAAGAGGCAATTTTTTTGTCCTTAGGAACAAATGCATTAGAATATTAAGGACCTCTTAAAGGTTAATTATTTGGGTTTTAGATTTACAAGAAGGGGGTTATAATGTTATGCCTGATTGGTGTATGCTATTACTAACATTGTTTAGTAATACCTCTTATCCAAAATCAGAGTGTAAATGCATTTTATTTAACTTTTACCTGTAACCTGTACCTGACAATGATATTTGAACAATAACAGGTAACATATACTATTTTAATTGTATTTTTATTATGTTTCCGATGTGAAAGTTGCATATTAAATAGTGGGTTAAGACCGGAAATTCATTGAATCCTACTCCTTTAGGACCCTGTCTTGCAAAGACGTTCTTTCGCTGATATCCGCCCACTTGCGGTATAAGCCCCTCCTACTCATGGTTCTCCGGTCTGCAGAGATACATACTTGTCTTGAAGTGGGGTAAAACTTTTTCGAGCGTCCACTAGTTGGCGTGCACACTCGTGAGCCAAAAGTGCTACACCCACATTCCAGTATGTTTCAGGCCTGAGGAAAATTTTAGGACATCAAAAAAACTCATTTTAGGTCCTAACATGCGCCGAGGTCCTGATAGTGTTGGTGTGTTTTCTGATTAAAGTCCTGACTTTTCACAAAAACACACGCCCACACACACACACACTCCAGTGGCGGCTGCTGGTCTTTCAAAGAGGGGAAGCTCATTGTCGGCTTACATCATAAAATTTGTCAATTTATTTACACATAAATTCTGCCCTCTGTTCCTTTTACAAGAAAATGGCCTGAAATGGGTTACAGTTTGTCTTTCGACTTCACTCGCAAAATCCGCGATGGGACTGAAGCTCCTAGTGATTAAGTGACTAATGAAGTGTATTGCTTTGGCAATACGAATGTCCCTATTTGTCATGCCAATAAAGCTTCTTTTGAGTTTGAGTTTGAGAAGTGACGGTGTAGCGCTCAAACTAGCTGTCAATCAAAACAGGATTCAGCCTTTCGACTGATCCTCCAATCATCTTGCAGAAGCTCAGCGTCCACACCCGCCCACAGCTCCATTCACCCCCAGAGACGCTCAGCGTCCGGGGGCGGGACAAAATCGAGGCATTTATCCAATGACCGGCGAGTTTCGGAGCATTAAAAAAAAAACCTCAACGCAGCCCCATAGAAGTGAAGAGACGCTCAGCTTCTGCGGGCAAATGCATTGACGCTACGGGAATGTATAAGTTAAGAAAATCGAGTCGATTTGTGATAATTAGCTGATTCTGAACGAACTCGTCTTCGAGATGAACGTGTTCTAACGCATTTGTAGTCAAGGAAATGTTAACACAACTGTACATATTTGACCATTTAATTTTGGACATTTTAGGGGAAGCTGAGCTTCTCTTGCAGTCTTAGAGAAATCGCCACTGACACACACACACACACAGAGCTTTCTTTGTATTTTTTTTTTTGTGGTCATGACTCGAGGCAAGTAAAGCAGAAAACAACCGGAAGTGAAGATGGTCTTTCGTTATGCAAATCAACTGCATATAAGGTCGGGGTATTCAACACCAGCTCAGACTGAAGAAGTCATTCGGATTGAGTGACGAAACGTTTCTCTACAACAAACTTGTGTCCAGATGAACTGATTCAACTTTGTGGAAGAAGGTCTTTGTTCAGCAGTAAAAGAGGTAAGTGCACGTTTACTTATTTACTGAAAAATGTCAAATATAAAACTACATAAGTTAAAAATATTTATATTAATATAAATATACATATATATATGTATAATTTATTAATAATATTAATGTACATAAATGTTAATTTCTGTGTATAATGGCAGTGCTGAGATATCAGTAAGTTTCCTGTGACTGAATGGTGATTTGAGTTCTGAGTTGTTCGATTTTTAGAAAACTCACAATAAACGTCTAAAAGAACCAAAAAAGAAAGAAACAAAATGCTGTAAAAAGTATGTTTGTATTTGCCCTGTTCTATTTTTTCTATTCTTTCATGTATATCACTCTTCTATGTTTCAGATCATCAAACTAGTGTTAATATCAAATAAACCTCAATAAACCCAAAGTTTATACTGATTTCTACAGAGGGGTCACTAACAAAAAAAATATGTGAAGAGCAAAATCCGTACCCACGGTTTAGTGATCCGTACCCACGGTTTAGTGATCCGTACCCACGGTTTAGTGATCCGTACCCACGGTTTAGTGATCCGTACCCACGGTTTAGTGATCCGTACCCACGGTTTAGTGATCCGTACCCTCGGTTTAGTAATCCGTACCCACGGTTTAGTGATCCGTACCCACGGTTTAGTGATCCGTACCCTCGGTTTAGTGATCCGTACCCACGGTATAGTTATCCGTACCCTCGGTTTAGTGATCCGTACCCTCGGTTTAGTGATCCGTACCCTCGGTTTAGTGATCCGTACCCACGGTTTAGTGATCCGTACCCACGGTTTAGTGATCCGTACCCTCGGTTTAGTGATCCGTACCCTCGGTTTAGTGATCCGTACCCACGGTTTAGTGATCCGTACCCACGGTTTAGTGATCCGTACCCACGGTTTAGTGATCCGTACCCACGGTTTAGTGATCCGTACTCACGGTTTAGTGATCCGTACCCACGGTTTAGTGATCCGTACCCACGGTTTAGTGATCCGTACTCACGGTTTAGTGATCCGTACCCACGGTTTAGTGATCCGTACCCACGGTTTAGTGATCCGTACCCACGGTTTAGTGATCCGTACCCACGGTTTAGTGATCCGTACCCTCGGTTTAGTGATCCGTACCCACGGTTTAGTGATCCGTACCCTCGGTTTAGTAATCCGTACCCTCGGTTTAGTAAACTGTACCCTCGGTTTAGTAATCCGTACCCTCGGTTTAGTAATCTGTAACCTCGGTTTAGTAATCCGTACCCTCGGTTTTGTAAACTGTACCCACGGATTTGTAAACTGTACCCTCAGTTTTAAAATCCGACCGCGGTCACGCTATCTGCGCTAAAAGTTTTACTGTGCGTCTAAACCCCATTTTACGGTAATACAGTTGTGAAGCATTGAAGAGGATAAATCAGCTCTTTACAGCTTAATATACAAAACCTACCGAGTTCTGATACACAAACATTTACCAGAAAGAAAAGTTACAACCTACATGTAGATCTAAAACGTTACATTCAGACCTTCAGTTATTAATAAAATCTATACATTTTTAAAACCACTTTCCTACCTACTCGTTATACATCCTTCTATTTATATTTTAACTACATAAGCACATACCATGGTAAAATTATACAAATGGATCATTTTAAAATTCCATTAAAAACAAGTGGAATTGTTATAGATTCATTTTAGAGCTCTAATAAAATGAGCAAATCTAATAATTATCAAATCACTCCACTATATTTTTGAAGAGCATCAACTCTGTTATTAATGAAATACATTTCAGACATATTTACTGTAGTAATCTGGGCTGATGGGATGGCAAACTTATTAAAAAGTCAAATCAAAGTGTTATTAAACGCCACCCCCACAATCATAAAGAACTCTAGTACTCATCTTGTGATTTACTTTAGGAATTGAGAATAATAGGGCTACAAACCGTGTGTCTGTTCGGTTGTTTCAAGACCACACTTTGAAGTCAAATAAAATAATCAAATCACATTGTTATGAAATGACCCCCATCCACTCATAAAGTACACTTACTGTAATTCTTATCTTGGTATTTTAAGACGGTTTTACTGTAAGAATTGGGAGTAATGGGATGGCAAACCTACGTAAAGTGAAATGTACAGTATAAATATCTGAGCCAGTAGAACAGTAAGTATTCTTCAAGTGTCTGGTGGGGTGATTTGATAATTATTAGATTTGCTCATTTTATTAGAGCTCTAAAATGAATCTATAACAATTCCACTTGTTTTTAATGGAATTTTAAAATGATCCATTTGTATAATTTTACCATGGTATGTGCTTATGTAGTTAAAATATAAATAGAAGGATGTATAACGAGTAGGTAGGAAAGTGGTTTTAAAAATGTATAGATTTTATTAATAACAGAAGGTCTGAATGTAACGTTTTAGATCTACATGTAGGTTGTAACTTTTCTTTCTGGTAAATGTTTGTGTATCAGAACTCGGTAGGTTTTGTAAATTAAGCTGTAAAGAAATATTTTACCCTCTTCAATGCTTCACAACTGTATTACCGTAAAATGGGGTTTAGATGCACAGTCAAACTTTTAGTGCAGATAGCGTGACCACGGTCGGATTTTAAAACTAAGGGTACAGTTTACAAATCCGTACATATGGATTACTAAACTGTGGGTACAGATTACTAAACTGAGGGTACAGTTTACAAATCCGTGGGTACAGTTCAAAATTGCGTGGGTACAGATTTTGCTCTTCACATATTTTTTTCCATTAGTGACCCCTAAGGGGCTCCGTAGATTTCAATTGTTAAATGAAAAATACTGTTCGGTCTTACCAGACCGTGTGAAAAAGTAATCGCTCCCTGAGCTACTAAATCAACCAGTTGACCAAACATCCAGACATGACTGTCAGACCTCCTGAATCTAAACATCACTAAAATAGTGATTTGTAAACTGTACCCACGGATTTGTAATCCGTACCCTCAGTTTAGTAATCCGTACTCCGTACCCTCAGTTTAGTAATCTGTACCCACAGTTTAGTAATCTGTACCCACAGGAAAAACTCCCTTTAAATTGCAGGAAGAAACCTTGAGAGGAACCAGACTCAGTGGAGACATCCTTTCTTCTTGAGTGGCCTGGAGGATACTTTAAATAAATAGGATTTACACAAATCATACTAACACAGAATTAAACTGAACTAAAAGTTACAACTAGCAAAATAACTGGAGTTTCAGTCCAGTCTGTGATACCAGAAGAACGTTGAGTTTTTGTGCAACAGTGGTTCCAAGCTTACTGGACTAGCAGTTAGAAGGTGGCTGGTTTAAGCTCCACATTTGCCTAGTCGACCCTGCTGGACCTTTGGGCAATGCTCTTAAACCTTGATGGCTTGGATCAATCATCATCCAAAGTGGTCTTTCAGTTGGAGCCCAGCATTTCTTTTCTTCAGTACACCACACATTCACGTTTTAAGCGACTTACAGGGGTAAGGGCCTTACTCAAGGTGGGGCATGAACCAGCAACCTTTGGATTACTAGTCCAGTACCTTAACCGCTAGGCTACAACTGCCCTCCAACCACACCTGTTTTAATTTCCTCATAATCACTTCTAATCATTTACATGTTTTATAAAAAGCACATTTTCAGATCTAACCAATCAAACAAATTAAACAATTAATCTCATGTCATGTACATTAATAAAAAGACAGCAGAGTCTGCATAGTGGTGAACGTTCTTGTAACTCCTGACTTTCCTGAACGTACTTATTCCTAAAACAGTACAGTGCAATAGTGAAGTTATTTTATTAATAATAATAATAATAATAATAAGTTAAACTTATATAGCGCCTTTAACCATGATCAAGGACGCTTTACAACAACAACAACAACAAAAAACAAATAACAATACATGCAACAAACAAATACAACAAGAAGCCTATGAAAAATGCTCAGTGAAGAGATGTGTTTTAAGTAAAGATTTGAAATGTGTGAGGGAGGAAATTCCAGAGGCGAGGGGCAGCACAGCTGAATGAACGGCCACCCATAGTAGCCCGCTTGAACCTGGGTGCGACCAATAGATCGGAGCCAGAGGACCTAAGATTGCGGGAGGAAGAGTGATAAGTGAGTAAGTCGGCTAAGTATATCAGGGCCAGGCCATGTAGAGCCTTAAACGTGAGTAGAAGTATTTTATATTTAATCCTCAAGGAGGTGGGTAACCAGTGCAGTTTAGCCAAGACAGGTGTAATATGGTCACATTTTTTGGAGAAGGTTAGGATCCGAGCAGCAGCATTTTGGATGCATTGAAGGGAGCGGAGGGTTTTGGCAGGAAGCCCATATAAGATTGAATTGCAGTAGTCAAGCCGGGAGGTAACTAGAGCATGTACCAGAGTCTCAGCAGAGTCTTGCGAAAGCAGAGGACGTAGGCGAGAGATATTGCGCCAGTGAAAATAGGCGGATTTGGAATCCAATGCTAGATGAGAGTCAAATTGTGGGCACAATTTGTAAGACAGATGACAGTGGAACCAATATTAAGAGCAGCATCTGAGAAAGTAGAGATGGCAGATTTGGGGCTAATATAAAGAAGCTCTGTGCGCATTAAGCATTAAGTAATTGTTATGTAGCCAGGAATGTAACTTTTGTATGCAACTGGTAAGCGAGGGAGGAGGCACGGGGTCAGAGGGTTTGAAGCTAATATATAGCTGAGTATCGTCAGCATAGCAATGGAAGCTCAGACCATACTGGCGTACAATGCGGCCAAGTGGGAGCATGTAGATGGTGAAGAGGAGGGGTCCAAGGACTGATCCCTGGGGTACACCTTGTAGAAAAGGAACGGTAGCTGATGATTGGTGACCAATACGAACAAATTGACACCTGCCAGTGAGATACGACTTAAACCAGGAGAGAGCTGTTGTCCATGAGACCAATCTCAGACAGACGTGGCAATAGAATGTTATGATTAATTTGGATCTTTGAATTTGAATATTTGCATCCAGGTAGTCACGCAGCTGGGAGGCTACAACTCTTTCTAGAATTTTAGCGAGGAATTGAAGGTTGGAAATGGGCCTAAAATTGCTGAGTATGGACTGGTCTAATCCGAGTTTCTTGATGACAGGGGTGACAGCAGCAAGTTTCAAGTCACCAGGAACCAATCCAGAGCTAAGCGAAAGATTGACAATGTGGGAGATGGGAACAGATAAAGTAGAACAGCAGAGTTTGAGAAGGGCAGTAGGAGCAGGGTCAAGGAAAGAGGTGGCAGATTTCGATGTAGATATAATTCTCTCAATGGTACCGGCGTCAACAGTGAAGAAGCACGGGAACGAGCAAGAGGAAGGAGAAATGTAAGAACCGGATTTTGAGGAGACAGATTCCGAAACAGAGAGTTCACTATATATGCCAGACACTTTATCTTGAAAGAAAATGAGAAAGGAGTTACAGAGATCAGACGAGGCAGTGACAGAGTTGGATGGGGGACACAGGATCTTATTAACAATAGAAAAAAGTTGAGACGAGTTATTGCCAGCTTTTTTAAACTCGGAGGTGAGGTAACTTGAACGGGCAGCATTTAAAGCCACTCTCCAGTTGGCTAAGTGGTCCGCGAGTGCCAAGGCATGAACCTGCAGCGACTTTTTTTATACAGACGTTCAAGCCGGCGACCCTGGGTTTTTAAGTTTCGAAGCTCAGCGGTATACCATGGAGAGGAGTGAGAGGCGGGGACAACCCTAGTTTTAACAGGAGCAAGGACCTCAAAAGTATTTGTGATAGACTGATTATATATTTTCACAGCCTGATTAACTGAGTGCTGAGACGTGACAGAGACGAAGTTAGAGGTCAGTAGGGTAGCAGAGAAGGACAATGGGTTAACAGAGGAGAGATTCCGGTAGGTGATTAGTCTTAGATGAACAAGCGAGAGCAGGCAGAGAGAGACTCGAAGTTATAAACAAATGATCCAAAACACCAATGTTGTGTCCTTTAAGATTACTGATAGTATTAGTGGTGGAACAGATGAGGTCCAGGATGTGACCATGTTTATGGGTAGGAAAAGTGACATGTTGTTGTAAATCAAAGCAGTGAATTAATGACAGAAATTCAGCAGAGTTTGGGGTATTGGAGTCTAGGTGAATATTAAAGTCACCCAGCAAAACAACAGACAAAGTTAGACCACGCACAGACGTCAGAACTTCAAACAAATCCGACAAAAAATCAGTAAAGCGATTTTTAGGTGGACGGTAAATGAGTATGAAAAGAGTAGGACTAGGGCTCAGAATCTTAACCACCATGTATTCAAAAGAAGAAACCTTTGGGGAGTTACAGATACAGAGATTAATAGCCTGGGAGAAGAGCACAACCAAGCCGCCGTCTCTCCCAGAGGCCCTAGGGGACGAAAGATGCTTAAATCCCACCGGTGCAGCTGTGTTCAGATGGATATAGTCATTAGGCTGTTGCCAGGTTTCAGTCAGAAAGAGAAGGTCAATGTTTTTATGAGTAATGCAATCACTGAGTAGAGCAGCCTTGTCAGTGAGTGAACGACAGTTAAATAGTGCCATAGTGAGCAAGCAATTATGAGAAGAGCAGAGCAGGTGGGACGTTAGGATGAGGTATCGCACGTAGTACGCCAGGATCAGCGCCGCGAGGATGCCAGGACGAACGCTTCCTGGGACGACGATTAGAAGTCCAGATGGGATTGCTGTGGCTGATGTTTGATGGGTGAGGATGGGTTGAGAAGAATGGTGAGCATAACGCCGACTCCTGCGACCACGATGAACATACCACAAACGACGAGAGATGCCAGCATTATGACAGAGGTTGTAAGTCGCCGAGTCAAGATGATAAAAAGTTCTCAGGTCATGTAGATCAGCAGAAGTATAGCGTAGACAAGGGGAATTGGCATTATCCACGCCACGCGAGGGGCCACAAGTAGCAATCGTGAACCCAAATAATCCAAAAATTACAGTACACAGGACAAGCAAGCACAGCTGAATGGGGAGCAAACCAGTTGGAGCGGGCTCGCAGGCAGCCAGAAGCACCAACAGCGGTGGGTCGGTAACTGAAATAGCTAGCGTAACCAGCTAGCATAACCAGCCAATGCCGAAAAAAAGAAAACGAAAGCAGCAGATGACAGCGTCTCAGAGAATCCAGAGTCAGTATGATCAAGAAGCAATCCACCGCATTTCACATGTAAGGATGAAAGTAGCAAAATAGCACTGATATCGTTGAATAAAAAGGGAAAAAAGAAAGTAGACCGGAGTGGAGCGGCAATCATAACAACCGGCGCGAGTCATACCCAAACCGGAAGGTAGCTTTACCTTCAATAAAGCTTGAATACAATTTTGACCAATTTTTATTCTATTCTTATGTCGCATTTTTTTGTTTGACAATAAATTCCAATAAACATTCAAATGTATTTAACATGTAATCATGTAATTAATCTTTATTTTCCTTCTTACAGGAGTGAATAAGTGAAAACTGCTGTTTCATTAAACACACCAAGCAACTGGAGTTGAGCTACAATAACTGTAACACAAACATCAGAACCGGATCAGTTCATACTGTAACAATGAGTCAAGATTCTGACGTAACTGCAATATTAGAGGCTTCAGGAGAGTCCACTTTGGAAAGAGGATATGAAAAAGCAGAAGAGAAACAGGACCAGTTGAATAACGTCTCACTGGACGTTGCTGTAACTGGAGAATCAGGAGCAGGAAAGTCGACTTTCATTAATGCAATCAGAGGACTGAGAGATGATGATGAAGGTGCAGCTGCAACTGGAGTTACTGAAACCACCACTGAACCAACCCCTTACCTACACCCAACAATGCCTAATGTGACTTTCTGGGACCTTCCAGGAGTTGGAAGCACAAAATCTAGGGTTAAAGATTATCTTAAGAAGATGCAGTTTGCTAGGTTTGATTTCTTCATCATCATCTCATCAGGGAGACTTGGAGAGAACGACGTCCTGCTGGCCAAAAAGATCAAAAAGAAGAAAAAGCTGTTTTACTTTGTCAGATCAAAGATAGACGTTGACGTTGCACAAGAAGAGAAGAAACAAGGCTTCAACAGAGAAGAAACTCTGGCAAAAATTAGGAACGACTGCCTGGCACATTTGAAGGACTTTAAAAATCCTAAAGTTTTTCTCATTTCCTCCTATGATGATTCTGCATTTGATTTTGAGGAGCTTGAGGGCACACTGATGTCAGAGCTTCCAGAGCATAAACGATACGCTCTAATACAGTCAGTACCGGTCACTTCTGTGGCCATACTGAAGAGGAAAGTCAGAATGTTTAAGAAAGCAGTCTGGGTTGCAGCCGCTTCCTCTGGTGGAGTTGCAGCAGCTCTAGTACCTGATCTATCAAAAGCATGTGATGTTGGCATTCTAGTGGCTTTCTTTACTAGTTGCTACTTCTCATTTGGTCTTGATGATAAATCAATTGAAAGTCTCTCAAAACGAGTCAACAAGCCACATTTAACATCTTTGAAAAAATCTTCACTTGTAGAGGACCTGGTGTCAAAATCATACACAAGATTAACTGAAGATTCATCTGAGAAGTATCTGCGCAATTTGAAACCTGGTGCAGTAAATGCTGTAGCAGCAGGATATTCTTTTAATAGTACATATAAGCTACTGAAGAGTGGACTGGAAGAGCTTGAAGAGGATGCGCTGATGATACTGAGAGAGGCGGGGTTAGAGTAATGTACTGATGGTACTGATGGTTAGAGTAATGTACTGATGGTTAGAGTAATGTACTGATGGTTAGAGTAATGTACTGATGGTACTGATGGTTAGAGTGATGTACTGATGGTACTGAGAGAGGCCGGGTTAGAGTAATGTACTGATGGTACTGATGGTTAGAGTAATGTACTGATGGTTAGAGTAATGTACTGATGGTTAGAGTAATGTACTGATGGTTAGAGTAATGTACTGATGGTACTGATGGTTAGAGTAATGTACTGATGGTACTGATGGTTAGAGTAATGTACTGATGGTACTGATGGTTAGAGTAATGTACTGATGGTACTGATGGTTAGAGTAATGTACTGATGGTACTGATGGTTAGATTAATGTACTGATGGTACTGATGGTTAGAGTAATGTACTGATGGTACTGATGGTTAGATTAATGTACTGATGGTACTGATAGTTAGAGTAATGTACTGATGGTGCTGATGGTTAGAGTAATGTACTGATGGTACTGATGGTTAGAGTAATGTACTGATGGTACTGATGGTTAGAGTAATGTACTGATGGTACTGAGAGAGGCGGGGTTAGAGTAATGTACTGATGGTACTGATGGTTAGAGTAATGTACTGATGGTACTGAGGGAGGCCGGGTTAGAGTAATGTACTGATGGTACTGATGGTTAGAGTAATGTACTGATGGTACTGATGGTTAGAGTAATGTACTGATGGTTAAAGTAATGTACTGATGGTACTGATGGTTAGAGTAATGTACTGATGGTACTGATGGTTAGAGTAATGTACTGATGGTACTGATGGTTAGAGTAATGTACTGATGGTACTTATGGTTAGAGTAATGTACTGATGGTACTGATGGTTAGAGTAATGTACTGATGGTACTGATGGTTAGAGTAATGTACTGATGGTTAGAGTAATGTACTGATGGTACTGATGGTTAGAGTAATGTACTGATGGTACTGAGAGAGGCCGGGTTAGAGTAATGTACTGATGGTACTGATGGTTAGAGTAATGTACTGATGGTATTGATGGTTAGAGTAATGTACTGATGGTACTGATGGTTAGAGTAATGTACTGATGGTACTGATGGTTAGAGTAATGTACTGATGGTATTGATGGTTAGAGTAATGTACTGATGGTACTGATGGTTAGAGTAATGTACTGATGGTACTGATGGTTAGAGTAATGTACTGATGGTACTGATGGTTAGAGTAATGTACTGATGGTACTGATGGTTAGAGTAATGTACTGTTGGTACTGATGGTTAGAGTAATGTACTGATGGTATTGATGGTTAGAGTAATGTACTGATGGTACTGATGGTTAGAGTAATGTACTGATGGTACTGAGAGAGGCCGGGTTAGAGTAATGTACTGATGGTACTGATGGTTAGAGTAATGTACTGATGGTATTGAGAGAGGCCGGGTTAGAGTAATGTACTGATGGTACTGATGGTTAGAGTAATGTACTGATGGTACTGAGAGAGGCCGGGTTAGAGTAATGTACTGATGGTACTGATGGTTAGAGTAATGTACTGATGGTACTGAGAGAGGCCGGGTTAGAGTAATGTACTGATGGTACTGATGGTTAGAGTAATGTACTGATGGTTAGAGTAATGTACTGATGGTACTGAGGGAGGCCGGGTTAGAGTAATGTACTGATGGTACTGATGGTTAGAGTAATGTACTGATGGTACTGAGAGAGGCTGGGTTAGAGTAATGTACTGATGGTACTGAGAGAGGCTGGGTTAGAGTAATGTACTGATGGTACTGATGGTTAGAGTAATGTACTGATGGTACTGATGGTTAGAGTAATGTACTGATGGTACTGATGGTTAGAGTAATGTACTGATGATACTGATGGTTAGAGTAATGTACTGATGGTACTGAGGGAGGCTGGGTTAGAGTAATGTACTGATGGTACTGAGAGAGGCTGGGTTAGAGTAATGTACTGATGGTACTGATGGTTAGAGTAATGTACTGATGGTACTGATGGTTAGAGTAATGTACTGATGGTACTGAGGGAGGCTGGGTTAGAGTAATGTACTGATGGTACTGAGAGAGGCTGGGTTAGAGTAATGTACTGATGGTACTGATGGTTAGAGTAATGTACTGATGGTACTGATGGTTAGAGTAATGTACTGATGGTACTGATGGTTAGAGTAATGTACTGATGGTACTGAGGGAGGCTGGGTTAGAGTAATGTACTGATGGTACTGAGAGTGGCCGGGTTAGAGTAATGTACTGATGGTACTGAGAGAGGCTGGGTTAGAGTAATGTACTGATGGTACTGATGGTTAGAGTAATGTACTGATGGTACTGAGAGAGGCCGGGTTAGAGTAATGTACTGATGGTACTGATGGTTAGAGTAATGTACTGATGGTACTGATGGTTAGAGTAATGTACTGATGGTACTGAGAGAGGCCGGGTTAGAGTAATGTACTGATGGTACTGATGGTTAGAGTAATGTACTGATGGTACTGATGGTTAGAGTAATGTACTGATGGTACTGATGGTTAGAGTAATGTACTGATGGTACTGATGGTTAGAGTAATGTACTGATGGTACTGATGGTTAGAGTAATGTACTGATGGTACTGATGGTTAGAGTAATGTACTGATGGTACTGAGAGAGGCCGGGTTAGAGTAATGTACTGATGGTACTGATGGTTAGAGTAATGTACTGATGGTACTGATGGTTAGAGTAATGTACTGATGGTACTGATGGTTAGAGTAATGTACTGATGGTACTGATGGTTAGAGTAATGTACTGATGGTACTGATGGTTAGAGTAATGTACTGATGGTACTGAGAGAGGCTGGGTTAGAGTAATGTACTGATGGTACTGATGGTTAGAGTAGTGTACTGATGGTACTGAGGGAGGCTGGGTTAGAGTAATGTACTGATGGTACTGAGGGAGGCTGGGTTAGAGTAATGTACTGATGGTACTGAGGGAGGCTGGGTTAGAGTAATGTACTGATGGTACTGATGGTTAGAGTAATGTACTGATGGTTAGAGTAAAGTACTGATGGTACTGAGAGAGGCCGGGTTAGAGTAATGTACTGATGGTACTGAGAGAGGCCGGGTTAGAGTAATGTACTGATGGTACTGAGGGAGGCCGGGTTAGAGTAATGTACTGATGGTGTTGATGGTTAGAGTAATGTACTGATGGTACTGATGGTTAGAGTAATGTACTGATGGTACTGATGGTTAGAGTAATGTACTGATGGTACTGATGGTTAGAGTAATGTACTGATGGTACTGAGAGAGGCTGGGTTAGAGTAATGTACTGATGGTACTGAGGGAGGCCGGGTTAGAGTAATAAGTGTGATGAGTTAGATTTGCTTTTGTAGGAACCTCTTACAGGTTGAATATATAATCAGAGGAATTATATCAGCAACACATCATTTTCTTTTTCACAATCAGATTTAACAGAACATACTCGCTTTATTAACACATTTGATTTCATGTATTGTGAATTATAATATTGTGATCAGATTAGTTTTGTCTCGTTTGTAGTTTGTTTCAGAATGAAATCTGCTTAAAATGATAAAATAATGGCTGGGTAGCGTTTTAATCTTCTATCAGAATAACGGGATTTTATTTACCATGTTATTCCTTTATATACTTCATATACTTGTTTTAGTTGGAGTCTAGATGTGCGTTGGAGTTTAAATGTGCAAATCGGTACAATGTATTTTATTATCAATAAAAATACCTTAAAACGTCGAGTGTCTGGTTTACTGACAGACCACAAAAAGTACATTTCTGATGATTCCTTTTGGTTGCTCCCGTGTTTAGGAGTCACCACAGCAGCTCATTTATTCACATGTTCCATTTCTCAGTTTTTATGAAAGATGCATTTCAATATGTAACCCTCATACTGATCCAGTCTTGGGATCGGCACTATTTTTACGTAACACCATGAACAAGTCACATTAAATTTGTATAGCACTTTTTACACTACATTTACATTGTTAGCATTTATCCAAAGCGACTTACAGTACTGTGACAGTAAACAACTGAGGATTAAGGCCCAACAGCAGCAACCTGGCAGGGGTGGGGCATGAACCAGCGACCTTTTGATTACTAGTCCAGTACCCTAACTGCTAGGCTACAACTGTCTTATAGACGCCGTCTCAAAGCACCTTTACAGAATCCAAGACCAACAGATAGAAACCGCCTGTTGAGCAGCCAAGAGCAACTCTTGACACGGACCGGCTTCATACTCACACCTACGAGCTCAAAATATTTTGTACATCAACACAATCCCTGAGACAGGGTACACAGGGTAAAGAGAACTGGCCCACATGCACTGGGCGTGGGCTAGGGTAAGTCATATTTCAGCAACACTCACTCTGCATCCTCACTACTGCTTATTTATGTGAAACTGATCACTGTTTGCTGTTAGAAAGTAATTTAAAATACATTTTAGTCATCAATATTAATCAAACAATGACTCATACTGGTTATTGGTTAATCGATTATTTATTATCAATTATCATTATTATCAATAGCCTATAACTATAATCAAATAGAATGCTTCTGTATATTCTGATCATGACCACAGTCCATGTGCTTGCTTTTTAATTCTAAACATAAGGTTGATATTTTAGTTCACTATTTTTTTTTTTTAAGTAGGACAGTATTTTACATGCATTAACATCACCCACAGAAAATCAGGATCAGGTCAATGAGAGAGGTTAAGAGAACAAAGTGAAAAGATGAAAATTCAAAGACAAGTCATGACAACCGGAAAGAGCACCAACTTTACCACTGATGAAGATGATAGTGATGGACAGATTTTACCTATAACTATGCACATTTGTTCTTTTTTATTTGATTTAAAAGTAAAAATTACCGAAATTACTAATTGTTTAATGGAATTAAGACTGAAATTAACCGGTTTGCATTGTTATTTTCTAAGCTTCTTCTGTTGAGTCTTTACTGGCTTAGACGAGAAATAAAACCTATATGGTAATCAACGTTACAATTGCACACACTGTTAGACATTTCAAAGGGTTTTTACAGTAACTTACTGGCAACACTGTTGCCAGTAAGTTACTGTAATTCAAATTTACAGTACCATAACTGTATTTTATTTTACAGTAACTTAATGTTACTGTAATTGCATTTTACAGTAACACCACAGTAAAAACTTAGGTTAACTGTACAATACTGTAATTATTTGTTAAATTTAATTTTAAATTTTAAAAAACTCGGTAAATTGTACTTATTTGACTTATAACTTACGCAATACTGCTATTTAATCCACACAGACAATTATTGCAACAAATCAAATTCTTTATTTAAATCACTGCAAATGCTTAAAGCACTTTCAACAAAAACGTGTACAAGTACAGAATTTCCTTAAAAACATTCTTACTTTAATCCATGCAACTTTCAAAATACATTTAAAACAACACATTTAAAATAACACAATGTGCATTAACTTGACATGTACAAAATTCATGTTAATTCATATTACAGAAAAACACTTTTACTGTTAAATAATTCATAGTGAATGCATAGTACAACAATGAACAATGAATCTAGATAAAGTTACATTAGAAATAACACAAGAGCTTCAGAAATGCAGGGTTACAGAAACACAGTAGTTTTGGTATAAAACTCCACTCAACACTGTCGACTCACATACCCGACTTAACATGAAATGAACCGTGTTCCTAGGTAGACCCTGGGTAGCAAACGCAGCGAGGTGAACCACTTCTCAACCTGCAACCTGCATTGTTCACCTGTAATCACAGAAAGATCATCTTTAACAGTTCTATGCAATTCAATACAGTATCCTCAAAATAAATCTAATCTTTCTGAAAAGTACAATGTTTTGTAAGGATCCTGTGGCGACTGTTAAACGATGTCACAGTTTACAGCGTCGCAGGAGATTAGCTACTATGCTAGCGCTGTCGTGTTGTAAATTTCACCTAACCTGACTAACTTAGCTTTTAAACATGAAACTCACAGTCATTTGTACAATGGAACGTTTACTTGTTTTACTTTGGAAAAAAGTTGCCGACGACTAATGCTAATGCTCCTATAGTGCACAATAGACCCGATAACCGTGACTAGTGTTAATTTATTGTCCTAACTGTCGTAGACTCTTTACCTTTATTTTTTGCTGGTTCCCAGTTTTGGTGTAAAAAATCCTCTTCAAGGGTCTCAGCACCCCTGCTGCTCCACTGCTGCTCCACTGCGGCTCCATCCATCATAGCCGAACTTTTTCTGTGTGCGCACCTCTCCTAAACTCCTTCCCGCAAAACCTGAGATAATGTGGTGGTACCGAAGCTGAACCGTTAGGCAAACAATGTCAGTTTAAAACTCTCACAGCTGAAAATTAGGTTGAATCTTGTCAATAAAATCGTTTGGCGCCAAAGGTAATTACAGTAATTTACCTCAATGTAAAAAATACAGTAAATCTCTGTATTTAGTATTTAGCATCAGGCAAAATTGTCATGATGCAGTGGAAAATACTGTTATGTACTGTAAAAACTATTTGCAGTATTTTACTGTGTGGTATGTGGTTAATAACTGTAGAAATTACAGAAATGTCTAACAGTGCATGGTGGTCTAGTTGTGAAAATAAACTAACTAACAAATTTTATTACTACTAACATTACTAATGAATTATTATTACTAATTACTGATTAATATTATTAAAGTTAAAGCTATAAAGCTACTTATGCTAACAACATTTCTCTTGTTTTAATAATTGTTACTATTAATACAAGATTTAATAGTTGCTGCGGTGGAAAATCATAGACCGACTGCGTCTTCACTTCAGTCCTCAAGTTGTCGGTTGAGAGATTCGGTGCAACGGAGCCTACAGATTCAAATGAGTCGAACGAGTCGATTCTGCAAACTAGCTGTTTTAAGTGGACGTTAGGAAACGACTCACCATGAAGAGTCGATTCATTAACTAAACGATACTGAGTGCAAGAATCATCAAATCACTAGATGGTGCTATAAGATTAGTATTTCAACATCAATATCACAGCCATTGGATTAGACATTGGATTAGTGCTGTCCCAGATGCTTGGACACCCAGTCTTAGTCTTTGTAAACACACCAATCCTAGTAGTGGTTGTAAAAAATCTCGACACAAAACAGATTTAGGGTGTCGGGCCCTTTGGAATGGAAATAAATGTAAAGGGCCTCGGAAGGAAATGGTGATTAATTCAAAAACATGTATACAAACTCATATCCATGTAGCAGGTATTTATTTAAAGTCGTCTTCTTCTTAATAAAACTCTTTACAAAGGTTTAAACGCTTCATATAAAATTCAAATGAACACATTTTAAATTTTAGTGTGACATTGAGCTCATTTACCGAAAAGGTGAATTTCTCCTAATCCATTTAACTCACCTTTACCTGGGGTGCCAATAATTGTAGCAAGGACTGTATATACAAACCCAGTTTCCATAAAGTGCAATATAATCAAGAATGTGATTCTTCTAAACCTTTATTTACCTGACAAATGTACGAAGACTTTTAATGTTCTGGCTGGAAAACTTCACTGAAACTTCACAAATACAGACCAGTTTTAAATTTAATTCCTGCACCGTAGACACAGACTGTGTGTGCTTGACTGGCCTGTCTTGCAGTCCTATTAAACTGTCTCCTTCTTAAATATGAATGGAGCAGCATGAAGAGGAGAATCAGATGATGTTGAGTAGCTGAAAAAAGCTAAAAAGCCACAAACAAAAAGGAAAACAGTCAAATAAAGATACAAAACATCCGCCGTTAGTTATTCTTAAACACTTAATTTCAGTGAATAATGTCATTAAATCATGTATGTATGTGTACGTATGAGGATGTGTAAAGTGTGCACACAGATGCCAGTACATGCCAGTCGTTGCCGTACAGGTGTTGTACAGGTTAGTAATGCATGTAAGTATATTAAAATAAATACAAAAAACTGTTATATAAGAGTTTTAAAACTTGATTAGGGTAAATCTGTTAATGGTATTGAAGTAAACTTACAGTAATTTAAACGTTTGTGGTTTGATTTTAACTCCCTAAACACATTCAGGACCTGAACCCAGTTTGTTTTGTTGTTTTTGGTCTTTGGTTGTTTTCTACATCTGTTCATGTCCAGCTAAACTAAACTAAACAAGGTTTTGTGTTATGTTATGTTGTAAGATTCTAAAACATCTAATATGTTTACACAGGGGGAGAGAGGTGGCCTGGAGCAGCAGTTGGCTCTAGATAAAGTGAAGCACCTGACGAGAAACAAACTTCTGTTTATTGTTCTGTAGGTATGATCTGCCAATTTTACACTAAAGTGCTGTAGCAGCAGGAATGTCCTTTACTGTCACATATACACTTCTGAAGAACGGAATAAAAGATCTTGAAGAGGCGGCGCTAACAGTGCTGAGAAAGGCGGGGTTAGAGTGAAGAGACCAATCAAATGCAAATAAATAGTCGAGTACTTTTCCCTTCAATAATTCTCACTAGGTGAAAAATGATTCTGTACTAGCTAATGACTTTTACGTGTATTTTACTTGTGTTTTCCATCTTCTTTTGTTCTTCAATCACTTTATCAAATTCAGGGTCAAGATTCACCTGAAAACTCCAGCGCTAGGTAGGAATACCCAGGACAGGTCACCAGTTACTGGTCTACACAGGTCTTTGGTCACTTCCCCTAAGACATAGCCAATCATGTCTGTGTAGATACCTGTAGATAAACCAACAGCTAGGTTGGCTAGCGTAATAAACCACAGTACCACCAGGGACCTTTTTTCAGCTATCCAGAATTACTAATAGAATTACATTTCGTACAGGATAGTCGACTTCAACTACTTTTTTTGTTTTGATGGAATATTTGTGATTGCAGGATGGGTTCGTTACACTTGAGGTTTTTCACGTTCAGCTCATCAGATCGTGTAAATACTATTTGTTTGGGTTTTTCCTTCATTTTTTCTTTTTATTTTATTACAAACTAATTTGTGTAGCTGATCATTTTTCTACTTGTATATGAATGTATAACATTAACAGCTAAATAAGTAATTAGTCTAATTCACAACTGTCTTTAACTGCCTTTTACTTACAAACCACATTTCCAAAAAAGTTGGAACGTTTAGTAAAATGCGACAAAAAAAAGAATATGTGACGTGTTCATTCTGATTAACTTCATTGTATTCTGTAAACCTTCAACACAAAACATTAGAACCGAGCGAAGTGAATATTTTACAATAAGAAGTGAGTTGGAAACAGGCAGTGTTGGGGGTAACGTGGTACAAAGTAACGCATTACAGTAATGTGATTACTTTTTTCTGTAACGAAGTAATGTACCGCATTACAGTTAAATATTTTGTAATCACTGTTTCATTCTGTTCTGACCATTAATAACGACTCTACAGAATGGACGGTTAAAGCAATAACACTTGCTTACTTTATTAACAAAACATATCCAGCAGTATAACATGTGCAACATCTCAAGTACATCATCAATCTCCGTCCGTGTTTCAACAAGCACATAACAAAGGTTCCTCTTGTTACATCCTTTCTTTCTTTTCTTTTTTTCCTTCTAGAACACAGTCTGCGATTTCTACGAATTACACCTCCGGTGTCTAACTCAACATTGTAAGATCTTGAATCAATTGGCTTAACAACTTTACCCTTTCTCCAAATGTTTTGAGGTTCAAAAGGTTGTATTCTCACAAAGTCACCTTGCTGCAACATGTCTAGATCTCTAGTAGACCTGCTGTAGTAGGGTTCTTTGGCGTTGCTGATTGTTTTCTAGTTCTTGCTGTACATCTCTGACTTCTGGATGTAGTAGACTAATTTTGGTAGGTAACAGTGTTCTTGTGCGACGACTAAGCAATCTCTGAGCTGGACTTGTTTGTAACCCTTGTGTTGGTGTGTTACGGTGGTCCAGCAAGGCCAGATATGGATCCTGTCTTGCAGCTTTGGCTTTGTACATGAGCCTTTTGGCTGTTTTCACTGCTGATTCTGCCTTGCCATTGCTTTGTGGATATCCCGGTGAAGAAGTTTTGTGGATGAAATCCCAAAGTTGGCTAAATCTCTTAAATTCATGAGAAGCGAATTGCGGTCAATTGTCCGAAATGACAATATCAGGGATACCTTGACGCGCAAAATGGGCTTTTAGCTTGCTAATGACCATGTTGGACTTTGTGTTTGGTAGATAATCTATTTCCCAAAAAATAGAAAAATAGTCCACTGTGATTAGGTCATCTTTACCATCAAATGCAAACTACCTTTGCCCAAGGTCTGTTTGGTATTTCATGTGGGTGGAGCGACTCTTTTTGCTGCTTATCGTCAACTGATCGATAGATACTACATTTCAATATGTACGACTTAATTTGGTCATTCATACCCTGCCAGTATACGCACTCTCTGGCTCGCCTAAGGCAGCCTTCAACACCTAAGTGCGAGGAGTGGATGCGCTGTGTGATCTCGCCTCTGAGCGTTTGAGGAATAACCACACGTTCACCCCTAAAGACAATACCGTCTTGATAGCTCAGTTCCTCTTGGAATGCATAGTAATGCATTATTTCACTTGGAACATCAGCTTTCTGCCTTGGCCATCCTTGCAGAATGGTTTTGGTGAGTATTTTGGTAAGGAGTCTGTCCTCCTTTGTAGCAGAACGAATTCTATGCAGTCTGTCCTCAGAAATAGGTAAATGTTCTACCATGTTGATAGTTTCTATTTCTGCTTCCACAGAACCAGTAGATGGACATTCTAGCAAATATGCCCTGCTAAGCGTGTCAGCCAACAGCATGTCTCGTCCTGGGACATAAACTACATCCACATCATATTTCTGGATACGAAGCATCATTCGTTGCAGTCGTTTCGGAGCACTTAATAGAGGCTTACGCATTATGTTCTCCAAGGGTTTGTGATCACTTTGGACAGTCACTTTACGACCATACGTATACTGGTGAAACTTTTCCATACTAAATACCATAGCTAAGAATTCCTTTTCTATTTGGGCGTAGCCACGTTCCGTTTGTGTAAGTGCTCTACTGGCAAATGCTACTGGCCTACCCCTTTGTATAAGTGCAGCACCAAGCCCTGTGTCCGAAGCATCACACTGGACAGTCAGCTCTTCCTCTGGACTGTAGTACTTTAAAACAGGTGCATTTGAAATAGCCTGTTTCAGCTTGAGAAATGCTTCCTCATGTTGAGCTGTCCATTCCCAAGTGCTCTCTTGATGGGTTAACTGTCTTAAAATTACACAATTGTCAGACAAATGAGCACAGAATTTGGAAAGGTAATTTACCATACCCAGCAGTCTTTGCACAGCTTTGACATCAGTAGGTCTGGGCATATGCGTTATTGCACGAACCTTTTCTGGGTCAATTTTCAGTCCATGAGCAGTCAGTAGGTGCCCTATGTATGGAACTTCATTTTGTCTTAGCTTCAATTTGTCAACATTCAACTTGATGTTCTTTTCTCTACATCGATTTCAATTTTCTGTCATGGTCCTGACTGGCTTCTTCCTGCGATTCACCTTGACCTGTGATTAGCACGTCATCTGCTATGATGTATACACCAGGTAAACCCTCTAATGCTTGAGTAAGTTTCCTCTGGAAAATCTCTGGTGCTGGACTTATTCCCATCGGCATCCTGAGCCATCTGTATCGACCAAATGGTGAAGAAAATGTTGTCAAGTAACTGGACTCATCATCTAGTTTTACATGCCAGAAGCCACTTTTAACATCACATACTGAGAAAACCTTTGCTCTAGAGAGGTCTGGGAGTATGTCATCAATAGTTGGTAGAGGAAAGTGACTTCGTTTCAAGGCCTTGTTGAGGGGTCTTGGATCAATGCACACTCTTGGTCTACCATTGGATTTTTGTACAACTACCATACTGCTAATCCAATCTGTACTTTTATCCACAGGCATGATAATACCTCTCCTCTGAAGATCAAATAGTTCCACTTTCAAAGGTTTTATCACAGCAACTCTTTGGGAGTTTCACAGGCTTTACTGAATGGTCAGTTTCAAGTTTGCATTCTCCCTCCAGGCAGCCATCACCAGCAAAGACATCTCTGTACTCTTGCTTGATTTGTTCCAGTGACCACTGACCTTTTTTTGTGATTTCCGATGGTAACAATGCTGTCTATTGCTAGGATGTTCTCATAATGCACTTTAATGAGCTTCATTGCTTCACTGGCTATTTTACTTTTGTGCACAGATTTCTTATATTTCTGTTCAAATTTAGACTTACACTTAACTGCAAAATGATTAGCTTTTCCACACCGTTTGCATTTCTTACCGAAAACTGGACACTTGTGTTTGTCTTTCTCATGTGACTTTCCACAGAACCTGCATGCAATTGTCTCTTTGTGCTGGTTTTGTAGCACTGCACTTTTCACTGCATGTACATCTTCCACAAGCACACCTGAAATAGTTTTGTTGTTCTCTCGTGACAACTCCGCAGCTCTGCATATCTGTAGACCGTTATCCAGGGATAGATTTTTCTCACGCAGTAGTCTTTCTCTCAGCCCTGAATTATTTATTCCACAAACAATCCTATCACGTATCAGTGAGTCTCTGATTTCTCCAAAATTGCAAGTTCGGGCGAGTACTCTGAGATCTGTCACGTAGCAATCAATATTTTCAGCAGCGCTTTAATTTCTCATAAAAAAGCGATAACATTCCACCGTTTCGTTCACACTGGGATTGCAATGTTCATCAAACCTTTCAATTAGCGCGCTCACTGTTCTCTCTTGAGCAGCCAAACTGGCGGCCAAAGTGTCCAACAATTCCCTACCGCTTTCTCCAATGAGGTAGCTGAACAGCTTCACCTTCCTTGACTCCTCTGCGTCTGCCATAGTGAGGTCCACGTAGAGAACAAATTCATCCCTCCATGTTTTCCACAACTTTGACAAGTTGAGTCCAAACTTAGAGTTTGCAGAGGTTTCAGACCTTCCATTGCACCGCGAGCTTCTCCGTGCACCACTACACTAAAAAACATAAACCGAACGCTACCGTGCAGATATCTTCACTCGATGCACTTCAAACAACTTAATCCGCTGCCACCATGTTTCATTCTGTTCTGACCATTAATAACGACTCTACAGAATGGACGGTTAAAGCAATAACACTTGCTTACTTTATTAACAAAACATATCCAGCAGTATAACATGTGCAACATCTCAAGTACATCATCAATCTCCGTCCGTGTTACAACAAGCACATAACAAAGGTTCCTCTTGTTACAATCACATTACAGTTACTAACTTAATAAAAACTACGTTACTTGCCTTACTCACATTTTTATATAAAAATATTATTTTAAAAACTCAAAGCATAAAACAAAGCTGTTTTCTGCGTAATTTTTCTTAAACATGCTTGAAATTTATTTTTGGTAGCTATAGCTGTAGCATTACCTCCACTAACCACTAGATGGCAATATAAACAATTCTCTTTAACATACTGTTATGCGCTACATACTGTACAAGATTTTATTAAATATCTTCTTAAATAAAATGATTTTCACTCTACATTGACTTATATATAAGATTTATATTTGAATTTATGAAGAGTCTTTTGTTTTGTTTGTAAATTCAGTCCATATACATATATTCAGCCCGTCCACATGCTTGAAATGTAGGTTTTGTTTTGTTGAACCACTGAAGATTTTATTGGACTATATTTTTCTATTGCTTAAATACAACTGCTGCATTTTCTTCCTAAATAAACCGAAAAAAAAAAAAAAAAAAAAAAAATACTATCATTTCTTTACTGTCCAGATTAGTTTGTAGATTTGATTCCAGTATATTTGTGTGGGTTTTAGAATGTAACTTGGAAGTAAAGTCATGAGGAATGAGATTACATTTTCCATGAAGTAATGAGTAAAGTAATCCCATTACAATTTTAGTTAAGTAAAAAGTAATCAGTAATGGATTACTTTTTTTGAGTAACTACCCCAACACTGGAAACAGGTGAGGTGGTATTAAGTATAAACGAAAACTCCACCATTGCTACTGTGATCGATATATCAGAACACCTCAGAGTTCTCTGATCCACTTGGATCACTACAGAAATGAGCATCCATTACCCAGAATTTCCAAACCATTAAAAAGTCTCATTAATAAACAAGCTGATGGAACACACGGGTGAATACATCTCTCTCCCAAATGTATTTACAATCAGATAAAATCACAAGTTGATCTGTGATAGATTATTTTATTTTTTACTTTTATCAGTTAAATAAAATCAGATTTAAAAGAATGAACACGTCCCAGATTCTTCTTTTTAATGTATTTTACTAAACGTTCCAACATTTCCAGAATGAGGTTTTGGGGTTTGTACATTACAATTATGCTCTGATTTGTTCTCACACCAGCGGTTATTAATTATGTCTGTGATGATCAATTAAAAGTGCATGATGGGATAATTTGAAGTTTTATTATTTTTTCTATATTACTGTATGTGTATATCTACAAGTAGCTAAAGCTTAATTAGCACCTGCTGTGAGTTTTTAGTACAACCCCAAATCAGAAAAAGTTGGGACAGTATGGAAAATGTAAATAATAAAAACCCAGAGTTTCTTACATTAACTTTGACTTTTATTTGATGTCAGACAGGATGAAGCTGAGATATTTCATCTTTTATCTGCTCAACTTCATTTCATTTATTAATATGAATATAATAATCCATTCCTGCATTTCAGGCCTGCAACACATTCCAAAAACAGTTGGGACAGTAAAGCATTTACCACTTGGTAATGTTGTCGTTCCTTTTCACCACTTAAAAGAGGTTTCAGCACCGAGGAGAGCGAGTGATTTAATGTTTCAGCTTTTATTTTGTCTCGTTCTTCCTGCAAACACGTCTTAAGATGTGCAGCAGTACGGGGGGTCGTCGTTGTCGCCTTTTTTCGTTTCAAAATCCTCCACACGTTCTCTATTGGGGACAGGTCAGGACTGTAGGCAGGCCGGTCCAGCACCCGTACCCTCTTCTTCCACAGCCACGCCTTTGTAATGTGTGCAGCAGGTGGTTTTGCATCGTCTTGTTGAAAAATGCTGAACATCCCTGAAAAAGATGTCTTGAAGGCAGCTCTAGATAGATAGATAGATTCAACTTTATTGTCATTGCTTAGTACAGGTACAAGGCAACGAAATTTAGTTAGCATCTACCAGAAGTGCAAATAGTAGCATTGTGCAAAAAGACAGAGAATATTAGTAACATATACCTATGATTAATATGAATATAGAGTTATAACTATAGCTAGTTACATATATGAAATTATATCTATGTACATATTACTATATACATAATAGCAATAATAACAATAAGCATATTAGTAAAAATGAATATGTATTATAATAATAACAGTAATAATAATAAGATTAGTTAGGTATATATTAGTAATAACAGTACTAGGATAAAGGATGTGTAAATAATAACTCTTAGAGCTGAAGGCAGCTCTAAGATCTCAACATACTTTTCTGTATTAATGCTGCATCACAGAGTGTAAATGACCTTTACTAAGAGTACTGACACACCCCCATACCATGACACACCCTGGTACTGACACACCCCCATACCATGATACACCCTGGTACTGACACACCCCCATACCATGACACACCCTGGTACTGACACACCCCCATACCATGATACACCCTGGTACTGACACACCCCCGTACCATGATACACCCTGGTACTGACACACCCCCGTACCATGATACACCCTGGTACTGACACACCCCCATACCATGATACACCCTGGTACTGACACACCCCCATACCATGATACACCCTGGTACTGACACACCCCCATACCATGATACACCCTGGTACTGACATGCCCCCATACCATGACACACCCTAGTACTGACACGCCCCCATACCATGATACACCCTGGTACTGACACACCCCCATACCATGATACACCCTGGTACTGACACACCCCATACCAGGATACACCCTGGTACTGACACACCCCATACCATGATACACCCTGGTACTGACACACCCCATACCATGATACACCCTGGTACTGACACACCCCCATACCATGATACACCCTGGTACTGACACACCCCATACCATGATACACCCTGGTACTGACACACCCCCATACCATGACACACCCTGGTACTGACACACCCCCATACCATGATACACCCTGGTACTGACACACCCCCGTACCATGATACACCCTGGTACTGACACACCCCCATACCATGATACACCCTGGTACTGACACACCCCCATACCATGATACACCCTGGTACTGACACACCCCCATACCATGATACACCCTGGTACTGACATGCCCCCATACCATGACACACCCTAGTACTGACACGCCCCCATACCATGATACACCCTGGTACTGACACACCCCCATACCATGATACACCCTGGTACTGACACACCCCATACCAGGATACACCCTGGTACTGACACACCCCATACCATGATACACCCTGGTACTGACACACCCCATACCATGATACACCCTGGTACTGACACACCCCCATACCATGATACACCCTGGTACTGACACACCCCATACCATGATACACCCTGGTACTGACACACCCCCATAACATGGTACACCCTGGTACTGACACACCCCCATACCATGACACACCCTGGTACTGACACCCCCCCCATACCATGATACACCCTGGTACTGACACACCCCCATACCATGATACACCCTGGTACTGACACACCCCCATACCATGACACACCCTGGTACTGACACGCCCCATACCATGATACACCCTGGTACTTACACACCCCCATACCATGATACACCCTGGTACTGACACACTCCATACCATGATACACCCTGGTACTGACACACCCCCATACCATGATACACCCTGGTACTGACACACCTCCATACCATGACACACCCTGGTACAGACACACCCCCATACCATGATACACCCTGGTACTGACACGCCCCATACCATGAAAGACCCTGGCACTGACACACCCCCATACCATGACAGACCCTGGTACTGACACGCCCCCATTCCTTGAAACACCCTGGTAATGACACACTCCATACCATGATACACCCTGGTACTGACACACTCCATACCATGATACACCCTGGTACTGACACACCCCCATACCATGATACACCCTGGTACTGACACACCTCCATACCATGACACACCCTGGTACAGACACACCCCCATACCATGATACACCCTGGTACTGACACGCCCCATACCATGAAAGACCCTGGCACTGACACACCCCCATACCATGACAGACCCTGGTACTGACACGCCCCCATTCCTTGAAACAACCTGGTACTGACACACCCCCATACCATGACAGACCCTGGTACTGACACCCCCCCATACCATGACAGACCCTGGTACTGACACACCCCCATACCATGATACATCCTGGTACTGACACACACTCCAAACCATGATAGACCCTGGTACTGACACGCCCCCATACCATGATACACCCTGGCACTGACAAAGCCCCATACCATGATACACCCTGGCACTGACACAGCCCCATACCATGATACACCCTGGTACTGACACACCCCCATACCATGATACACCCTGGCACTGACACACCCCCATACCATGATACACCTTGGCACTGACACAGCCCCATACCATGATACACCCTGGTACTGACACACCTCCATACCATGACACACCCTGGTACAGACACACCCCCGTACCATGATACACCCTGGTACTGACACACTTCCTTACCATGACAGACCCTGATACTGACACGCCCCATACAATGACAGACCCTGGCACTGACACGCCCCCATACCATGACAGACCCTGGCACTGACACGCCCTATACTATGACAGACCCTGGCACTGACGCCCCATACCATGACAGACCCTGTTACTGACACGCCCCTTACCATGACAGACCCTGGTACTGACACGCCCCATACCATGACACACCCTGGTACTGACACACCCCCTTACCATGATACACCCTGGCACTGACACGCCCCATACCATGACACACCCTGGTACTGACACACCCCCTTACCATGATACACCCTGGCACTGACACGCCCCATACCATGACAGACCCTGGCACTGACACGCCCCATACCATGACAGACCCTGGTACTGACACACCCCCATACCATGACAGACCCTGATACTGACACACCCCCATACCATGACAGACCCTGCCACTGACACGCCCTATACCATGACAGACCCTGGCACTGACACGCCCTTTACCATGACAGACCCTGGCATTGACACCCCCCCCCCCCATTATATATATATATTACTCTAGTAACAGGTTACACAGATTCCCAAAATCCCTTGCTGTGCCCTCACAGTATATTTTGATTACATGTATTCTGATATTTCATTGTCTTTTACTTATTTTTATATTTTACTTAACGATAAATACTGTCATGTTTTTACTTCCGCCAATGGGGGGGGCGGGGGGGGGTTCATGTTGTGGTGCCCCCACCCCACGCCATGGGCCCCAGTGCACCTGCCCTCCCCCGGTAGTTACGCCCCTGGGTACCATCCAGACACAGTGGGCACAGAACATGAGTACACCCCGCTTCATATTATTGTATTCATTAGGAGCAGGAGCAGCTCAGTGGTTACAGTTCTGACCTAGTAATTATAAGGCCACTGGTTCAAGCCCCACTACACTCACATTGATACTTTTGCGCCCTTTAACATGGCTTTTAACTCTCCATTGCTTGGGTTAAAGTTGGTCATAACAACAACAACAACAACATTAATAGTAGTAGTAATAATAATAATAATAATAATAATAATAATAATAATAATAACAGGTTCCTTTATGCTTATATGGCTTTTGTTTTATTGTGGTCAAAAGGTTGTTTAGGTTAAGTATCATTAAATCCACAGATACATTAACTGTGTCCTAATATTTTTGGCTATAGCTGCATTGTGAGACATTTGTACACCGAAGATGAGCGGTGATGCATGTAGGTAACAAGCTGAACCTGTCAGGTGGGTTTTAGCTGTTTCTCGGAAATCAAACGGTTTGGAGGAACGTGGAGACTTGAAGTCTAAAGTTTACATACACTTATGAGGAACATTTGGTCAGTCTGTTTCATTCACTCTCATTCACTCATTTTACAGATTTCTGCAGAAACACACCATAAACAATCCAGTTCAGACCAAGACTCAAGTGACACAGAGGTAAAGTATGTTAGCCCACTGCTGCTGAGATCTGGGGATTCAGGGTTCAAATCTCAGTGATGCTATCAGCTGGACATGATTGGGTAATATCTGTGTGAAGCCGATCTCAAGCCCAGATAGAAATAGAAGGGTTGTATCAGGAAGGGCATCCAGCATAAATACTGTGCCAGGACTGAGTCTTATGCCAGGAGATTGGGTAGTCCTTTATTTGTGAAACCAATACGAAAGTACAATTTTATCATCAATGTCCTTTATTTTAGTTCTCACCTTAACCTGACAGTTTATTTCCTAGGACCTGACGTGTTAGATGTGACAGAACCAAAAATGTCCAAAACACACTACAAAATTTATTATTATTAATTTATATATATATATAAACATTAATATATGTGTGTGTGTGTATGTATTTGCATATGTGTACATGAGTATATATGTGTATGTATTTGCATGTGTGTATATGTATGTATATGAGTATACAGTGTATCACAAAAGTGAGTACACCCCTCACATTTCTGCAAATATTTCATTATATCTTTTCATGGGACAACACTATAGACATGAAACTTGGATATAACTTAGAGTAGTCAGTGTACAGCTTGTATAGCAGTGTAGATTTACTGTCTTCTGAAAATAACTCAACACACAGCCATTAATGTCTAAATAGCTGCAACATAAGTGAGTACACCCCACAGTGAACATGTCCAAATTGTGCCCAAATGTGTCGTTGTCCCTCCCTGGTGTCATGTGTCAAGGTCCCAGGTGTAAATGGGGAGCAGGGCTGTTAAATTTGGTGTTTTGGGTACAATTCTCTCATACTGGCCACTGGATATTCAACATGGCACCTCATGGCAAAGAACTCTCTGAGGATGTGAGAAATAGTATTGTTGCTCTCCACAAAGATGGCCTGGGCTATAAGAAGATTGCTAACACCCTGAAACTGAGCTACAGCATGGTGGCCAAGGTCATACAGCGGTTTTTTAGGACAGGTTCCACTCGGAACAGGCTTCGCCAGGGTTGACCAAAGAAGTTGAGTCCACGTGTTCGGCGTCATATCCAGAGGTTGGCTTTAAAAAATAGACACATGAGTGCTGCCAGCATTGCTGCAGAGGTTGAAGACGTGGGAGGTCAGCCTGTCAGTGCTCAGACCATACGCCGCACACTGCATCAACTCGGTCTGCAGGGTCGTCATCCCAGAAGGAAGCTGACGCACAAGAAAGCCCGCAAACAGTTTGCTGAAGACAAGCAGTCCAAGAACATGGATTACTGGAATGCCCTGTGGTCTGACGAGACCAAGATAAACTTGTTTGGCTCAGATGGTGTCCAGCATGTGTGGCGGCGCCCTGGTGAGAAGTACCAAGACAACTGTATCTTGCCTACAGTCAAGCATGGTGGTGGTAGCATCATGGTCTTGGGCTGCATGACTGTTGCTGGCACTGGGGAGCTGCAGTTAATTGAGGGAAACATGAATTCCAACATGTACTGTGACATTCTGAAACAGAGCATGATCCCCTCCCTTCAAAAACTGGGCCTCATGGCAGTTTTCCAACAGGATAACGACCCCAAACACAACCTCCAAGATGACAACTGCCTTGCTGAGGAAGCTGAAGGTAAAGGTGATGGACTAAACCCAATTGAGCACCTGTGGCGCATCCTCAAGTGGAAGGTGAAGGAGTTCAAGGTGTCTAACATCCACCAGCTCCGTGATGTCATCATGGAGGAGTGGAAGAGGATTCCAGTAGCAACCTGTGCAGCTCTGGTGAATTCCATGCCCAGGAGGGTTAAGGCAGTGCTGGATAATAATGGTGGTCACACAAAATATTGACACTTTGGGCACAATTTGGACATGTTCACTGTGGGGTGTACTCACTTATGTTGCCAGCCATTTAGACATTAATGGCTGTGTGTTGAGTTATTTTCAGAAGACAGTAAATCTACACTGCTATACAAGCTGTACACTGACTACTCTAAATTATATCCAAGTTTCATGTCTATAGTGTTTTCCCATGAAAAGATATAATAAAATATTTGCAGAAATGTGAGGGGTGTACTCACTTTTGTGATACACTGTATGTGTATGTATATATATGGCTATATTGGCCTCATTGTGCAATATTTTCACGTCACTTTAGTATTTAATAATGTAATTACTATTCGATCTTACACAGAAACTAAACCTCATGCATCATTACAGCTACCAGTTATCCATTTTATGTAAATTACAAGACAGACTTAGTTCTAGTTTTTCTGTTTGCTTTTGTTTTGTTTTGTACTGTTAATTATCTGTTGTATTATGCTACTGGGGCTTTAATTTCATTCGGAATCAATAAAGTATCTATCTATCTATCTATCTATCTATCTATCTATCTATCTATCTATCTATCTATCTATCTATCTATCTATCTATCTATCTATCTATCTATCTATCTATCTATCTATCTATCTATCTATCTAATTATTTTAAAACTGCCTGTGCCAAGCTACTACCCTAATAAAACTGCTCAGGAAAGAAGCTGAACTAAAGTGGCTTTCCTGAGCTGCCCATGCAGCTGGATAAGTTGTTCAGATGTTAGTCAGCACAACACTTGACCATTGAGCAGCAGAATTCTTGAGCTCATCTCTGCACAGGACCCTCGGAGCTCATTGAGAGTGATTGTTGGGTTATTCCTAAGGCCCCTCTTGCCCAAATTGACCAGATGATTACATTTAGAAAGGTTCAAGGTTGTGTCAAGTCTTTCCCATTTGCTTATTTCAGAGAGACGGTTGCAGATAAACCAGATCTACTAGATCAGACTTGTTGGGCTGTTTGTTTAAGCTGTTAAGGCTGTGATTGTGAGATCTGAATGAAAGCTGTTATTGTCAATGTACTGTATATTAAATACAATGAATGTTGCAGTGCAACTCCTGGGAAACAAAACATACACAGTCACATAATTATACACACTAAACAGTGAAATAGACATACAACAATTAAGTTAGCATGCAACCATTTTGTCCTCACATACAAATATTGAAAACATCTAAAGGTATACAGGCGCTACAATAACGTAAGCATTGAATACATTCATTAACCCAAATGGCATTATCCGGTACTCGTAATGACCAGAGGTGTGAAGAAAGCCTCTACTCATGCTTGTAATCCTATTGACCATAATCTTTTTCAGACCTTTGTCGTCAAGACAAGGACATGCCACTGTCAGCAAGGTGAAGGGACATATGAATCTAAGCCAAGTCAAGTCAAATGTATTCATATAGCGCTTTTTACAATGGACATAGTCTCAAAGCAACTTTACAGAATCCAGGACCAACAGACCAAAAACCCCTATTGAGCAGCCGAGGGCGACAGTGGCAAAGAAAAACCCCATTAAAATTACAGGAAGAAACCTTGAGAGGAACCAGACTTAGCAGGGACCCATCCTTCTTGGGTGACTAAATGTGGCTAGTGTTATATCTGTTGTTCCTGTAGGCATACTGATGTTGATTCATAGAGGCTGGGATGATGGATTTGATGTGACGAAGTATCAGTAATTCAAAACATTCCACAATAATGGGGGTTAAATGTTTCAAAATTTACATTGCACTGTCAGGACAAAAACAAACATTAAAGTCCAAGGAACCATCTTTAAATATCTGTGATCAAATTGTGGCAAGTATATAATATAATATCTAAGACAATATCTGAGTGTTCCCAGGACTACATCAGCCTTTTTAGAAATGGTAAATGGTAGCTTGGCACAACCTTAAACCTTTCTAAAAATTAGCTGTCTGGTAAAATTGGGCATCCAAGGAGATAAAAAAACAAAAACAATTTTCACACCAAAAGTATTTTTCAGAGATAAAGAAGAATTTCTGCAGCACTTACAGCAGGGAATTTGCTAAACATTTGGTCAGGATTTAATGGTAATGGTTTATGGCTCCAACTCCATAATAAAGTTCGCGGATGACACCACGGTGATAGGCCTAATCAAAGACAACGATGAAACGGCCTACAGGGAGGAGGTTCAGCATCTGGCGGCATGGTGTGAGGACAACAGCCTGGAGCTTAACACAGGGAAAACCAAAGAGATTATTGTGGACTTTAGAAGAACAGGAAGTCAGGCACACGCCCCTACCTGCATCAATGGTGCTGTAGTGGAACGGGTGCCCAGCTTTAAATTCCTCGGCGTCCACATCTCTGAAGATCTCTCTTTGTCCCTCAACTCATCAGTCCTGGTCAGAAAGGCACAACAGCGCCTTTACTTTCTACGGAGACTCAAAAAAGCCTACTTGTGTCCCAGAATACTTGTGGACTTTTATCGCTGTACCATTGAGAGCATTCTTACAAACTGCATCTCTGTGTGGTACGGCAATTGCTCCACAGCGGACCGGAAAGCTCTCCAGCGGGTGGTTAAAACTGCCCAACGCATCACCGGCACCCAGTTACCCACCATACAGGACATTTACAATAAAAGGTGTGTGGGCAGAGCAAGGAACATTATCAAGGACGTTTCTCATCCCAACCATGGACTTTTTACCTTGCTTCCATCTGGCAGGCGTTACAGGAGCCTCCGCTCTCGTACCAGCAGGCTCAGGAAGAGCTTTTTCCCACTGGTTGTTACCCTGCTCAACTCTAACACAACACTAAAATATCACTGCACCCTGGATCACATTAAATTTTTGTACATTTTAAGTGTTTCATCTCATCTGTTTACATATCAGTATTTGCAAATTTGCACATGGCACCACTGTACTAATCACACCAGCACAACAATAATGTATGTATATATTGTATATTATCCACTATACTTATATACTCTCTTCTACTTATTATTATTCATTTAGCCACTGTAGTCACCCTGTAATTATATAGTAGTCTATACACTGTACAACCATTATCTGTTTACTGTTTTTAATATATGCACCTTCATTTTTACTTATCTGGTCACTACTGCACTTTTTACTGTATTATATGTAAATAATCTCTATCTTGCACTTCTGGTTAGATGCTCTTGCATTTCGTTGGCTTTGTACTTGTACTCTGCACAATGACAATAAAGTTGAATCTAATCTAATCTAATGCAGCCAGTTACATTCAAATTCTTAAGCAAAAACATGCAACCCTGCTGGAGATGGGCAGGAGGTTCACCTGCCAGCATGACAAAGACTCTAAGAACATTGTCAAGTAAACAAAACATTGGCTTAAATATAGGAAGGTGAACATCCTTTAATGGCCAAGTAACCTGACCTCAATCCGACAGAAACCCTGTGGATGGACATGAAACTTTATTGAACTCAAACACTTAAGGAAGAACAGGCAGATATTCATCAATCTATTAGGTATGCAAAGCTGGTAGGGATCCAAACAGACTGATGGCTATAATTGTAGAAAAAGGAGGCTCTAGAAAGTGCATAATTAGAGGACGGATCACTTTTACAGTTAACTGCAACTATTATGATTTTTTAAGTAATTGCTGTAAAATTTTCCTAACATTTAATTTCCAGAAGGGCCATAATGATGCAAAAAGTGTTACGTGGCGGTGCCGCCACGTGTTGTGTTTCCCAGGTGTCAGTAACCACCTTAGTGGACTCAAAAGCAAATAGGGAAGTATTGGAGAAAGTGTGATTTGAACCGGGGTCACTGGTGTGGAAGAGCAATGCTCTACCCAGTACTCTATGGGGAATGTAAGAGCACTTGTGACTTTATGACTTTTATCCAATGATAGATAGCAGGACAGAATATACCTGCCCAGACTACAACTGACCAAGTAGATAAAAGGTAAAAGAAAGAAACCAGCCACGGGAGTGTAATAACCACAACTTAAATACTGGGTCTCGAACCCTTGCTGCTGGTGTACTGAACAGCCGAAAGGCTGATGCTCTAACCACTGTGCCACCGGCTGAGCTAAGGAAAACGTAGATTCTAGAACTTAGAAAGATCAAAGCCGAAAAAGGCGGGAAAATGGAAACAAAGGATGCCAAACAAACTTAGGACTAACAAAGGAAAACAACCTGGCAAGCTACCCACTGGCCATTGGGTAGTCTTGTCAGAACTAAGATGGAAACCTCTGCAAAGGTGTGAGGAGGTAACTAAAGAAATACCTTTTTAATATTTGTCTTTTAAACTTTCTATAAGCTACAAAGGAACATAGACAGAGCCAAGAGGGTACTGGTTCCCTACAAGGTGAGAAAAAGAGAAGGCAGTATAAAGGTTCCTTCAAAGAGAGATACCAATTATCGGCGAGGTCTGGTTTCTATATGCAAACGCAAGACTCTGCGCCGAGTGAACTGGGCGAAGTCCTTATAAAAGGCATTGCCCAGCTGATATCAATCAAGCTAATTATCACTGGGTGCAGAGCGCGGTCTCCCTCTGGTGGCGGGAAGATGGCAGTGCGGGCAGCCCCTTACAAAAAGAGATGTAGATTTTGTTCCTCACGCTTCCTTTATCTTGCCAATATGTTTCCGCTTTAAAATGTTTAAAAATGTACATGGTACTTTATTGACTAAAAATTCTGCCAGGGTAAGGGGTCATTCAGAAGTTGTTTATTTTATAATTATGGCATTTAGCAAATGCTTTTATTGATGGTTAAGGGTCTTGCTCAGGGGTCCAACAGCAAGAACCTGCCAATAAGTGGTGAATGAACCATCAACTTTCTAAATACTAGCCCAGAACCTTGAACCACTGAGCTGCAGTTGCCATTTTAATACCAAAAATGACAAAAACTATTTGTGGGATCTAAAATTGCATAGAAACACCAATGAATTAAATATAGATAGATTATACTTTTATCAATAGATGAAAAACCTTTTTCATGTGTCATAGTCAAATAATACAGCTTTGTTAGTCAGCATACCAGGATGAAAAAAAACAAATAAAACAAATCTGATCTGACTGAGGCACTTACAGTCTGCAGGGTGTAAACACAGGTATGCAAATGACCAAATAAAGGAATAAAAAAGCCTGGATAAAGGTTTCCACCCAACATTCCTGTGTTCACATCCCATCAGAGTATAAATACTGCAGAGCAGCAGGATACTTGCACAGAAAACATTCTGTATTTGAGTTTCCACAAAGAAATTTACTCTACTGAGATTCACCCAGACAACAAACCAATCCATATCCAGCTGATTCCGTTTACCAGTTGCTGACATCACAAATTCTAAAGGTAAGAATTTAACTATTATTATTTATTTTTAAAATAAAAGTTTTTATGTGTTTAGTTCATTCCTACATTGTATCAGATACAGTATTTGCATATTTTATCACATTTAGTATTACAGTAACTTTCAGGTGAATGAGAATTACTTCAGCACTGAATAACCCAGTAAAATCACTACAGATTAAATCTTGAATGGGAACAAAACATCACAATCATTTAAACTCCTTCATAAACAAGAACATAAACACATTACTGCACTCAGCCCATGTCTGTGTCTATGGGTTTGTTCGAAAACCTAGCTTTCTCTCTCTACATAGAGGCATTTTACGTCATTCTACACACGCTCCCGAGAAGGAGGCTTAATATGCTCACTAGTAAGTCACCTCAAATCTGAACGGTATTTTGACAGAAGAACGAAGGACCATCCGATGCTGCCTTAGCGGTGAAGGCAATTCCAGCATTCAATGCTGCACTTTTCTCACAGAAAATAAAAAACATGGCGGGCGGTGCGGAGCAACAAACTGAGTTCTTTTCAAACGTAAATAAATTATTATTGATTTTTAACTTGTATAAATGTGCACAAGTGTATTTATTTGCAAATTCGGGCTTGTCAGCAAATTTAACCATTTTCTGTTGTTAGCGCTGTCTAAGTAGCGCGTTCGAATAACCTGCCTTATAAATCGATGACATATTAGAATCCTCTCTACTGAGGCAGCTGCCTATGTAGACAGTAAGACAGCAAGGCAGCTCACTAGGTTTTCGAACACACCCAATGACTTTATGATTATACAAACCTCAGTCACACTAATCGTCTTTTGGACAGCTGACCATGAGCTTGTTGGGTGGCCCATGATACAACAGCCAAGACTAAGGATGAAATAATTTAAATTAAATCCCGTCAAAGCCTTAGATGTGATAAATGCTCAAGCCTTGCTGTGATGAAACTTCAACTCCAGAGGACTCAAGCTTCATGGCAAGAAAAGCTAACCACTGTTTCTTTAGTACAATATTTAATTTTGAAGTACTTTTAATATGTCGGTACTATTAATATTTATGTGAAAAGTATGTGGTGTTAGCAGTGGGAGTGGCTGAAACACCTGAACTCAAAATTAAGATGTGTCCACATATTTTTGGCTGTAAAATAAATGCACTAGATAATGTCAGCTAGTTTTCTAAAGGTATTTTCAATGTTTTTAAATACATTTTTTTATCTTTTAGAGAGTGTCAAACTAAATTTCGTTGTATGCAAGTATAATGACAAGTAAAGGTTCTTTTTTTTATAGTCTCAAAATCTTGTTGCCTTCTCAGAAGAACAGCTCCATATTAGAGTTTCCCCCATTTTATACACACACACAGCTGGAACTATCCACAGAATTCTGAAAAAGTTCTTGACTGAGGCTCATGTATCAGCAACATGACTCCAAACTGCTAAACTCAAGAGCTAAGAACAATTCAATGTGTTCTATGAAACAGTAGAAAATCAGAAACACTGACCTTATAAATGCAACACCCGAAACACCAATCAGCCTCACTTACGTTCAAGAGGCTTTATTGTCATTTTAGCTACATATAGAAATTAAAGAACGTTCCTCCATGACCATGGTGCAACACAGAACACTAGTGCAGGCAACACAATACACTTAGTGCAGATAGAAACAGTCTGATATACACACGGACCTACAATAAGTACATATAAATATTTACATTTACATTTTCGGCATTTATGATGTGGCAAAAGTGGGGTGATGATGTGGTAACAGTAGGGTGATAATGTGGTAGCAGTGGGGTGATGATGTGGCAGCAGTGGGGTGATGTGGTAACAGTAGGGTGATGATGTGGTAGCAGTGGGGTGATGTGGTAGCAGTGGGGTTATGATGTGGTAGCAGTGGGGTGATGATGTGGTATCAGTGGGGTGATGTGGTAGCAGTGGTGTGATGATGTGGTAGCAGTGGGGTGATGTGGTAGCAGTGGGGTGATGATGTGGTAGCAGTGGGGTGATGATGTGGCAGCAGTGGGGTGATGAGGCAGCAGTAGGGTGATGATGTGGTAGCAGTAGGGTGATGATGTGGTAGCAGTGGGGTGGTGATGTGGTAGCAGTGGGGTGATGATGTGGTAGCAGTGGGGTGATGTGGTAGCAGTGGGGTGATGATGTGGCAGCAGTGGGGTGATGTGGTAGCAGTGGGGTGATGATGTGGTAGCAGTGGGGTGATGATGTGGTAGCAGTCGGGTGATGTGGTAGCAGTGGGGTGATGATGTGGCAGCAGTGGGGTGATGAGGCAGCAGTGGGGTGATGTGGTAGCAGTGGGGTGATGAGGCAGCAGTGGGGTGATGTGGTAGCAGTGGGGTGGTGATGTGGTAGCAGTGGGGTAATGATGTGGTAGCAGTGGGGTGATGATGTGGTAGCAGTGCGGTGATGAGGCAGTGTTTAGGTTAAAAACCAGACGGGCAGCTGCATTTTGAATGAGCTGCAGGGGTTTAATAGTGGACACAGGATCTCCTGCCAGAAGAGAGTTGCAGTAGTCCAACCGTGAGATTACAAGTGATTGGACCAGAATCTGGGGAGCTTCCCTGGAGAGAAATGGTCGAATCTTCCTGATGTTGTACAAGAGGAACCGGCGCCATCTTGTTATGTTGGCTATATAAGGAGAGAAGGTCAGCTGGTTATCCAGGACAACACCAAGGCTTCTTACCTTATCAGATGGTCTGATCTGGGAGTCATCAAGAGAGATGACTAGGTCCTGGTTTGGAGATTGATCTCCAAGAATGAGTAACAGCTCAGTCTCGCTGGGATTGAGTTTTAGATGATGAGCTGAAATATAATGGATATTTTGGGAGTGTGGGATCAAAAGACACTACAGGACCAAATGAAAATTGTGGCCAAAATATTATACAACATATTTGATATAAAATTATGTTGCATCTGTGCAAACTCAATTAGAAGAACACTTCAATCAGAGAATAAAAGAGTATCAGTGTAGTTTCTCACTTACTTAGTGTTGTGCTCAGATGGAACAAGATATACCAGTCATTCCTGAATGTGGAATTGTTGGCGAACAGACTTGACTACAGAGAAGACAATACCTTCCACACCATGCTGCTGACAGACATGACATCTAGAGATTTAATGCCAAAGACAGAGATAGTGGCACTCTTCTGGGAAAACAAAGAGTAAAACCCGGCTGTTAGCTGAACCTGGCTGTTAGCACCGCTGCTACTCTACTCTGCTGAACCTGGCTACCTTATCGGGTAAAGACCTGCGAGTCTACCTGCGCGAGTCCATCGAGCAAGACCAACGACAAGGCAGCCAGTCCTACTGCCTCACAGTATGTGCTATGAGCATATTCCAGTAATCTCTGGTTCCCACAGAAAGCGCAAAAATAGCTCCAGGCACCAAAACCATGCTAACCTCAAGCCGCTCAGGCAAACCACACCCACTGCTGCCTCCTTCTCAGTTGGGCTATGGAACTGCCAATCAGCTGTTAGCAAAGCTGACTTCATTGCTTCCTATGCCAGTCACCTATCACTACAATTACTGGCTTTAACTGAAACCTGGATCAAACCAGAAAACACTGCTACTCCAGCGGCACTTTCAAACGGCTATTCCTTCTCCCACACATCTCGTCCATCAGGACGGGGAGGAGGGACAGGCTTACTGATAAAGAATGGCTTAAAATACGCTACTCTGTTGACCAGTACTACCTATAATTCCTTTGAATACCATGCCATACTGGTTAATACTCCTGTCAAACTAGGTATCATTGTCATTTACCGCCCACCTGGGCAAATGGGCGAATTCACACATGAACTAGACATGCTGCTGTCTTCTGTCCCTGAACATGAGTGTCCCATACTCATTCTTGGTGATATGAACATCCACCTTGACAGTCCCTGTTCTGCAGACTTCAAAACTCTCATGCAGTCATTCGACCTGGAGTGGGTGCCCAGCCCTCCAACCCATAAAGCCGGTAAAAACCTGGACTTAATCTTTGCTAGGAATTGTGACACCGACTCTTTAACTGTCACTCCTTTGCACCTCTCTGATCACTACTTTGTACAACTCAATGTCTGTATCCCAGAAATACCAACTGCTACTCCAACTACGGTCTCTTTCCGCTGCAATCTAAAAGACCTCTCAGCAGACCAGTACTCCTCACTGGTAACTGATACTATACCTCCATTAAGCGCCTTCTCTACTCTTAATGTGAATGAGGCTACAGATACACTTTGCTCTACCCTGAGCTCATGCCTGGACAGTCTCTGCCCTCTGTCCTCACGAACCATCCGCTCAAATAAACCACAGCCATGGCTAAATAACGATACACTCCGGAAACAACGCTCGAAACTCAGGGCTGCCGAAAGAAAATGGCAAAAAAGCAAGAACCTGGCTGACCTAGCCAGTTACCAACTACTCTTGTCTAACTTCTCGGCCAGCATCACTACTGCTAAAGCTGACTATTATCAAAACAAAATCAGCTCCCTCACTGATTCACGAAAACTGTTTGCGGCATTCAAATCGCTACTAAACCCTCCGCCTCCTCCTCCTACCAGCTGCCTCACAGCCGATGTGCTGGCATCGTTCTTCACTGGAAAAGTGTCGGCCATCAGCAGCCAGTTCACTGATCCACCCAAAGATATTCATTCAACCTCGGTCAAGGGCGCAACCTTCTCCTTGTTTACCCCTCTTACTGAGGACGAGGCACTGACTCTCCTTACATGTAGCCGTCCTACTACATGTCCGCTTGATCCAATTCCCACAAAACTGTTACAAACAGTTGCTCCTGTGATAATTCCAGCTATCACACATGTGATCAACACCTCCTTAGCCGATGGAGAGTTCCCAACTGCCTTCAAACAGGCTCAAGTAACTCCACTACTCAAAAAACCTACTCTCAACCCTGACCAAGTTGATAACTATCGACCGGTCTCACTACTACCTTTTCTTTCCAAAGCGATAGAAAGAGTAGTCTACAAACAGGTCTCTGGTTTCCTCTCCCAGAATGACCTCCTGGACCAGAACCAGTCCGGCTTCAAAAAAGGGCACTCCACTGAAACGGCTCTGCTGTCTGTGACAGAAGCCTTAAAATCTGCCAAAGCTGCAGGGCAGTCCTCAGTCCTCATTCTACTGGACCTCTCAGCTGCTTTCGATACGGTCAATCAGGACCTTCTGCTCACTATACTCTCAAACATGGGCATCTCAAACAAACCACTTTCATGGCTTAATTCATATCTCACCGGGCGTTCCTTCAAGGTGTCATGGCTAGGACAACTGTCCTCAGCCCACTCACTATCCACTGGAGTCCCCCAGGGCTCAGTACTGGGACCCCTTCTCTTCTCCATCTACACCACCTCTCTGGGTCAGATTATCCGCTCACATGGTTTCTCTTACCATTGCTATGCTGATGACACACAGCTCTATCTATCATTCCCGCCTGACGACTTCTCAATCTCGGCGCGGATATCACACTGCCTCTCAGACATATCCTCCTGGATGAAGGAACATCACCTTCAACTGAATCTATCTAAGACTGAACTGCTGATTCTTCCAGCAAAACAAACCGTACAGCACAGCCTCAGCATAACCATCGACTCGCTTTCACTCTCTCCAACAAAGGTTGCTAGGAACCTAGGAGTCATGATTGACGATCAGCTGTCCTTTACAAACCATGTTGCCTCAGTGACTCGGTCCTGCCGCTTTGCACTATACAATATCAGAAAGATTCGTCCGTTCTTAACGCAGTATGCCACCCAGCTCTTGGTCCAAGCTGTGGTCATCTCCCGCCTTGACTACTGCAATGCGCTGCTAACGGGCCTCCCGGCCTGTACCATAAAGCCACTACAGATGGTACAAAATGCAGCAGCTCGCTTGGTATTCAACCAACCAAAACGAGCACATGTTACTCCACTACTCATTGAGCTCCACTGGCTTCCGGTTGCTGCTCGCATCCAGTTCAAAGCTCTTACAATCGCCTACAAGGTGATAACGGGACAGGCACCCACTTACATGAACTCACTGCTAAAGGCTTACGTTACCCTCCGTCCGCTGCGCTCCTCCACAGAACGCCGTCTAGCTTTGCCGAAAGTACACACAAAGCAATCCAGGCTGTTCTCATACATAGTCCCCCGATGGTGGAACAAGCTTCCAGCCACTACCAGAGCAGGGGCGTCCCTCGCTACGGTAAAGAAACTCCTGAAGACCGAGCTCTTCAAGGAACACCTTCTTTCCTAACACCTCTAACACACTAACACCTCTAACCTCATTCTTATTCCCTCTCCTCCACTCTTCCTCCTCTAGTTCTTCTTCCTCTTTGTCTATGCCACCTTTCTGGCCTGGTAATCTAGCAAATCATTTCGTTTATTTATTTTTCTTTTCTTATTTTTATATTATTTATGCTGTTTTTAGAGATGTACTCCATTTATTGTAAGTCGCTTTGGACAAAAGCGTTGGCTAAATGTAAATGTAATGTAATTCTGGTCTGTGACTGGTTTGCCAACAATCCAGATCTTTAGTGCTGTACCTTCCACCACATTCCCCATGTTCTAAATTCAATATAAGAATTCTTTTCAGCATGAATGTGTCTGAACACAGACTGCACAGCCATGTGCCACTGATGGAAACATGCATGAGCGTGTTGGGTGGCCCATGATACAACAGCCAAGACTAAGGATGAAATAATTTAAATTAAATCCCGTCAAAGCCTTAGATGTGATAAATGCTCAAGCCTTGCTGTGATGAAACTTCAACTCCAGAGGACTCAAGCTTCATGGCAAGAAAAGCTAACCACTGTTTCTTTAGTACAATATTTAATTTTGAAGTACTTTTAATATGTCGGTACTATTAATATTTATGTGAAAAGTATGTGGTGTTAGCAGTGGGAGTGGCTGAAACACCTGAACTCAAAATTAAGATGTGTCCACATATTTTTGGCTGTAAAATAAATGCACTAGATAATGTCAGCTAGTTTTCTAAAGGTATTTTCAATGTTTTTAAATACATTTTTTTATCTTTTAGAGAGTGTCAAACTAAATTTCGTTGTATGCAAGTATAATGACAAATAAAGGTTCTTTTTTTTATAGTCTCAAAATCTTGTTGCCTTCTCAGAAGAACAGCTCCATATTAGAGTTTCCCCCATTTTATACACACACACAGCTGGAACTATCCACAGAATTCTGAAAAAGTTCTTGACTGAGGCTCATGTATCAGCAACATGACTCCAAACTGCTAAACTCAAGAGCTAAGAACAATTCAATGTGTTCTATGAAACAGTAGAAAATCAGAAACACTGACCTTATAAATGCAACACCCGAAACACCAATCAGCCTCACTTACGTTCAAGAGGCTTTATTGTCATTTTAGCTACATATAGAAATTAAAGAACGTTCCTCCATGACCATGGTGCAACACAGAACACTAGTGCAGGCAACACAATACACTTAGTGCAGATAGAAACAGTCTGATATACACACGGACCTACAATAAGTACATATAAATATTTACATTTACATTTTCGGCATTTATGATGTGGCAAAAGTGGGGTGATGATGTGGTAACAGTAGGGTGATGATGTGGTAGCATTGGGGTGATGAGGCAGCAGTGGGGTGATGATGTGGTAGCAGTGGGGTGATGAGGCAGCAGTAGGGTGATGATGTGATATCAGTGGGGTGATGATGTGGTAGCATTGGGGTGATGAGGCAGCAGTGGGGTGATGATGTGGTAGCAGTGGGGTGGTGATGTGGTAGCAGTAGGGTGATGATGTGGCAGCAGTGGGGTGATGATGTGGCAGCAGTGGGGTGATGTGGTAGCAGTAGGGTGATGATGTGATATCAGTGGGGTGATGTGGTAGCAGTGGGGTGATGTGGTAGCAGTAGGGTGATGATGTGGTAGCAGTGGGGTGATGAGGCAGCAGTGGGGTGATGATGTGGCAGCAGTGGGGTGGTGATGTGGTAGCAGTGGGGTAATGATGTGGTAGCAGTGGGGTGATGATGTGGTAGCAGTGGGGTGATGAGGCAGTGTTTAGGTTAAAAACCAGACGGGCAGCTGCATTTTGAATGAGCTGCAGGGGTTTAATAGTGGACACAGGATCTCCTGCCAGAAGAGAGTTGCAGTAGTCCAACCGTGAGATTACAAGTGATTGGACCAGAATCTGGGGAGCTTCCCTGGAGAGAAATGGTCGAATCTTCCTGATGTTGTACAAGAGGAACCGGCACCATCTTGTTATGTTGGCTATATAAGGAGAGAAGGTCAGCTGGTTATCCAGGACAACACCAAGGCTTCTTACCTTATCAGATGGTCTGATCTGGGAGTCATCAAGAGAGATGACTAGGTCCTGGTTTGGAGATTGATCTCCAAGAATGAGTAACAGCTCAGTCTCGCTGGGATTGAGTTTTAGATGATGAGCTGAAATATAATGGATATTTTGGGAGTGTGGGATCAAAAGACACTACAGGACCAAATGAAAATTGTGGCCAAAATATTATACAACATATTTGATATAAAATTATGTTGCATCTGTGCAAACTCAATTAGAAGAACACTTCAATCAGAGTATAAAAGAGTATCAGTGTAGTTTCTCACTTACTTAGTGTTGTGCTCAGATGGAACAAGATATACCAGTCATTCTGGTCTGTGACTGGTTTGCCAACAATCCAGATCTTTAGTGCTGTACCTTCCACCACATTCCCCATGTTCTAAATTCAATATAAGAATTCTTTTCAGCATGAATGTGTCTGAACACAGACTGCACAGCCATGTGCCACTGATGGAAACATGCATGAGCTTGTTGGGTGGCCCATGATACAACAGCCAAGACTAAGGATGAAATAATTTAAATTAAATCCCGTCAAAGCCTTAGATGTGATAAATGCTCAAGCCTTGCTGTGATGAAACTTCAACTCCAGAGGACTCAAGCTTCATGGCAAGAAAAGCTAACCACTGTTTCTTTAGTACAATATTTAATTTTGAAGTACTTTTAATATGTCGGTACTATTAATATTTATGTGAAAAGTATGTGGTGTTAGCAGTGGGAGTGGCTGAAACACCTGAACTCAAAATTAAGATGTGTCCACATATTTTTGGCTGTAAAATAAATGCACTAGATAATGTCAGCTAGTTTTCTAAAGGTATTTTCAATGTTTTTAAATACATTTTTTTTATCTTTTAGAGAGTGTCAAACTAAATTTCGTTGTATGCAAGTATAATGACAAATAAAGGTTCTTTTTTTTATAGTCTCAAAATCTTGTTGCCTTCTCAGAAGAACAGCTCCATATTAGAGTTTCCCCCATTTTATACACACACACAGCTGGAACTATCCACAGAATTCTGAAAAAGTTCTTGACTGAGGCTCATGTATCAGCAACATGACTCCAAACTGCTAAACTCAAGAGCTAAGAACAATTCAATGTGTTCTATGAAACAGTAGAAAATCAGAAACACTGACCTTATAAATGCAACACCCGAAACACCAATCAGCCTCACTTATGTTCAAGAGGCTTTATTGTCATTTTAGCTACATATAGAAATTAAAGAACGTTCCTCCATGACCATGGTGCAACACAGAACACTAGTGCAGGCAACACAATACACTTAGTGCAGATAGAAACAGTCTGATATACACACGGACCTACAATAAGTACATATAAATATTTACATTTACATTTTCGGCATTTATGATGTGGCAAAAGTGGGGTGATGATGTGGTAACAGTAGGGTGATAATGTGGTAGCAGTGGGGTGATGATGTGGCAGCAGTGGGGTGATGATGTGGTAGCAGTGGGGTGATGAGGCAGCAGTAGGGTGATGATGTGATATCAGTGGGGTGATGTGGTAGCAGTGGGGTGATGTGGTAGCAGTAGGGTGATGATGTGATATCAGTGGGGTGATGTGGTAGCAGTGGGGTGATGTGGTAGCAGTAGGGTGATGATGTGGTAGTAGTGGGGTGATGAGGCAGCAGTGGGGTGATGATGTGGCAGCAGTGGGGTGATGATGTGGCAGCAGTGGGGTGATGTGGTAGCAGTAGGGTGATGTGATATCAGTGGGGTGATGTGGTAGCAGCGGGGTGATGTGGTAGCAGTAGGGTGATGATGTGGTTGCAGTGGGGTGATGTGGTAGCAGTGGTGTGATGATGTGGTAGCAGTGGGGTGATGTGGTAGCAGTGGGGTGATGATGTGGTAGCAGTGGGGTGATGATGTGGTAGCAGTGGGGTGATGATGTGGCAGCAGTGGGAGGATGAGGCAGCAGTAGGGTGATGATGTGGTAGCAGTGGGGTGGTGATGTGGTAGTAGTGGGGTGGTGATGTGGTAGCAGTGGGGTGATGTGGTAGCAGTAGGGTGATGATGTGGTAGCAGTGGGGTGATGTGGTAACAGTAGGGTGATGATGTGGTAGCAGTGGGGTGGTGATGTGGTAGCAGTGGGGTGATGTGGTAGCAGTAGGGTGATGATGTGGTAGCAGTGGGGTGATGTGGTAGCAGTGGTGTGATGATGTGGTAGCAGTGGGGTGATGTGGTAGCAGTGGGGTGATGATGTGGTAGCAGTGGGGTGATGATGTGGCAGCAGTGGGGTGATGAGGCAGCAGTAGGGTGATGATGTGGTAGCAGTAGGGTGATGATGTGGTAGCAGTGGGGTGATGATGTGGTAGCAGTGGGGTGATGATGTGGCAGCAGTGGGGTGATGTGGTAACAGTAGGGTGATGATGTGGTAGCAGTGGGGTGGTGATGTGGTAGCAGTGGGGTGATGTGGTAGCAGTAGGGTGATGATGTGGTAGCAGTGGGGTGATGTGGTAGCAGTGGTGTGATGATGTGGTAGCAGTGGGGTGATGTGGTAGCAGTGGGGTGATGATGTGGTAGCAGTAGGGTGATGATGTGGTAGCAGTAGGGTGATGATGTGGTAGCAGTAGGGTGATGATGTGGTAGCAGTGGGGTGATGATGTGGTAGCAGTGGGGTGATGATGTGGCAGCAGTGGGGTGATGAGGCAGCAGTAGGGTGATGATGTGGTAGCAGTAGGGTGATGATGTGGTAGCAGTGGGGTGGTGATGTGGTAGCAGTGGGGTGATGATGTGGTAGCAGTGGGGTGATGATGTGGTAGCAGTGGGGTGATGATGTGGTAGCAGTGGGGTGATGATGTGGTAGCAGTGGGGTGATGATGTGGTAGCAGTGGGGTGGTGATGTGGTAGCAGTGGGGTGATGATGTGGTAGCAGTGGGGTGATGATGTGGTATCAGTGGGGTGATGATGTAGCAGTAGGGTGATGATGTGGTAGCAGTGGGGTGATGAGGCAGCAGTGGGGTGATGATGTGGCAGCAGTGGGGTGATGATGTGGCAGCAGTGGGGTGATGTGGTAGCAGTAGGGTGATGTGATATCAGTGGGGTGATGTGGTAGCAGCGGGGTGATGTGGTAGCAGTAGGGTGATGATGTGGTTGCAGTGGGGTGATGTGGTAGCAGTGGTGTGATGATGTGGTAGCAGTGGGGTGATGTGGTAGCAGTGGGGTGATGATGTGGTAGCAGTGGGGTGATGATGTGGTAGCAGTGGGGTGATGATGTGGCAGCAGTGGGAGGATGAGGCAGCAGTAGGGTGATGATGTGGTAGCAGTGGGGTGGTGATGTGGTAGTAGTGGGGTGGTGATGTGGTAGCAGTGGGGTGATGTGGTAGCAGTAGGGTGATGATGTGGTAGCAGTGGGGTGATGTGGTAACAGTAGGGTGATGATGTGGTAGCAGTGGGGTGGTGATGTGGTAGCAGTGGGGTGATGTGGTAGCAGTAGGGTGATGATGTGGTAGCAGTGGGGTGATGTGGTAGCAGTGGTGTGATGATGTGGTAGCAGTGGGGTGATGTGGTAGCAGTGGGGTGATGATGTGGTAGCAGTGGGGTGATGATGTGGCAGCAGTGGGGTGATGAGGCAGCAGTAGGGTGATGATGTGGTAGCAGTAGGGTGATGATGTGGTAGCAGTGGGGTGATGATGTGGTAGCAGTGGGGTGATGATGTGGCAGCAGTGGGGTGATGTGGTAACAGTAGGGTGATGATGTGGTAGCAGTGGGGTGGTGATGTGGTAGCAGTGGGGTGATGTGGTAGCAGTAGGGTGATGATGTGGTAGCAGTGGGGTGATGTGGTAGCAGTGGTGTGATGATGTGGTAGCAGTGGGGTGATGTGGTAGCAGTGGGGTGATGATGTGGTAGCAGTAGGGTGATGATGTGGTAGCAGTAGGGTGATGATGTGGTAGCAGTAGGGTGATGATGTGGTAGCAGTGGGGTGATGATGTGGTAGCAGTGGGGTGATGATGTGGCAGCAGTGGGGTGATGAGGCAGCAGTAGGGTGATGATGTGGTAGCAGTAGGGTGATGATGTGGTAGCAGTGGGGTGGTGATGTGGTAGCAGTGGGGTGATGATGTGGTAGCAGTGGGGTGATGATGTGGTAGCAGTGGGGTGATGATGTGGTAGCAGTGGGGTGATGATGTGGTAGCAGTGGGGTGATGATGTGGTAGCAGTGGGGTGGTGATGTGGTAGCAGTGGGGTGATGATGTGGTAGCAGTGGGGTGATGATGTGGTATCAGTGGGGTGATGATGTGGTATCAGTGGGGTGATGTGGTAGCAGTGGTGTGATGTGGTAGCAGTGGGGTAATGATGTGGCAGCAGTGGGGTGATGAGGCAGCAGTAGGGTGATGATGTGGTAGCAGTAGGGTGATGATGTGGTAGCAGTGGGGTGATGATGTGGTAGCAGTGGGGTGATGATGTGGTAGCAGTGGGGTGGTGATGTGGTAGCAGTGCGGTGATGTGGTAGCAGTAGGGTGATGATGTGGTAGCAGTGGGGTGATGTGGTAGCAGTGGTGTGATGATGTGGTAGCAGTGGGGTGATGTGGTAGCAGTGGGGTGATGATGTGGTAGCAGTAGGGTGATGATGTGGTAGCAGTAGGGTGATGATGTGGTAGCAGTAGGGTGATGATGTGGTAGCAGTGGGGTGGTGATGTGGTAGCAGTGCGGTGATGTGGTAGCAGTAGGGTGATGATGTGGTAGCAGTGGGGTGATGTGGTAGCAGTGGTGTGATGATGTGGTAGCAGTGGGGTGATGTGGTAGCAGTGGGGTGATGATGTGGTAGCAGTAGGGTGATGATGTGGTAGCAGTAGGGTGATGATGTGGTAGCAGTAGGGTGATGATGTGGTAGCAGTGGGGTGATGATGTGGTAGCAGTGGGGTGATGATGTGGCAGCAGTGGGGTGATGATGTGGTAGCAGTGGGGTGGTGATGTGGTAGCAGTGGGGTGATGATGTGGTAGCAGTGGGGTGATGATGTGGCAGCAGTGGGGTGATGAGGCAGCAGTAGGGTGATGATGTGGTAGCAGTAGGGTGATGATGTGGTAGCAGTGGGGTGGTGATGTGGTAGCAGTGGGGTGATGATGTGGCAGCAGTGGGGTGATGAGGCAGCAGTAGGGTGATGATGTGGTAGCAGTAGGGTGATGATGTGGTAGCAGTGGGGTGGTGATGTGGTAGCAGTGGGGTGATGATGTGGTAGCAGTGGGGTGATGATGTGGTAGCAGTGGGGTGATGTGGTAGCAGTGGGGTGATGATGTGGCAGCAGTGGGGTGATGTGGTAGCAGTGGGGTGATGATGTGGTAGCAGTGGGGTGATGATGTGGTAGCAGTGGGGTGATGATGTGGCAGCAGTGGGGTGATGTGGTAGCAGTGGGGTAATGATGTGGTAGCAGTGGGGTGATGATGTGGCAGCAGTGGGGTGGTGATGTGGTAGCAGTGGGGTGATGTGGTAGCAGTGGGGTGATGATGTAGTAGCAGTGGGGTAATGATGTGGTAGCAGTGGGGTGATGATGTGGTAGCAGTGGGGTGATGATGTGGTAGCAGTGGGGTGATGTGGTAGCAGTGGGTGATGATGTGGTATCAGAGGGGTGATGTGGTAGCAGTAGGGTGATGATGTGGTAGCAGTGGGGTGATGATGTGGTATCAGTGGGGTGATGTGGTAGCAGTGGTGTGATGTGGTAGCAGTGGGGTGATGATGTGGTAGCAGTGGGGTAATGATGTGGCAGCAGTGGGGTGATGAGGCAGCAGTAGGGTGATGATGTGGTAGCAGTAGGGTGATGATGTGGTAGCAGTGGGGTGGTGATGTGGTAGCAGTGCGGTGATGTGGTAGCAGTGGGGTGGTGATGTGGTAGCAGTGGGGTGATGATGTGGTAGCAGTGGGGTGGTGATGTGGTAGCAGTGCGGTGATGATGTGGTAGCAGTGGGGTGATGAGGCAGCAGTAGGGTGATGATGTGGCAGCAGTAGGGTGATGATGTGGTAGCAGTGGGGTGGTGATGTGGTAGCAGTGGGGTGATGATGTGGTAGCAGTGGGGTGATGAGGCAGCAGTAGGGTGATGATGTGGCAGCAGTGGGGTGATGAGGCAGCAGTGGTGTGATGATGTGGTAGCAGTGGGGTGATGATGTGGTAGCAGTGGGGTGGTGATGTGGTAGCAGTGGGGTGATGATGTGGCAGCAGTGGGGTGATGAGGCAGCAGTAGGGTGATGATGTGGTAGCAGTAGGGTGATGATGTGGTAGCAGTGGGGTGGTGATGTGGTAGCAGTGGGGTGATGATGTGGTAGCAGTGGGGTGATGATGTGGCAGCAGTGGGGTGATGTGGTAGCAGTGGGGTGATGATGTGGTAGCAGTGGGGTGATGTGGTAGCAGTGGGGTGATGATGTGGTAGCAGTGGGGTGATGATGTGGTAGCAGTGGGGTGATGATGTGGTAGCAGTGGGGTGATGATGTGGCAGCAGTGGGGTGATGTGGTAGCAGTGGGGTGATGATGTGGCAGCAGTGGGGTGATGTGGTAGCAGTGGGGTGGTGATGTGGTAGCAGTGGGGTAATGATGTGGCAGCAGTGGGGTGATGTGGTAGCAGTGGGGTGATGATGTGGCAGCAGTGGGGTGATGTGGTAGCAGTGGGGTGGTGATGTGGTAGCAGTGGGGTAATGATGTGGTAGCAGTGGGGTGATGATGTGGTAGCAGTGGGGTAATGATGTGGTAGCAGTGGGGTGATGATGTGGTAGCAGTGGGGTGGTGATGTGGTAGCAGTGGGGTAATGATGTGGTAGCAGTGGGGTGATGATGTGGTAGCAGTGGGGTGATGATGTGGCAGCAGTGGGGTGATGTGGTAGCAGTGGGGTGATGATGTGGCAGCAGTGGGGTGATGTGGTAGCAGTGGGGTGGTGATGTGGTAGCAGTGGGGTAATGATGTGGTAGCAGTGGGGTGATGATGTGGTAGCAGTGGGGTGATGAGGCAGCAGTGGGGTGATGTGGTAGCAGTGGGGTGGTGATGTGGTAGCAGTGGGGTGATGTGGTAGCAGTGGGGTGATGAGGCAGCAGTGGGGTGATGATGTGGCAGCAGTGGGGTGGTGATGTGGTAGCAGTGGGGTAATGATGTGGTAGCAGTGGTGTGATGATGTGGTAGCAGTGCGGTGATGAGGCAGTGTTTAGGTTAAAAACCAGACGGGCAGCTGCATTTTGAATGAGCTGCAGGGGTTTAATAGTGGACACAGGATCTCCTGCCAGAAGAGAGTTGCAGTAGTCCAACCGTGAGATTACAAGTGATTGGACCAGAATCTGGGGAGCTTCCCTGGAGAGAAATGGTCGAATCTTCCTGATGTTGTACAAGAGGAACCGGCACCATCTTGTCATGTTGGCTATATAAGGAGAGAAGGTCAGCTGGTTATCCAGGACAACACCAAGGCTTCTTACCTTATCAGATGGTCTGATCTGGGAGTCATCAAGAGAGATGACTAGGTCCTGGTTTGGAGATTGATCTCCAAGAATGAGTAACAGCTCAGTCTCGCTGGGATTGAGTTTTAGATGATGAGCTGAAATATAATGGATATTTTGGGAGTGTGGGATCAAAAGACACTACAGGACCAAATGAAAATTGTGGCCAAAATATTATACAACATATTTGATATAAAATTATGTTGCATCTGTGCAAACTCAATTAGAAGAACACTTCAATCAGAGTATAAAAGAGTATCAGTGTAGTTTCTCACTTACTTAGTGTTGTGCTCAGATGGAACAAGATATACCAGTCATTCTGGTCTGTGACTGGTTTGCCAACAATCCAGATCTTTAGTGCTGTACCTTCCACCACATTCCCCATGTTCTAAATTCAATATAAGAATTCTTTTCAGCATGAATGTGTCTGAACACAGACTGCACAGCCATGTGCCACTGATGGAAACATGCATACCATCCACGCAGATGAATGCCAGTGATGAATCTACCATGCCAGGCTTTTTTAGTTCAAATTTAGTTCAAAAAATAGTTGATTTATCATGAATGCTTTTTTTTTCATTAAATGGGCATCATACAGACACACTTTTGAAAAGCCTTCCCATGAGAATGGAGTATGTTATGGCTGCTGGGGATATGGGGGACAAACATATTAATGCTTGTAGTTTTGGAATGGGATGTTCACTAAGCTCCTGGTCAGGTGCCCACATACCTCCAGCCAAATAAAGTATATTCAAGTCAATTTTCTATATCAAACACAGTACATACTGTATAACATTGTCTCTAAAAACTCATGGCTGTAAATGTAAAAGGTCATTATCTTAGGAACAACATATGACCTGACAAAATAATAATAATAATAGTAATGGTTCTTAGTTTACTTACAGGCAGTAGCAGCAGTAGTCCCTGGATGAAGTGAAGAACCTGACGAGTGACCTTCTGTAAAATAAACTTCTACAAACGTCTACAAACTTCTTTTTATTATTTTATAGGTATGACCTGCCAATTTCACACACACACACAAAAACATACTAAGGAAATATTTAAAATGGTATATATTTATTTATTCTAATGTCTCTTTTTGCAGGTTAAAGCAGTAAAACTTTTGACAATGAGCAGTCAAGATTCTGACATAACTGCATTACTAGAGGCATCAGGAGAGTCCACTTTCAAAAAAGCTACTAAAAAAGCACAAGAGGTGGTAGACCAGTTAACTAATATCTCACTGGACGTTGCTGTAACTGGGGAATCCGGGTCAGGAAAGTCGACTTTTATTAATGCAATAAGAGAACTGAGTGATGATGATGAAGGTGCAGCTGCAACTGGTGTTACAGAAACTACCTCTGAACCAACCCCTTACCAACACCCAACAATGCCAAATGTGATTTTCTGGGACCTTCCTGGAATTGGAACCACAAAGTTTAAGGCTAAAGATTATCCTAAGAAGATGCAGTTTGCCAGGTATGATTTCTTCATCATCATCTCATCTGAGAGATTCAGAGAGAACGACATCCTGCTGGCCAAAGAGATTAAAAAGAAGAAAAAGCTGTTTTACTTTGTTAGATCAAAGATAGACAATGATGTCAATGCAGAACAAAGTAAAAAAGACTTTAATGAAGAGAAAATGCTCAGTAAAATCAAGCAGAATTGTCTGGAAAACCTCAGAGAAATTGAAAATCCTAAAGTTTTTCTCATTTCCTCCAGAGATATTTCTGCATTTGATTTTGAGGAGCTTGTGGACACACTGATGTCAGAGCTTCCAGAGCATAAACGATACGCTCTAATGAGGTCAGTACCAGTCACTTCTGTGACTATGCTGAAGAAAAAAGTCAGAATGTTTAAGATAGCAGCCTGGGCTGCAGCTGCTTGCTCTGGTGGAATTGCAGCAGCTCCAGTACCTGGTCTATCATTTGCATGTGATGTTAGCATTCTGGTGGCTTTCTTTACAAGCTGCTACTTCTCATTCGGCCTTGATGATAAATCGATTGAAAGACTCTCAAAACGAGTCAACAAGCCACATCTGAGATCTGTGATAAAATCTCCACTTGTACTGGCACTGGCATCAAACTCAGCTATGAGACTGCAACTATCTGCATTAGCCTGTAGTGAAGTTTTGGAATCCCTGTTTAGCTTTCTACCTGGTGTAGGAAGTGCTGTAGCAGCAGGAATATCTTTCACTGTTACATATACACTTCTGAAGAATGGACTGAAAGAGCTTGAAGAGGCGGCGCTGATGGTACTGAGAGAGACCGAGTTAAAGTAATGCACTGATTGTACGTTTAGTAGGTCAAACATACTGTATAATCAATAATAATAATAATTATATCAGCAACACAAAATTACATCAAATTTAACAGAAATTTAACAGAACATACTCACTTTATTAACACATTTGATTTCATGTATTGTGTATTATAATATTGTAATCAGATTTGTTTTGTTGTTGTTTTTTTTAATTACTATTTTTCCCTACTTTTTTTCCCCTCCAATTTATATCCCCCAGTCTAGTCGTGTCCAATTACCCTGATTACGTCCTCTATACTGATTCGACCCTTCACCGCTGACTGAGGATGCCTCCCAACTGACATACGCCCCCTCTGGTACGTACAGTCAGTACAGACTGCATTTTTCATCTGCACGAGTCGAGTTCATACACTTGACGGGCACTGTGTACGGAGGGCCACACCCCCATCAGCATTATTCCTCAGCCCTGTGCAGGCGCCATCAGTCAGACAGCAGGGGCCGCAGTTGCAGTTATGAGGATCTATGATTCGAAACCCTAACTCTGGTGAGCTAGCGTACTTTACCGCTGCTCCACCTGAGCGGCTGTTTTGTTGGGGTTTTCTGTTGTTTTAATCTTCTATCAGAATAATGGAAATTTTATTTACCATGTTATTTTCCTTATATACTTGATAATATGTTTTAGTTAGAGTCGTTTAAATGTGCAAATCGGTACATTTATTTTATTATGAATAAAATACCTTTAAACATCGAGTGTCTGGTTTACTGACAGATTAAAAAAGTAAATTTTTGATGATTCCTTTTGGTTGCTCCCGTGTTTAGGAGTCACCACAGCAGCTCATTTGTTCACATATTCGATTTCTCAGTTTTTATGCAAGATGCATTTCCATACGTAACCTTAATATTTATCCGGGCTTGAGATCGGCACTGAAGACGCTCTGATATACGTCCCTCAAACAGCTCGGTTTATGTAATACCATGAGTACAAGTCAAGTTAAATTTGTATAGCACTATTTACAATACATTTACATTGTCATCATTTATCCAAAGTGACTGTGATAGTAAACCAGCCACCTTTTGATTACTAGTCCAGTACCTTAACCGCTAGGCTATAACTGCCCTATAGACGCCGTCTCAAAGCACCTTTACAGAATCCAGGACCAACAGACAGAGCAGCCAAGAGCAACTGATCTACTGTGGTAACCCCTTGTCGAGACTGCGGTGCCAACAATGCTGCTCCTAGATGTGATTTTTCTTGCCACTGTTGCCCTCGGCTTGCTCAACAGGGGTTTTTGGTCTGTTGGTTAAAAAGCGCTATATAAATACATTTGACTTTACTTGACCCCTAAATGTGGCAGCATCAGAAAGAAAAAAAAGTCAAATTGCCTAAATATATGGGTGCACATTTTGCCCAATTTCTTTTAACCAATAAGCAAAAAGCTTACAGCATCCTATTAAAATAATAACTCACACCACAGGGTAATATCAACATCTTATTGTTTTATTAATGAAACTACTGACACCGACCGGCTTCATACTCACACCCACCAGCTCAAAATACTTACATCAACACAATCCCTGAGACAGGGTACACAGGGTAAAGAGAACTGGCCCACATGCACTGGGCGTGGGTTAGGGTAAGTCATATTTCAGCAACACTCACTCTGCATCCTCACTACTGCTTATTTATGTGAAACTGATCGCTGTTTGCGGTTGGAAAGTAATTTAAAATAAATTTTAACCAGCAATATTAATCAAACAATGACTGATACTGGTTATTGGTTAATCGATTATTTATTATATATTTATTTATCAATAGCCTATAACTATAATCAAATTTGGAATGGAAATAGATGTAAAGGGCCTCAGAAGGAAATGGGCCGGTAGAGAAAGAATTGGTGAATAATTCCAAAAATGTTATACAAACATATATCCATGTAGCATGTACACAGGTATTTATTTAAATAGTCGTCTTAAAATTCAAATTGACATTGAGCTTATTTACCAAAAAGGTGGATCCATTTAACTCACCTTTACCTGGGGTGCCAATAATTGTAGCAAGGACTGTATATACAAACCCAGTCATGAACAAAAAGGAAAACAGTCAAATAAAGATACAAAAACATCCTCCGCCACAACAGAGAAAGAGCGAATTATTTATGTTTGTGTAATCTATAATAGATTATATATCTATATATAAAATCTGATTTTACAGTTATTGTTTTGGTCCTCTAGGAAAAGGATAAAACAGTGATGATGATAGTTTTTTTAAATTAAAGTAAAGTGTGCTTACATTTTTTAACAGGCACTGAACCTGCCTATAACAATGTAATTAAATAATATACCTGCTATGGCATTTTGGAACAGTAGATGCCAGTACATACCAGTAGACGTTGTGCTTTATCACCTGATTTTGCACTTAAAAGGCGGTGGTTCCTGATTTCCTCTCATAACTTTAGAGAACTTTGTATAGTAAAGACACACTGTCCTCGTTCATCATCTCTCTGCTGTTGTACAGGTACAGTAATGTAAATAAGTATAATACATAAATAAAATAACTTTAATATAAGTATGAGAGTTTTAACACTTGATTAGGGTAAATCTGTTTATGGTATTGAGGTAAACTTACAGTAATTTAAACGTTTGTGATTTTGAGTAAGTTATTTATTTAGAACAGATGTTAACAGATTATAATGTAGGAGTGATTTGTGTGTAATTGTAATGCTAGAGAGCTAATGCTAGCCATGCCAACACAGTTTCTTCTACAATTCTTATGTCTTATTTATATTTAATCTATAATCAGATTTTAACTCTCTAAACACATTCAGGACCTGAACCCAGTTTGTTTCGTTGTCTTTGTGGTCTTTTGGTCACAATTTTGGGAACAAAAATCAAATCAAATTTTTTTGGATTTTTTTTTTAGATTCGGTCTTTCAGAGTTTAAGTGTGACTACGATAAAAATTACAGGCCTCTCCATTCTTTCTAGGTGGGAAAACTTGCAAAATGGGCAGTGTATCAAATACTTATTTTCCCCACTGTATGACAAACAAACTATATCTTCTTCTATTTTGTTAAACAAAATAATTTGTATGTTGCGTTTCGAAAAAAGGAATTGGAGAATGGATGTGTCATTTTCAATCTGTATTGTGAAAAAATTAGTTAAACATATTTAACTTCACTTATTTAGTAAGTTAATTATCAATATCACAAATGGCTTCAGTGTGTTTGAGCAAATGTTAACGTGTTTTATATCTGTTTAGAACTTTTAGTTTATTTACATTGCTGAAACAGTTCTATTGTCCATGATGTGTCTTATTTCTATCTACTAATTCATTCTGGGTAATTTGTTTATTGTGTAATTATGTACAGTGTATCACAAAAGTGAGTACACCCCTCACATTTCTGCAAATATTTTATTATATCTTTTCATGGGACAACACTATAGAAATAAAACGTGGATATAACTTAGAGTAGTCAGTGTACAACTTGTATAGCAGTGTAGATTTACTGTCTTCTGAAAATAACTCAACACACAGCCATTAATGTCTAAATAGCTGCAACATAAGTGAGTACACCCCACAGTGAACATGTCCAAATTGTGCCCAAAGTGTCAATATTTTGTGTGACCACCATTATTATCCAGCACTGCCTTAACCCTCCTGGGCATGGAATTCACCAGAGCTGCACAGGTTGCTACTGGAATCCTCTTCCACTCCTCCATGATGACATCACGGAGCTGGTGGATGTTAGACACCTTGAACTCCTCCACCTTCCACTTGAGGATGCGCCACAGGTGCTCAATTGGGTTTAGTCCATCACCTTTACCTTCAGCTTCCTCAGCAAGGCAGTTGTCATCTTGGAGGTTGTGTTTGGGGTCGTTATCCTGTTGGAAAACTGCCATGAGGCCCAGTTTTCGAAGGGAGGGGATCATGCTCTGTTTCAGAATGTCACAGTACATGTTGGAATTCATGTTTCCCTCAATAAACTGCAGCTCCCCAGTGCCAGCAACACTCATGCAGCCCAAGACCATGATGCTACCACCACCATGCTTGACTGTAGGCAAGATACAGTTGTCTTGGTACTTCTCACCAGGGCGCCGCCACACATGCTGGACACCATCTGAGCCAAACAAGTTTATCTTGGTCTCGTCAGACCACAGGGCATTCCAGTAATCCATGTTCTTGGACTGCTTGTCTTCAGCAAACTGTTTGCGGGCTTTCTTGTGCGTCAGCTTCCTTCTGGGATGACGACCATGCAGACCGAGTTGATGCAGTGTGCAGCGTATGGTCTGAGCACTGACAGGCTGACCTCCCACGTCTTCAACCTCTGCAGCAATGCTGGCAGCACTCATGTGTCTATTTTTTAAAGCCAACCTCTGGATATGACGCCGAACACGTGGACTCAACTTCTTCGGTCGACCCTGGCGAAGCCTGTTCCGAGTGGAACCTGTCCTGGAAAACCGCTGTATGACCTTGGCCACCATGCTGTAGCTCAGTTTCAGGGTGTTAGCAATCTTCTTATAGCCCAGGCCATCTTTGTGGAGAGCAACAATTCTATTTCTCACATCCTCAGAGAGTTCTTTGCCATGAGGTGCCATGTTGAATATCCAGTGGCCAGTATGAGAGAATTGTACCCAAAACACCAAATTTAACAGCCCTGCTCCCCATTTACACCTGGGACCTTGACACATGACACCAGGGAGGGACAACGACACATTTGGGCACAATTTGGACATGTTCACTGTGGGGTGTACTCACTTATGTTGCAGCTATTTAGACATTAATGGCTGTGTGTTGAGTTATTTTCAGAAGACAGTAAATCTACACTGCTATACAAGCTGTACACTGACTACTCTAAGTTATATCCAAGTTTCATGTCTATAGTGTTGTCCCATGAAAAGATATAATGAAATATTTGCAGAAATGTGAGGGGTGTACTTACTTTTGTGATACACTGTAGCTTCTTTCTACAGCAGACAATCTACCTTCTGCATGTTTTTGATATTTGGAAAATAAACAAGGACACTAGCATAACATGGCTAACTCCTTATCAGTGACTGAGGGCAAGGTTTAAACATTATCTGGCACATTCACATGAGAAGTGGCAAAGCTGCTTTTGTGCCAGCTGTGCCATTGTTTCCTATGGAGTGTGGCACTTTTGCAGTGTTGGGCTCGTGATTTTGGTGCCTCCAGCAGCACTCACAGTTCACCTGATTGAACTTTGGCCCAGTTTGCCACTGATCTTTTTAAAGCTTCTCCAATGAGAAGAACTGTTTGATATGAGGCAGTGAAAGTGACTCAGGCCGTATAAAGAAAAGCTAAATGTGACTTTATACTAAAACAACGACAGAGGAATATTAAGAAAAGGTTTAGTGTTTTTATGTTGTTTTTTAGTACATTAAGCCATGTTAAGCTTTGTTCACTCATTTGTTAAGCATTTTGATTGATCCAGATACAGTAAATTTCAGCCTCTTGATGCATGCTCAATAATCCAGGTACACAAATCCACAAAGTTGAATCAGTTAATCTAGACACCAGTTAGTTGTAGAGATACGTTTTGTCACTTATCCAAGTGACTTCTTCAGTCTGAGCTGGTGGTGAATAACCCCGACCTTATATGCAGACGATTTGAATAATGACAGATCACCGCTCATTGCATAACAATGGAACCGGTGATCAGGTCCATATGCAATTCACAATGAGCATTAATTACAGTGGCAATGTGTTCCCTTTACATATTGATTGGGGTATAGCTCCTATTACGGTGTTGTAAGATGGTGAGAGATGTACTACTATGCCACTGTAATTAATGGTCATTGTGATTTGCATATGGACCTGATCACCGGTTTTAATTGCAATATGTGGCCACAGAATCAACAGTCTGCAATCTGCACAATCAGCAATCCACAAAAACAACATCCCCAATCTGGAAGCGGAACAGTTGTGGATGAAAGTGTCAGTCTGCCTTAGTAATTCAAAGCCACCTCCATCCAACATCAGCAGAGAAGAGAGGTATGATCTTACTACACTTAGTAAGGACAATAACATCATCATACTTCCTGCTGACAAGGGTAGATGTACTGTTCTGTTAAATCAAATAGACTATCATGAAAAAAGTGATGTTGTTACTTAGTGATACTAACACTTATGAGCTGCTAAAACAAGATCCAGGTAGTAGCTACAAGAAAAAAGTGATAGATTGTCTAAAATGTTTTAGAACAGAACAATGCTATTGACAGGGCTTTGTACTACAAATTATATCCGGGGGAGGCTACACTAGTCTGTATGGGTTACCTAAGATACACAAACAGGATGTACCTTTACGACCCATTGTTTGTATGATTAACTCTGTGACATAACATTTCTAAGTTTCTAGCATCGACTCTCAACACATTGGTAGGTAGCACGGAACACCACATTCAGAACACCATGGATTTTGTGGACAAGGTGAAGGGCGTCATCATGGAGACGGAGGAAACAATGGTCTCGTAAGATGTTACATCCCTCTTCACGTGCATTCCGGTTGCTGAGGCAGTGGAGGTGGTCTGTAGGAAACTACAAGGCGACCCCACCCTGAGAAAGAGGACCACCCTTACCACGGACCAGGTGTGCACACTTCTAGAACTGTGTCTTCAGTCCACCTACTTCTCGTACAGAGCACAGTTCTACAAACAGAAACATGGGTGTGCTATGGGGTCCCCAGTCTCATCTATTGTTGCAAACCTGTACATGGAGGAAGTGGAAAAGAAGGCACTAAGGTCCTACTCAGGGACACCACCGAGTCATTGGTTCAGATATGTGGACGACACCTGGGTTAAAATAAAATCAGAGGAAGTACCACATTTCACAGACCACATCAACTCGGTGGACAAACACATCAAGTTCACAAGGGAGGATGCAAGCAACAGCAGTTTAGCCTTCTTAGACTGTGAAATGCATAGAATATCGACCTCTTCTGGCCAGGACTTCACAGTTTACACTTACCTGCAAACCAGTGGCTGCTCATTTAATGATGAAGACAAGGAGGAATTCTGGTTTGAACGTGGAGTCAAAGAGGCCATCTATGTGACGACCATCCCTGAACTGCAGAGTGGGCCTGAGAGTACATCTCTCACCATCTTACAATGCCGTAATAGGAGCTATACCCCAATCATTTGTGAAAGGCACACATGGCCATTGTTATTAATGATCATTGTAATTGGCAATGGGCAGTGATTGGTCATTATGCAAATCGCCTGCATATAAGGTTAGAGTTATTCACCACAGCTCAGACTAAAGAAGTCACTTGGATGAGTGACTAAATGCCCCCCAAGTTCAGAGACAGTTGTTCTGATTAAGGACCAGGGTGTCGATAAACAGTAATTGGCTTAAACATACCAGTTATATCAAACAAATATTTATTGGCTATGCCAGTAGCAAGGACAAGGGTCTGCTTATCAGACCTGACAGACGTGTTTGCGTGTCTTTTATGCAAATTTCTGTTCCTTTCTGCTTTAAGACCACCATTCCTCACAAGCTCACCGAAAAGCTCCTTTGCTGATGATCACTGGTCTGATTACTGGAAGGGGATAAGATGGCAAACAGGAGGGAAGTAGTAGATTATTTGGACTGGTGTCAGAATAACACATTTTCTCTAAACATTAACAAGACAAAGGAGATGATCGTGGACCCCAGGAGGAGAGGAGAGCTACATTCACCATACAAGGGTGAAACAGAGGTAAAGAAGGTGAAAACCTTCAAATTCTTGGGTATGAACATCAGCGAGGATCTCACCTGGTTCCACAATATGTACCACATCATCCCAACAGTCCCAATAGAGACTTTACTTCCTGAGAAGACCAGTTATATGGTATGGTATATTTTGGTATGTCCACCAAAATTCCACCATCACAGTCTGGTATGGAAACTGCACTGCAAAGGACAGGATGGAACCCTGGTACAACTGATTTCCAGAATGTCTTTCCCTGCACTACAGGACATTTATCAAACCAGGGTCATGAGAAAGGCCCACAACATCATTACAGACAGCACACACCCACCAAAACAGAACAACACTCATCATACAGTCAACATTGTGGTTTCGGGTTTGTACACTAATTACACCTAACAGTAAACAAATATTCTAATGCTAAATCCTACAATGACATTCCAGAGCCGTGGTTCTTAAATACACATTTACATCTTCTGCATTTAGCAGACGCCTTTATTCAAAGCGACTTACAATAGCGCAACAGTATAGTGACAGCAATTAAGGGTTAAGGGCCTTGCTTAAGAACCCAACAGTGGCAACCTGGCAGTGGTGGGGCATGAACCAGTGACCTTTTGATTACTAGTCCAAGCTGGATGTTCGGGTATATGTGCATATGTAACAGTGTAAAAAAAGATGCTTATGTTTATGTGTATAGTTATGAAATTCTTGCAAATGAGTTTAGCACCATCTTTTGGTCACCTGCCGCCAGCACTTTCTATATAACCAGTTGAATGCTGGGAGATCCACAGCAGATAGACGGAGCAGTGCTGTGGGTAAGTTCGTCTAAGCAAAGCTCCCGTAATACTGCTAAATATATACTTTTATTATGTTAGTAACTATTCAGCTCTGCTATATTTTGTTTAATAACAATACGTAGATTACTATTTGTGAGCTGGTAGTTAAAATAAGCTATTTTACATCTTTTTAATCGATGTTGTAAATTGCACGTGCTCAGTTACTAATGAGCCTGTTCTGTTTAGGCTGGCTGGCTGATCATTCTTTGTAATATCTATGTGGTTGCTGAACTCATTGCAGGTAGGTTTGTTTGTTTGTTTGTTGTGTCATGAAGGATGTATTTATTTATTTGTCTTTAAGTTTACGTTGTAAAAAATGTTTTGGCATTGCCGCCATTGTAGTATTTGTGTCCGCCACAAGACGGCAGTGTTCTTTTTATTTTACTATATGTTCGTCATGGAAAAATACAAAAATGGATGGTGTGGTAACAATATTCATATGTAGTAAGAAATATAGGTATGCATTATTATTGATTACTGTTATTAGAAGTATAAAAATAACTATATTAGATTGCTATACTATATACGCTATAATAGATAATATGTCAGAAGCTATAGATATTAGGAGCTATAATATGTAATATGTATTATATTTATATGTAACGTATTATATTTATGAATATAGAATTATATGTATTATGAATGTATTTTAATTATATAAGAATGTATGTAATTATATCTATATTGTACTGTATGATCACTGGTTTGATAATTGAATATGTGCATTATGAAGAAAATTGTAAACAGCCACAGCAGATAGACGGAGCAGTGATGTGGGCGGGCTGGCTGGCTGATCATTCTTTGTAATATCTTTGTGGTTGCTGAACTCATTGCAGGCAGATGAATAAAGAAACCCTTCATCCACCAACCAGTGTCATGTGATAAAGGACAGGACGAGAAACTAAAGGTCACACATATACAAGTAAATACAAAGAAACAAGTAAATACAATAATTTTAATGCAGGATATAATGCAGCTATAATGCAGACTGTTTGTTTAGATTCCTGCCACAGCATCTCAATAATCTTCAAGGACAACAAGTCAGGACATTTACTACACAACATTAAAAAGTTAAACAAGTAAAAAAGTTCTTGTGCTTTTAATTGTCTTCTTTCACTGTTGGTGTAATCGTATCGTGGAATGTTGAGTTAGCTGTACACCACATGTTAAAGACTCCCATGTCTTCCAAAAGTTCAATTTTTAACTACTAAGTACACAGTAAACAAAAAGCAAGCTCTATAAAGACAAAAATGGGACGTCCAACAAGCTACAAGCTTGTGGTCAGGTGTACAGATACTTTTGGTTATGTCGTTCCTATGTTATTCATTTAAATGAGTCTGTTTTCACCAGCTTCAACATTATTGTACACTTCACACATTTGAACCTCTCAACATGTTACTTGGTTCTTTCGTTTTCTGAGGACACACAGTACAGGGGAATAAACTGTCACTAGTGGTAGGACAGCGACACCTAGTGGTGGAAAGTACATTAGTTTAAAAATAACAGCAAGTTCTCACAAACATTGGATGTATGATGTTAAACACACAGCATTAAGATAGTTCAGTGCTTGATCTCACCAATGCATTTTTGAATGAATGGGTATTAATCCTACAGACACAATTTTTAAAAGCTTTCCCAGTAGAGTGGAGACTGTTTTAGCTGCCAGGGGGATGGGGGATTTACTCCATATTAATGCTTGTAGTTTTGCAATGGGATTGTTACCAAGCACCTTGGTCAGGTGCCCACATACCTCCAGCCAAATAATGTATGTTCATTTTATTTATTTGTTTATTAGGATTTTAACATCATGTTTTACACTTTGGTTACATTCATGACAGGAACGGTAGTTACTCATTACACAAGATTCATCAGTTCACGAGGTTACATCAAACACAGTCATGGACAATTAACTATCTCTAGTTCACCTCACTTGCAAGTATTTGGACTGTGGTAGAAAATCGGAGCTCTCAGAGGAAACCCACACAGACACAGGGAGAACATGCAAACTCCACACGCCAATGGGCACCTCTCCTTTTAAATCAATCTTGTGTCTACGCTAGTAGGATGGCATGCTGGCCAGTCGCCCCGCCCATCAGACACCCTTCTTTGTTAATTGTTTTTTTATTGACACTGGAATTATGGCTCTGTTCCCAGATCATTATTCTGGGAATTTTTTCCCAGAAGTCCTAATCTGACTCACAAACAAGTCCAAATAAAATACTGCGTGACTGTACAATCATGCACAAAGTATTAACATCTGCGCTCATACGCAAAAGCAAGTTTCAATGGCGGCCTGCCCAGACAAGGTTTGACCGCTAAAAGAACATCTGTGTCGATATGTGAAAAACAAGTTTCACAAGTGGATCAGCGTGACCCTGACCTCTCAAGTGAGCAACAAAATACGTTTCCTAAGTGGGTTGAAGGATGAGGTGAAGGTCACTACAGTCATATACAGTCCAATAAACTCGTAAACTCTACACAATATGTAGAAATTTGCATTGCTCAGCTGTGCAATGTACACAGCCAGTGTTGTGCACTCTTATTCTAAAAGAAAGTACTAAGTCTCTACTTACTGTCATTAGGTATTGACCAAAGTTCCAAATACAAAAGTAGAGAGACAGACTGAGCTGAAGGGAACCCAAACAGCACTCTTCCCTTTTACTCTTTTTCTAATGAGTCCAAAATATTTGATTAGACAATTCTCATTTAAGCCATTGGACAACACCCCTGGAGCTGAGAGGGTCATTGGTCTTGCTCAGGGGTTTGTTTGCTAGCCCAAAGCTCTACCCACTGACAGTAGATAATTAATGAGTGAAGGAAGTAACTAAGTGCCAATGAGAAAATAAACATGTAGATACAAGACTAATACTGAGAAATCACATATAATTATTGACATAGAAATTATTGATTTCCAACAGTTGAACAAGAAAAGGAAGAAAACAAGATTTAATACAACCACCATGAAGACAAGAGTCACTAGATGGTGCTATAAGCTTAGTATTGACATGAGTGTCCTTATACAACTCACAAAAGAGTCTCGGTGAGGCTCGAACGTTCTTCAGATTTCATGTGAAGCTTTAACTGAAGTTACTGCTGAGCAGCTGAAAAAAACTATAAAGCAACAAACAAAAAGGAAAACAGTAAAATAAAGATACAAAAACATCCAACGCCACAACAGAGAAAGAGCGAATTATTTATGTTTGTGTAATCTATAATAGATTATATATCTATAATCTGATTGTAACTTTGTTGTTATTGTTTTGGTCCTCTAGTAAAGGGATAAAATAGTGGTAATGTTAGTTATTTTTAATCAAAGTAGTGACAGGCACTGAACCTGCTTATAAAAATATAATCAAATAATATACCTGCTATGGCATTTTGGAACAGTAGATGCCAGTACATACCAGTAGATGTTATGCTTTATCACCTGATTTTGAAATTAAAAGGCGTTGGTTCCTGATTTCCTCCCATAACTTCAGAGAACTTTGTATAGTAAAGACACACTGTCCTCGTTCATCATCTCTCTGCTGTTGTACAGGTTAGTAATGTAAATAAGTATATTAAAATAAAATAACTTTAATATAAGAGTTTTAACACTTGATTAGGGTAAATCTGTTTATGGTATTGAGGTAAACTTACAGTAATTTAAACGTTTGTGATTTTGAGTAAGTTATTTATTTAGCACAGATGTTAACAGATTATAAAGTAAAAATAATTTGTGTGTAATTGTAATGCTAAAGCTAATGCTAGCCATGTCAACACAGTTTTGTCTACAATTCTGGTGTCTGCATCAGACACTATACTTAAATGTTTATTTATATTTAATCTGTGATCAGATTTTAACTCCCTAAACACATTCAGGACCTGAACCCAGTTTGTTTTGTTGTTTTTGGTCTTTGGTCGTTTTCTACGTCTGTTCATGTCCAGCTAAACTAAACTAAACTAAACAAGGTTTTGTGTTATTTTATGTTGTAAGATTCTAAAACATCTATTATATTGTTTATATTTATGTGTATTAGATAAACCAATTATGCTCTTACAGAAGAGCTTTTACATTGTATTAAAAGAAATAATAGTATAAAATAAAAAAAGGTAATAATCTTTGAAACAACATATGACCTAACAAAATAATAATAATAATAACAACAGCAACTAATAATAATTATAATATGTTTACACAAGGGGAGAGAGGTGGACTGGAGCAGCAGTTGGCTCTAGATAAAGTGAAGCACCTGACGAGAAACAAACTTCTGTTTATTGTTCTGTAGGTATGACCTGCCAGTTTCACACTAAAACATGCTAAGAAAATATTTAAGATTGTATATTTTTATTTATTCTAATTTTTCTTTTGCAGGTTAAAGCAGTAAAACTCGACAATGAGTCAATTTTCTGATATAACTGCATTATTAGAGGCTTCAGGAGAGTCCACTTCTGAAAGAGCATATGAAAAAGCACAAGAGACACAGGACCAGTTGAACAACGTCTCACTGGACATTGCTGTAACTGGAGAAACTGGGTCAGGAAAGTCAGCTTTCATTAATGCAATCAGAGGACTGAGTGATGATGATGAAGGTGCAGCTGAAACTGGAGTTACTGAAACCACCACTGAACCAACCCCTTACCAACATCCAACAATGCCTAATGTGACTTTCTGGGATCTTCCTGGAATCGGAACCACAAAATTTAAGGCTAAAGATTATCCTAAGAAGATGCAGTTTGCAAGGTATGATTTCTTCATTATCATCTCATCTGAGAGATTCACAGAGAACGACATCCTGCTGACTACAGAGATCAAAAAACAGAAAAAGCTGTTTTACTTTGTTAGATCAAAGATAGACAACGACGTCAATGCAGAACAAAGTAAAAAAAACTTTAACAAGAAAGAAATGCTCAGTAAAATCAAGCAGAATTGTGTAAAAAACCTTAAAGAAATTGAAAATCCTAAAGTTTTTCTCATCTCCTCCAGAAATGTTTTTGCATTTGATTTTGATATTTGATGTCAGACAGGGTGAACCTGAGATATTTCATCTTTTATCTGCTCAACTTCATTTCATTTATTAATAAACATCCATTCCTGCATTTCAGTCCTGAAAAAAGGTCCTTCCAAAAAAAGTCTGGACGAGGGCATCTAATATCATTAAATCATTCAAGGAATCAGGAGGAATTTCAGTGTGTAAAGGACAAGGACACAAACTTAATCTGAACGCTCGTGATCTTCCGTCCCTCAGACGGCATCAAAAATCTCCACTCAACACTAGCTGATATAACCACATGGTGAGGGATTAGTTTATCAAACCTTTATCAGCTCTACGTGTTTGCAGGAAGAACGAGACAAAATAAAAGCTGAAACACTAAATCACTCGGTCTCCTCGATGCCAAAACCTCTTTTAATTGGTGAAAAGTAACGTGACATTACAAAGTGGTAAATGCTTTACTGTCCCAACTTTTTTTGAATGTGTTGCAGGCCTGAAATGCAGGAATGGATGTTTATTAATAAATGAAATGAAGTTGAGCAGATAAAAGATGAAATATCTATCTGTGTTTTTATATATTTTTTTGACAGACATGGACATTTAACATGAGGTAACTTTGTATTTTACATTTATCGATACATGAATAATCATCCAAAGTGATCTGTCTTTCTGCTGGAGACCAGCATTTGTATTTTTCAGTAAACCGCACCCAGGTGTTTTGATTATTTTTCTCAAAATCACTTCTAATCATGTATATGTGTTATAAATAAATAAATGGACATACACCTTTCTGAACTCGTTTACTCCTAAAGCTACACAGTACAGTGCAATCATGGAGTAATTTTGTCCAGTTTTTATGTTTAATCATTTTTGTTTGATAAATAATTCATTTAATCCTTTTTTACAGAAGTGAACAAGTTAAAACTGTTGTTTTAACTTGTCTTATTTCTATCTACTAATTCATTCTGGGTAATATGTGTATTGTGTAGTTATGTAGCTTCTTTCTACAGCAGACAATCTACCTTCTGCATGTTTTTGATATTTGGAAAATAAACAAGGACACTAGCATAACATGGCTAACTCCTTATAATCTGACTGAGGGCAAGGTTTAAACATTATCCGGCACATTCACATGAGAAGTGGCAAAGCTGCTTTTGTGCCAACTGTGCCAATGTTTCATATGCTCGTCCCCTTTTCGGATGCGGATAAGGTTATAGGCACTGCGGAGGTCCAACTTAGTAAAGATTTGGGCCTTCTGCAGTGCCTCGAATGCAGTGTGCATAAGGGGCAGTGGGTATCGGTCTTTGACCGTAATTGCGTTGAGGCCCCGGTAGTCGATGCAGGGACGCAGGGTTCCATCCTTCTTACTCACGAAGAAGAACCCTGCGCCCGCTGGTGAGCTTGAAGGCCGTATAAACCCTAACGCTAGGGCCTCACGGATGTATTCCTCCATGGCGCTTCGTTCAGGGGCGGCAAGCGCAAAGAGGTGACCGCGAGGGGGTGAAGTACCCGGAAGCAAGTTGATGGCGCAGTCAAAGGCGCGGTGAGGGGGCAATTGCTGGGCCTTCTCTTTGCTAAACACCTCTGCTACATCATGGTAAACAGAAGAGACGGTGGTGAGGTCTAGGACGGGCACCGACAGTTTACTCGGTAATCGAGGCTGGATCAGGCACGATTCCTGGCACCGGAGGCTCCATGAGTAGACCGAGCCCGCCTTCCAGTCAATGACCGGGTTGTGGAGCCTAAGCCATGGGTAGCCCAGGATGACTTGCATTTTAGGGGAGCGAGTGATAAAAAAGAACAGGGTCTCTAAATGATCCCCCAGCCTCATTGTGATGGGAGGGGTCTTGAGCCGTACGGACCCCTCTCCTAATGGGTGACCGTCGATGGCCACTATGGGGAGTGGAGTAGCCAACGGCTGTGGAGTGAGACCTAGTTGTCTGACCAGTTGGTGGTCTATGAAGTTGTTGGCAGCCCCCGAATCTACCCAGACCGCCAAACTGTCCGATGACCCCCCTTCCCATTCCAAAGTGGCAGTTAATGCCAGACCTAAGTCGGGAGCAGTGAGCCGGCCTCGACCCGAGCTCCCATTTAGGGACGGGCCGGCATGTTTCCCGAATGAGGCTGCCTGCGTCGTCGTCCCGATCCCTCGGGGCGCGTATTGTGGGAGGTGCCTATTTGCATAGGTTCCTCCCCGCTCGGGAGAGCCCCAGGGAGGTAGGAGGGCTGGGACCAGGACCCGCGTGCACCTGTGTTCCGGCCAATTTCCGCCCGTTCGCGAGCGCGTTGCTTCAGGCGGAGGTCGAGACGGCTGGCCACCTCGTATAGCTGCGTCAACGAGGAGGGAAGGTCTCGGGTGGCTAATTCATCTTTGAGCCGTTCACTGAGACCCCGAAGAAAGATGGCTCTGAGGGCGGCCTGATCCCACCCGCACTCAGCGGCCAGGGTCTTAAACTCAATTATATAGTCTGTGACGGAACGTGACCCCTGACTCAGCTCCAAGAGCCGAGGACCTGCTTCCTTGCCTACCTGGGGAGCATGAAAAGTGTCCATCAAGGCCTTGGAGAACGCCTCCCTGGAGTTACACTCCGGTGCCTTCTGCTCCCACAGTGCCGTGGCCCACAGCAAGGCACGGTCCGAAAGGAGTGAAATCATATACGCCACTTGGGACTTTTCTGTGGGAAAGCGGGAGGCCTGCAGCTCAAAAACCAAAGAGCACTGCAAGATAAAGCCTCTGCACCGGTGGAGCTCCCCCGAAAAACGCTCGGGAGGGACAATTGGGGGTTCAGGGGTATTTGGAGACGCACTGGGCGATGGCTGGGAAACGGCCAGTGTGCTGAAGCGTTCGGCCAGCTGGTTAAGCATAGTTTCATGACGATGGATAGCTGCCTCCTGCAGCTTGACTGCCTGCTGCAGGGTTGTGTGACCCGCTGAGTCCATTGTAGGTCACACCCTTCTGTTATGATATATGTAAGGTGAGGACTCAATCGCGGGCACGCCGGCCGGAGGAGAGAGGGGCCGGTTTAGAGTACACAAATTAGGTGACTATCTCCACCGAATGAAAGAGGAGGGGCCGGGCGAGCCCAAGCCAACTGAAATATCTAAATATAAATAAAACCCCAAACGTAACACAATGAGTATACCTCAGTCCTCCAAAGTGTTTAAACAAAAGAAAGCTCCAAAAGGATCTCGTGTGCACTGCACAATAAATTATTCTCACCGCGCTCACGGCAACCCCGCGAGCGAGATTAGAACCGGGGAACTCAGACACACACACGCTATGACGCAACCGAGCGAGCCACAGCGCCGCTGACGTTGCTAGCGCCGGTGGGCAAATTGAAGGGCAAACTAAGGATCGCATTTATTTGTTTTACTCGTATTAATAATAATGTGTATATATAGCGATATCAAACTAAGGAGTTCTTCTAGGTATAAGAACCCAGGAAATGCCGCCTTCGAGCGGATAACGACAAAAAAGTAATATATATATATATATATATAGTTATTTTTTGTAATCGTACCCGATCCGGTTAGTTCTCCGCGACTCGGGTTTATATCAAGGTTAGTCTCCCTCGAGACTATTGTGTAAATATTCGCGTAAGCGAACAGAGGTGCTTAAACTTTACCAGCGCGACACTCAAGGCGGAGCGGGGATGGGTGCTGGTAGCGAACACCGCCGTGGCCAGCCAACACCGAGATCCGCTTGAGCGCTCGGCGCGAGTGCTCCGACCCCGCGGGTCCGGAGCTAGATGCGAGAGATAGAGAGAAAGAGGCGTGAGGCGAGCCTCTCCTTCTCAGCGTACTGATCGGAGGAGGAGCCTGTGCGAGCTCGAACCCAAGGGGCGGGGTGGAGCTCGTGAGCACTGCTGGTTCACCAGGCAGCCAAAACAATGGAAAGAGGAAGAGATTCGGAGTACGCAATTCTCCTGGTAAAGTTAGGAGAGTGCAAAGGAGTCACACCAAAACCTAATCTTTCCCTGAGTTACTTTTATTACCTCGGCCCCTGGGCCTACCGCAAACCCTCTATGAGGCCTCGCATTACCTGTGTCCCTAACATAACGTGCAAGAGAGCACAAAAGAACAATGGTGTGACGAGGACACCCGGCTGAGCGCTGCTTTAAATACCAACTCAGCCAGGTGTTCCTCGTCGCTGCTGATTGCCTGAGGGTGCCTTGGGATTTGTAGTCCTTCTCCCCCTGGTCGAACTACGGACTGTGCGCCCTCTGGTGGCAGCCGGCGGAAGCTCACGGGTTTGGCTCCCTCTGGTGGGCGCAGAGGGAGTTGATCGGCCTCTTTCAGTGCGAGCACTGGGGTTAACTGTGTGAACCGCGGGTCGGCCCCCCCTGGTGGCCGCCTGGGAACCAGGCCGACTCCTAACACAACCGGTTTATTCCTTTACTGGATTTCACCTGGTGTTGCTGCATTATTGGGCGTCATTACAGAACCGCTCTGAGTGAGAAAACTGCCCCAGAAGACGAGAGTCGACTCTTTTCCCAGAGCGGAACCCATTTACGGGTGGGGTTGGGGTGCTACACATGCACTGCCTGATCCCGGATAGTTTTGAATGTTCCTTATCTAGCCTGTTTCCTGAGACCTGAGTAACACTGCACATATTCACTTCATCATCTTACTAATGTAATATTTCCTTCATAGTTTAATGCACTTTAAATATAACCAACTCATTTAAACACAGTATAATAAAGTATTAATACTTACTAAGAAGTAAAATGATTCGTCCACTACAGAAGATGAAGCTTTCAGTCTCCTCAGAGCTTCTTTAAAACACTGATCTGCTGCTGAGCATTAAATACCATTTATTACGTAAAATCTGCTCCTTACCTCATCATCACATGATCAAATGCTTCTCCAAACCTTCACTGTGATTGGCAGATACAGATTTAACTTCTGATTTTCATAAGTCATTATCAGACTGATGTCTGTCGTTCAGGTAATGATGTGCCCTGCAGCTCCGGCTCCTCTGGTTTGGTTACTTTATTCTAACATAGACTGAACTGAAATGTGTCACTACATAATAACTCTTATCAATTCTTTATACTTATCAAAACATTTATTACAGATAATTTCATGTGGACTTTATTTAGATGATTTCAAAAGTGAGTTGTGATTAAGTCTAATTCCATCTTAATGATCATGGTTCCAGACTAGATTGAACAACAAGCTTATAGTCGGGGAGTCAAAAAGTATTAAAGTAAAATAAATGGTACCTGAAATCTGATAGATTGAGCTGCTGTTTAATTTATTACATCAAACAAAACCTGCTCGTCCTGATTTACACACAAATCACATTAAACCAAAACAAGCAGGATGGAAATGAGTCGATGCCCTGAACCCAGGTCACCTGCTACAGAAACACGAATGGAAAGAACAAATAGCAGCAGCTCCAGCTGCTCTGGTTTGGTTACTCAGTCGAACGTTTAAATGTTTGTACAGCATTCAGTGACCAGTGAGGAACCTTCATGATTGATGGTAGGCCCATGCAGAACAGACGGTGATGTTATTACTGAGTATTTCCTTCATTAATGGACTGTGACAGCACTGGTCAGCATCTTTGGCAGCATTTACAGCCCCAAGTCTTTTTGAGTTTAATGCTACAAGCTTGGCACACCTATTTTTGAGCAGTTTCTCCCATCCGTCTTTGCAGAAACTCTTAAGCTCCATCAGGTTGGATGGGGAGCGTCGGTGCACAGCCATTTTCAGATCTTTCCAGAGATGTTCAATCAGGTTCAAGTCTGGGCTCTGGCTGGGCCACTCAAGGACATTCACAGTTGTCCCAAAGCCACTCCTTTGTTCTCTTAACTGTGGGCTTTGGGTCGTTGTCCTGTTGGAAAATGAACCTTCAACCCAGTCTGAGGTCCAGAGCGCTCTGGAGCAGGTCATCATCAAGGATGTCTCTGTACCTTGCTGCAGTCATCTTTCCCTCGACCCTGACTAGTCTACCAGTTCCTACTGCCAAAATATATCCTTACTGCATGATGCTGCCACCACCATGCTTCACTGTAGGGATGGTATGGGCTACGTAACAAGCAGTGCCTGGTTTCCTTTAGACGTTGAATCAGAATCACTTTATTTCTCCAGGTATGCTACACATACGAGAAATTTGCTTTGGTGATACACACAATAATGCACACAATAGTCCACATAGTAGTACAAACAATACACATAATAGTACAGATAATTACACATGTATAGAACATATTTAACAGACCTGACAGCACACGGACTGTTAACCAGTATTTACCAACATTTGCCCAAGAGAACAACTTTGGTTAAAAAGTGTTACAGCTCTGGGGAAAAAGCTGTTAGCGTGTCTGGATGTGTTTGTTTTTATTGTCCTGAGTCTTCTGCCAGATGGAAGAGTTTGAAAAAGGTGATGTCCAGGATGAGAGGGGTCTGCTGTAATTTTGCCGGCACGCTTCAGCACTCTGCTGTTGTAAATGTCCTGAAGCGTTGGCAGGCTACATCCAATGATCCTCTCCGCTGTCCTGATTATACGCTGGAGTTTGGCTCATTCCTGTCATGTTGAGGAACCAAACCAGATGGTGATGGACGATGTAAGAATGGACTCTATTATTGCTGTGTAGAACTGGATCAGCAGACTCTGTGGCAGGATGAATTTCCTCAGCTGTCTCAGGAAGAACATTCTCTGCTGAGCCCTCTTGGCGATGGAGAGTGTGTTCTTTTCCCACTTTAGGTCCCTGGATAAGGTGGTGCCCAGGAACTTAAGTGACTCCACCACTAAGGCCATAGAGCCATTAATTGTGAGGGGGTGTAAGGAGGGAGCGTTGCACCTGAAATCCACCACCATCTCTACAGTCTTTTGTGTGTTGATCAGCAGGTGGTTGTCGCTGCACCAGGAGACCAACTGCTCGACTTCCTTTCTGTAGGCAGACTCGTCACCATCGGTTATGAGGCCCACCACAGTGGTGTCATCAGCAAACTTAAGGATCTTTACAGCTGGTTCCTTAGAAACACAGTCATTGGTATAAAGACTGAAGAGAAGGGGTGAAAGCACACAGCCTTGTGGTACACCAGTACTTAGGTGTTTTCCTAGCCGTACCTGCTGTGTCCTATTTGTCAGAAAGTCCATGATCCACCGGCAGATGGCATCCGGCACTGACAGCTGGGACAGTTTGACCTGCAGCAGCTCTGGCACTATGGTGTTAAAAGCCACAACCAGAACTCGAACGTAGGTTCCAGGACTGTCGAGATGCTGTAGCATGAAGTGCAGGGCCACGTTGACTGCATCATCGACAGATCTATTTGCTCTGTATGCAAACTGCAGGGGATCCAGTAAAGGATTTGTGATGGTCTTCAGGTAGGCTAGGATCAAGCGTTCAAAGACCTTCATGACTACAGATGTCAGGGCTACAGGTCTGTAATCATTCAGTCCAGTCGTTTTTTTGGGGACTGGTATGATGGTAGATCTTTTGAAGCATGAAGGAACAGAGCAAAGTTCTAATGATCTGTTAAAAATGTGAGTGAAGGTGGGAACCAGTTGATTGCTGCAGTGCTTAAGGGTGGATGGAGAGATTCCGTCTGGCCCAGGAGCTTTTCTCACCTTTTGTTTCTTAAAGAGTCGGTTAACGTCCCGCTCGTTGATGGTTAAAGGAGCCGGGGACAGAGGTGAGAGAGCCAGGGTGGAGGAGGAGGATGAAGAATTAGCTGAGAAAGGCTGAGAATTGTCCTTATTGTATTCGAATCTGCAGTAGAACTCGTTCAGGTCGTTGGTGAGTTGACGGTTATTCAGGAGAAGGGGGGTCTTTCGCACCTTGTAGTTAGTGATCTCTTCGAGGCCTCTCCAGACTGAAGTTGGGTCGTTAGCAGCAATCTGGCTTTTCAACTTTTCTGAATATTCCTTTTTTGCTGATGGGATACCTTTCTCCAGCTTGTATTTGGCCTCTTTGTAGAGAACTTTATCTCCACTCCTGAATGCTGACTCCTTTTCCCTCCGAAGCTGTCTGAGTTAAGCCGAGAACCATGCTTTATTGTTGCTGTATTTAACCCGTGTTGTAGTAGAAATACAGCTGTCCTCACAGAAACTGATGTATGATGCTACAGTGTCTGTATATTCATCCAAGCTGTCTGTCGCCTCCTCAAAGACAGACCAGTTTGTGGATTCAAAGCAGTCCTGTAGTATTTCAATGTCTTCGCTGGTCCATTTCTTCACTGTTGTAATGACAGGCTTGTTAGTTTTGAGTCTCTGCCTGTAATGTGGGAATGAGGTGAACGAGATTGTTGTTGGAATGTCCGAGAGCCGCACATGTGACGGAGCGATAGGCATTTTTAACAGAGGTGTAGCAATGATCCAAAATATTTCCTTCTCTTGTGGCACAGGTGACATGTTGCTTGTATTTCGGCATTTCTTTGGTAAGATTTGCGCTGTTAAAGTCTCCCAGGATGATGAGCAGTGAGTTCGGGTTCTCCCGTTCTACTTTCATTATCTGATCAGCCAGCAGTTTCTGCGCATCTCTCACGCGCGCATCCGGCGGAATGTAAACAGCGACCAGAATTAATGAAGAAAACTCTCTGGGAGAGTAGAACGGTCTACAGTTAATGAAAAGTGATTATAGATGAGGAGTGCATGATTTTAACAGTACCGTTGCATCTTTACACCAGCGTTCATTGATGTAAAAGCACAGTCCTCCTCCTCTTGTTCTGCCGCTGAGCTCCGCGTCTCTGTCCGCTCGGTGCAGCTGAAAGCCGGGGAGATGCAGCGCATTATCCGGGGTCAGCTCCGAAAGCCAGGTCTCCGTAAAGCACAGCGCAGATGTATTTGAAAAGTCCTTGTTAGTTTGGTTGAGCAGGAGTAGTTCTTCCAGTTTGTTGTGCAGAGATCGCAGATTGGAGAGGAAAAAAGACGGTAAAGATGTTCGGACTCCATGTCGCCTCATCTTTACGCTCGTCTGCCTCTCCGTCGCTTTCTTGCCAGGTTGAGTAGAGCCAGCGCACCAGTTGTGAGGATTTCCAAAACTCTGAAGGATTTTGAGAAAACTCCGGAATAAAAGTTGGTCTCTGAAGGTCAGTAACTGTTCTTTGCTCCAACTGAGCGAGTTTGACGCACAATAAATAACATTAACAAACAAAAACCAACACAAAACATAGAGAGCTCTCACCAAGGCAGCCATCTGCGGCGCCATCCTGCTACTACTTACAAAAGTGCAAACACCACCACCGCAGCTCTTACCCAATGCTGCTGCTACTCTATCAGCTCTGAAGAAAGCGTACCCCTCCAGCTCCACCACGCTGTTCGAAACATCATTGTTTAGCCATGTTTCTGAGAAAATCATGATGCTGCAGTCCAAAAGCCTTTTCTGTGTCAGGGTCCAGATTTTTAGCTCGTCCATCTTATTCGCCAGAGACCGCACATTGGCAAGGAAGATAGTAGGAAGCGCTGGCTGGTGTGGATTTAGCCTTAGCTTAGCACGCAAACCTCCGCGCTCAGGAGGCCGGGTTAGAGTAATGTACTGATGGTTAGAGTAATGTACTGATGGTACTGATGGTTAGAGTAATGTACTGATGATACTGAGAGAGGCGGGGTTAGAGTAATGTACTGATGATACTGATGGTTAGAGTAATGTACTGATGTTACTGATGGTTAGAGTAATGTACTGATGGTACGAGTAATGTACTGATGGTACTGATGGTTAGAGTAATGTACTGATGATACTGAGAGAGGCCGGGTTAGAGTAATGTACTGATGAAACTGAGAGAGGCGGGGTTAGAGTAATGTACTGATGATACTGATGGTTAGAGTAATGTACTGATGATACTGATGGTTAGAATAATGTACTGATGATACTGATGGTTAGAGTAATGTACTGATGATACTGATGGTTAGAGTAATGTACTGATGGTTAGAGTAATGTACTGATGATACTGATGGTTAGAGTAATGTACTGATGATACTGATGGTTAGAGTAATGTACTGATGATACTGATGGTTAGAGTAATGTACTGATGATACTGATGGTTAGAGTAATGTACTGATGGTTAGAGTAATGTACTGATGGTTAAAGTAATGTACTGATGGTACTGATGGTTAGAGTAATGTACTGATGGTACTGATGGTTAGAGTAATGTACTGATGATACTGATGGTTAGAGTAATGTACTGATGATACTGATGGTTAGAGTAATGTACTGATGGTTAGAGTAATGTACTGATGGTTAGAGTAATGTACTGATGGTACTGATGGTTAGAGTAATGTACTGATGGTTAGAGTAATGTACTGATGGTTAGAGTAATGTACTGATGGTAAGAGTAATGTACTGATGGTACTGATGGTTAAAGTAATGTACTGATGGTTAGAGTAATCTACTGATGGTACTGATGGTTAGAGTAATGTACTGATGATACTGATGGTTAGAGTAATGTACTGATGATACTGATGGTTAGAGTAATGTACTGATGATACTGATGGTTAGAGTAATGTACTGATGGTTAGAGTAATGTACTGATGGTTAGAGTAATGTACTGATGGTACTGATGGTTAGAGTAATGTACTGATGGTTAGAGTAATGTACTGATGGTTAGAGTAATGTACTGATGGTTAGGGTAATGTACTGATGGTACTGATGGTTAGAGTAATGTACTGATGGTTAGAGTAATGTACTGATGGTACTGATGGTTAAAGTAATGTACTGATGGTTAGAGTAATGTACTGATGGTACTGATGGTTAGAGTAATGTACTGATGGTTAGAGTAATGTACTGATGGTACTGATGGTTAGAGTAATGTACTGATGGTACTGATGGTTAGAGTAATGTACTGATGGTACTGATGGTTAGAAAAATGTACTGATGGTACTGATGGTTAGAGTAATGTACTGATGGTACTGATAGTTAGAGTAATGTACTGATGGTACTGATGGTTAGAGTAATGTACTGATGGTTAGAGTAATGTACTGATGGTACTGATGGTTAGAGTAATGTACTGATGGTACTGAGGGTTAGAGTAATGTACTGATGATACTGAGAGAGGCCGGGTTAGAGTAATGTACTGATGGTTAGAGTAATGTACTGATGATACTAAGAGAGGCCGGGTTAGAGTAATGTACTGATGATTAGAGTAATGTACTGATGATACTGAGAGAGGCCGGGTTAGAGTAATGTACTGATGATTAGAGTAATGTACTGATGGTACTGAGAGAGGCGGGGTTAGAGTAATGTACTGATGGTACTGATGGTTAGAGTAATGTACTGATGGTACTGATGGTTAGAGTAATGTACTGATGATACTGAGAGAGGCCGGGTTAGAGTAATGTACTGATGATTAGAGTAATGTACTGATGATACTGAGAAAGGCGGGGTTAGAGTAATGTACTGATGGTACTGATGGTTAGAGTAATGTACTGATGGTACTGATGGTTAGAGTAATGTACTGATGGTACTGATGGTTAGAGTAATGTACTGATGGTACTGATGGTTAGAGTAATGTTCTGATGATACTGATGGTTAGAGTAATGTACTGATGGTTAGAGTAATGTACTGATGATTAGAGTAATGTACTGATGGTACTGAGAGAGGCGGGGTTAGAGTAATGTACTGATGGTACTGATGGTTAGAGTAATGTACTGATGGTACTGATGGTTAGAGTAATGTACTGATGGTACTGATGGTTAGAGTAATGTACTGATGGTACTGATGGTTAGAGTAATGTACTGATGGTACTGATGGTTAGAGTAATGTTCTGATGATACTGATGGTTAGAGTAATGTACTGATGGTTAGAGTAATGTACTGATGGTACTGATGGTTAGAGTAATGTACTGATGGTACTGATGGTTAGAGTAATGTACTGATGATACTGATGGTTAGAGTAATGTACTGATGGTTAGAGTAATGTACTGATGGTTAGGGTAATGTACTGATGGTTAGAGTAATGTACTGATGGTTAGAGTAATGTACTGATGGTTAGAGTAATGTACTGATGGTTAGAGTAATGTACTGATGGTTAGAGTAATGTACTGATGGTACTGATGGTTAGAGTAATGTACTGATGGTTAGAGTAATGTACTGATGGTACTGATGGTTAAAGTAATGTACTGATGGTTAGAGTAATGTACTGATGGTACTGATGGTTAGAGTAATGTACTGATGGTTAGAGTAATGTACTGATGGTACTGATGGTTAGAGTAATGTACTGATGGTACTGATGGTTAAAGTAATGTACTGATGGTTAGAGTAATGTACTGATGGTACTGATGGTTAGAGTAATGTACTGATGGTTAGAGTAATGTACTGATGGTTAGAGTAATGTACTGATGGTACTGATGGTTAGAGTAATGTACTGATGGTACTGATGGTTAGAGTAATGTACTGATGGTTAGAGTAATGTACTGATGATACTGATGGTTAGAGTAATGTACTGATGGTACTGATGGTAAGAGTAATGTACTGATGGTACTGATGGTTAGAGTAATGTACTGATGGTACTGATGGTTAGAGTAATGTACTGATGGTTAGAGTAATGTACTGATGGTACTGATAGAGTAATGTACTGATGGTACTGATGGTTAGAGTAATGTACTGATGGTTAGAGTAATGTACTGATGGTACTGATAGAGTAATGTACTGATGGTACTGCTGGTTAGAGTAATGTACTGATGGTACTGATGGTTAGAGTAATGTACTGATGGTACTGATGGTTAGAGTAATGTACTGATGGTACTGATGGTTAGAGTAATGTACTGATGGTACTGATGGTTAGAGTAATGTACTGATGGTACTGATGGTTAGAGTAATGTACTGATGGTACTGGTGGTTAGAGTAATGTACTGATGGTACTGATGGTTAGAGTAATGTACTGATGGTACTGATAGAGTAATGTACTGATGGTACTGATGGTTAGAGTAATGTACTGATGGTACTGATGGTTAGAGTAATGTACTGATGGTACTGATGGTTAGAGTAATGTACTGATGGTACTGATGGTTAGAGTAATGTACTGATGGTTAGAGTAATGTACTGATGGTACTGATGGTTAGAGTAATGTACTGATGGTACTGATGGTTAGAATAATGTACTGATGGTACTGATGGTTAGAGTAATGTACTGATGGTACTGATGGTTAGAGTAATGTACTGATGTTTAGAGTAATGTACTGATGGTACTGAGAGAGGCGGGGTTAGAGTAATGTACTGATGGTACTGATGGTTAGAGTAATGTACTGATGATACTGAGAGAGGCCGGGTTAGAGTAATGTACTGATGATTAGAGTAATGTACTGATGGTACTGAGAGAGGCGGGGTTAGAGTAATGTACTGATGGTACTGATGGTTAGAGTAATGTACTGATGGTACTGATGGTTAGAGTAATGTACTGATGGTACTGATGGTTAGAGTAATGTACTGATGGTACTGATGGTTAGAGTAATGTACTGATGATACTGATGGTTAGAGTAATGTAGGCCATATAAGAGTACAATAAGAGTAATGTACTGATGGTTAGAGTAATGTACTGGTGGTTAGAGCAATGTACTGATGGTTAGAGTAATGTACTGATGGTACTGATGGTTAGAGTAATGTACTGATGGTACTGATGGTTAGAGTAATGTACTGATGATACTGATGGTTAGAGTAATGTACTGATGATACTGATGGTTAGAGTAATGTACTGATGGTTAGAGTAATGTACTGATGGTTAGAGTAATGTACTGATGGTACTGATGGTTAGAGTAATGTACTGATGGTTAGAGTAATGTACTGATGATACTGATGGTTAGAGTAATGTACTGATGGTACTGATGGTTAGAGTAATGTACTGATGGTACTGATGGTTAGAGTAATGTACTGATGGTACTGATGGTTAGAGTAATGTACTGATGGTACTGATGGTTAGAGTAATGTACTGATGGTACTGATGGTTAGAGTAATGTACTGATGGTACTGATGGTTAGAGTAATGTACTGATGGTTAGAGTAATGTACTGATGGTACTGATAGAGTAATGTACTGATGGTACTGATGGTTAGAGTAATGTACTGATGGTTAGAGTAATGTACTGATGGTACTGCTGGTTAGAGTAATGTACTGATGGTACTGATGGTTAGAGTAATGTACTGATGGTACTGATGGTTAGAGTAATGTACTGATGGTACTGATGGTTAGAGTAATGTACTGATGGTACTGATGGTTAGAGTAATGTACTGATGGTACTGATGGTTAGAGTAATGTACTGATGGTACTGGTGGTTAGAGTAATGTACTAATGGTACTGATGGTTAGAGTAATGTACTGATGGTACTGATAGAGTAATGTACTGATGGTACTGATGGTTAGAGTAATGTACTGATGGTACTGATGGTTAGAGTAATGTACTGATGGTACTGATGGTTAGAGTAATGTACTGATGGTACTGATGGTTAGAGTAATGTACTGATGGTACTGATGGTTAGAGTAATGTACTGATGGTTAGAGTAATGTACTGATGGTACTGAGAGAGGCGGGGTTAGAGTAATGTACTGATGGTACTGATGGTTAGAGTAATGTACTGATGATACTGAGAGAGGCCGGGTTAGAGTAATGTACTGATGATTAGAGTAATGTACTGATGGTACTGAGAGAGGCGGGGTTAGAGTAATGTACTGATGGTACTGATGGTTAGAGTAATGTACTGATGGTACTGATGGTTAGAGTAATGTACTGATGGTACTGATGGTTAGAGTAATGTACTGATGATACTGATGGTTAGAGTAATGTACTGATGGTACTGATGGTTAGAGTAATGTACTGATGGTACTGATGGTTAGAGTAATGTACTGATGATACTGCTGGTTAGAGTAATGTACTGATGATACTGCTGGTTAGAGTAATGTACTGATGGTACTGATGGTTAGAGTAATGTACTGATGATACTGCTGGTTAGAGTAATGTACTGATGATACTGCTGGTTAGAGTAATGTACTGATGGTACTGATGGTTAGAGTAATGTACTGATGATACTGCTGGTTAGAGTAATGTACTGATGGTACTGATGGTTAGAGTAATGTACTGATGGTTAGAGTAATGTACTGATGGTTAGAGTAATGTACTGATGGTACTGATGGTTAGAGTAATGTACTGATGGTACTGATGGTTAGAGTAATGTACTGGTGGTTAGAGTAATGTACTAATGGTACTGAGAGAGGCCGGGTTAGAGTAATGTTGTGGTAGCTGTTGTCTTGTTTGTACACACTTCAATCGACGCTTTTATGTATAGTGCATAGTGGTTTATTGTTCATTGTTACATCCACAAAATTAATGATCTCTTTAAATGACTTTATAATTCCAAAGTTCCAATACGTCATAAAGTGATAATTCCAAAGTTCCAATGCGTCATAAAGTGATAATTCCAAAGTTCCAATACGTCATAAAGTGATAATTCCAAAGTTCCAATGCGTCATAAAGTGATAATTCCAAAGTTCCAATGCGTCATAAAGTGATAATTCCAAAGTTCCAATGCGTCATAAAGTGATAATTCCAAAGTTCCAATACGTCATAAAGTGATAATTCCAAAGTTCCAATGCGTCATAAAGTGATAATTCCAAAGTTCCAATGCATCATAAAGTGATAATTCCAAAGTTCCAATACGTCATAAAGTGATAATTCCAAAGTTCCAATACGTCATAAAGTGATAATTCCAAAGTTCCAATACGTCATAAAGTGATAATTCCAAAGTTCCAATGCGTCATAAAGTGATAATTCCAAAGTTCCAATGCGTCATAAAGTGATAATTCCAAAGTTCCAATGCGTCATAAAGTGATAATTCCAAAGTTCCAATGCGTCATAAAGTGATAATTCCAAAGTTCCAATGCGTCATAAAGTGATAATTCCAAAGTTCCAATGCGTCATAAAGTGATAATTCCAAAGTTCCAATACGTCATAAAGTGATAATTCCAAAGTTCCAATGCGTCATAAAGTGATAATTCCAAAGTTCCAATGCGTCATAAAGTGATAATTCCAAAGTTCCAATGCGTCATAAAGTGATAATTCCAAAGTTCCAATGCGTCATAAAGTGATAATTCCAAAGTTCCAATGCGTCATAAAGTGATAATTCCAAAGTTCCAATGCGTCATAAAGTGATAATTCCAAAGTTCCAATGCGTCATAAAGTGATAATTCCAAAGTTCCAATGCGTCATAAAGTGATAATTCCAAAGTTCCAATGCGTCATAAAGTGATAATTCCAAAGTTCCAATACGTCATAAAGTGATAATTCCAAAGTTCCAATGCGTCATAAAGTGATAATTCCAAAGTTCCAATGCGTCATAAAGTGATAATTCCAAAGTTCCAATGCGTCATAAAGTGATAATTCCAAAGTTCCAATGCGTCATAAAGTGATAATTCCAAAGTTCCAATGCGTCATAAAGTGATAATTCCAAAGTTCCAATGCGTCATAAAGTGATAATTCCAAAGTTCCAATGCGTCATAAAGTGATAATTCCAAAGTTCCAATACGTCATAAAGTGATAATTCCAAAGTTCCAATGCGTCATAAAGTGATAATTCCAAAGTTCCAATGCGTCATAAAGTGATAATTCCAAAGTTCCAATACGTCATAAAGTGATAATTCCAAAGTTCCAATGCGTCATAAAGTGATAATTCCAAAGTTCCAATGCGTCATAAAGTGATAATTCCAAAGTTCCAATGCGTCATAAAGTGATAATTCCAAAGTTCCAATGCGTCATAAAGTGGTCTAAACTGTTTGTTCCCACAGCGTGACCCACATTTTAGCACATCAAACACCTTTCTTCCCCGTTTTATCACGTGCTCTACGTGCAGGTGTAACGTACCAAAAAACACGCCCCCCCCAACTTACGTAATACATTTATAAACACAAAATCAATAATAAATACTAAATAATAACATCAACTTAGTTTACCCTTTTTTTTTTTTTTTTTTTTTTTTTTTACTATTAACGGCTACCACAAATGTACTGATGGTACTGAGAGAGGCGGGGTTAGAGTAATGTACTGATGGTACTGATGGTTAGAGTAATGTACTGATGGTTCTGATGGTTAGAGTAATGTACTGATGGTTAGAGTAATGTACTGATGGTACTGATGGTTAGAATAATGTACTGATGGTACTGATGGTTAGAGTAATGTACTGATGGTACTGATGGTTAGAGTAATGTACTGATGGTGTACTGATGGTTAGAGTAATGTACTGATGGTGTACTGATGGTTAGAGTAATGTACTGATGGTACTGATGGTTAGAGTAATGTACTGATGATACTGATGGTTAGAGTAATGTACTGATGGTTAGAGTAATGTACTGATGGTACTGATGGTTAGAGTAATGTACTGATGGTACTGATGGTTAGAGTAATGTACTGATGGTACTGATGGTTAGAGTAATGTACTGATGGTTCTGATGGTTAGAGTAATGTACTGATGGTTAGAGTAATGTACTGATGGTTCTGATGGTTAGAGTAATGTACTGATGGTTAGAGTAATGTACTGATGGTACTGATGGTTAGAGTAATGTACTGATGGTACTGATGGTTAGAGTAATGTACTGATGGTACTGATGGTTAGAGTAATGTACTGATGGTGTACTGATGGTTAGAGTAATGTACTGATGGTACTGATGGTTAGAGTAATGTACTGATGATACTGATGGTTAGAGTAATGTACTGATGGTACTGATGGTTAGAGTAATGTACTGATGATACTGATGGTTAGAGTAATGTACTGATGGTGCTGATGGTTAGAGTAATGTACTGATGGTACTGATGGTTAGAGTAATGTACTGATGGTACTGATGGTTAGAGTAATGTACTGATGGTACTGATGGTTAGAGTAATGTACTGATGGTACTGATGGTTAGAGTAATATACTGATGGTACTGATGGTTAGAGTAATGTACTGATGGTACTGATGGTTAGAGTAATGTACTGATGGTACTGATGGTTAGAGTAATGTACTGATGGTACTGATGGTTAGAGTAATGTACTGATGGTACTGATGGTTAGAGTAATGTACTGATGGTACTGATGGTTAGAGTAATGTACTGATGGTACTGATGGTTAGAGTAATGTACTGATGGTACTGATGGTTAGAGTAATGTACTGATGTTTAGAGTAATGTACTGATGGTACTGAGAGAGGCGGGGTTAGAGTAATGTACTGATGGTACTGATGGTTAGAGTAATGTACTGATGATACTGAGAGAGGCCGGGTTAGAGTAATGTACTGATGATTAGAGTAATGTACTGATGGTACTGATGGTTAGAGTAATGTAGGCCATATAAGAGTACAATAAGAGTAATGTACTGATGGTTAGAGTAATGTACTGGTGGTTAGAGCAATGTACTGATGGTTAGAGTAATGTACTGATGGTACTGATGGTTAGAGTAATGTACTGATGGTACTGATGGTTAGAGTAATGTACTGATGGTTAGAGTAATGTACTGATGATACTGATGGTTAGAGTAATGTAGGCCATATAAGAGTACAATAAGAGTAATGTACTGATGGTTAGAGTAATGTACTGGTGGTTAGAGCAATGTACTGATGGTTAGAGTAATGTACTGATGGTACTGATGGTTAGAGTAATGTACTGATGGTACTGATGGTTAGAGTAATGTACTGATGATACTGATGGTTAGAGTAATGTACTGATGATACTGATGGTTAGAGTAATGTACTGATGGTTAGAGTAATGTACTGATGGTTAGAGTAATGTACTGATGGTACTGATGGTTAGAGTAATGTACTGATGGTTAGAGTAATGTACTGATGATACTGATGGTTAGAGTAATGTACTGATGGTACTGATGGTTAGAGTAATGTACTGATGGTACTGATGGTTAGAGTAATGTACTGATGGTACTGATGGTTAGAGTAATGTACTGATGGTACTGATGGTTAGAGTAATGTACTGATGGTACTGATGGTTAGAGTAATGTACTGATGGTACTGATGGTTAGAGTAATGTACTGATGGTTAGAGTAATGTACTGATGGTACTGATAGAGTAATGTACTGATGGTACTGATGGTTAGAGTAATGTACTGATGGTTAGAGTAATGTACTGATGGTACTGCTGGTTAGAGTAATGTACTGATGGTACTGATGGTTAGAGTAATGTACTGATGGTACTGATGGTTAGAGTAATGTACTGATGGTACTGATGGTTAGAGTAATGTACTGATGGTACTGATGGTTAGAGTAATGTACTGATGGTACTGATGGTTAGAGTAATGTACTGATGGTACTGATGGTTAGAGTAATGTACTGATGGTACTGGTGGTTAGAGTAATGTACTAATGGTACTGATGGTTAGAGTAATGTACTGATGGTACTGATAGAGTAATGTACTGATGGTACTGATGGTTAGAGTAATGTACTGATGGTACTGATGGTTAGAGTAATGTACTGATGGTACTGATGGTTAGAATAATGTACTGATGGTACTGATGGTTAGAGTAATGTACTGATGGTACTGATGGTTAGAGTAATGTACTGATGGTTAGAGTAATGTACTGATGGTACTGAGAGAGGCGGGGTTAGAGTAATGTACTGATGGTACTGATGGTTAGAGTAATGTACTGATGATACTGAGAGAGGCCGGGTTAGAGTAATGTACTGATGATTAGAGTAATGTACTGATGGTACTGAGAGAGGCGGGGTTAGAGTAATGTACTGATGGTACTGATGGTTAGAGTAATGTACTGATGGTACTGATGGTTAGAGTAATGTACTGATGGTACTGATGGTTAGAGTAATGTTCTGATGGTACTGATGGTTAGAGTAATGTACTGATGGTTAGAGTAATGTACTGATGGTACTGATGGTTAGAGTAATGTACTGATGGTACTGATGGTTAGAGTAATGTACTGATGATACTGATGGTTAGAGTAATGTACTGATGGTACTGATGGTTAGAGTAATGTACTGATGGTACTGATGGTTAGAGTAATGTTCTGATGGTACTGATGGTTAGAGTAATGTACTGATGATACTGATGGTTAGAGTAATGTACTGATGGTGCTGATGGTTAGAGTAATGTACTGATGGTACTGATGGTTAGAGTAATGTACTGATGGTGCTGATGGTTAGAGTAATGTACTGATGGTACTGATGGTTAGAGTAATGTACTGATGATACTGATGGTTAGAGTAATGTACTGATGGTACTGATGGTTAGAGTAATGTACTGATGGTACTGATGGTTAGAGTAATGTACTGATGGTACTGATGGTTAGAGTAATGTACTGATGGTACTGATGGTTAGAGTAATGTACTGATGGTACTGATGGTTAGAGTAATGTACTGATGGTGCTGATGGTTAGAGTAATGTACTGATGGTACTGATGGTTAGAGTAATGTACTGATGGTACTGATGGTTAGAGTAATGTACTGATGGTACTGATGGTTAGAGTAATGTACTGATGGTACTGATGGTTAGAGTAATGTACTGATGGTACTGATGGTTAGAGTAATGTACTGATGGTACTGATGGTTAGAGTAATGTACTGATGGTGCTGATGGTTAGAGTAATGTACTGATGGTACTGATGGTTAGAGTAATGTACTGATGGTACTGATGGTTAGAGTAATGTACTGATGGTACTGATGGTTATAGTAATGTACTGATGGTTCTGATGGTTAGAGTAATGTACTGATGGTACTGATGGTTAGAGTAATGTACTGATGGTACTGATGGTTAGAGTAATGTACTGATGGTACTGATGGTTAGAGTAATGTACTGATGGTACTGATGGTTAGAGTAATGTACTGATGGTTCTGATGGTTAGAGTAATGTACTGATGGTACTGATGGTTAGAGTAATGTACTGATGGTACTGATGGTTAGAGTAATGTACTGATGGTACTGATGGTTAGAGTAATGTACTGATGGTACTGATGGTTAGAGTAATGTACTGATGATACTGATGGTTAGAGTAATGTACTGATGGTACTGATGGTTAGAGTAATGTACTGATGGTACTGATGGTTAGAGTAATGTACTGATGGTACTGATGGTTAGAGTAATGTACTGATGATACTGATGGTTAGAGTAATGTACTGATGGTACTGATGGTTAGAGTAATGTACTGATGGTACTGATGGTTAGAGTAATGTACTGATGATACTGATGGTTAGAGTAATGTACTGATGATACTGATGGTTAGAGTAATGTACTGTTGGTACTGATGGTTAGAGTAATGTACTGATGGTACTGATGGTTAGAGTAATGTACTGATGGTACTGATGGTTAGAGTAATGTACTGATGGTACTGATGGTTAGAGTAATGTACTGATGGTACTGATGGTTAGAGTAATGTACTGATGGTACTGATGGTTAGAGTAATGTACTGATGATACTGATGGTTAGAGTAATGTACTGATGGTACTGATGGTTAGAGTAATGTACTGATGGTACTGATGGTTAGAGTAATGTACTGATGGTACTGATGGTTAGAGTAATGTACTGATGGTACTGATGGTTAGAGTAATGTACTGATGGTACTGATGGTTAGAGTAATGTACTGATGGTACTGATGGTTAGAGTAATGTACTGATGATACTGATGGTTAGAGTAATGTACTGATGATACTGATGGTTAGAGTAATGTACTGATGGTACTGATGGTTAGAGTAATGTACTGATGGTACTGATGGTTAGAGTAATGTACTGATGGTACTGATGGTTAGAGTAATGTACTGATGATACTGATGGTTAGAGTAATGTACTGATGGTACTGATGGTTAGAGTAATGTACTGATGGTACTGATGGTTAGAGTAATGTACTGATGGTACTGATGGTTAGAGTAATGTACTGATGATACTGATGGTTAGAGTAATGTACTGATGGTACTGATGGTTAGAGTAATGTACTGATGATACTGATGGTTAGAGTAATGTACTGTTGGTACTGATGGTTAGAGTAATGTACTGATGGTACTGATGGTTAGAGTAATGTACTGATGGTACTGATGGTTAGAGTAATGTACTGATGATACTGATGGTTAGAGTAATGTACTGATGGTACTGATGGTTAGAGTAATGTACTGATGATACTGATGGTTAGAGTAATGTACTGTTGGTACTGATGGTTAGAGTAATGTACTGATGGTACTGATGGTTAGAGTAATGTACTGATGGTACTGATGGTTAGAGTAATGTACTGATGGTACTGATGGTTAGAGTAATGTACTGATACATTTGTTCACATGTTTGATTTCTCAGTTTTTATGCAAGATGCATTTCAATATGTAACCCTCATACTGATCCAGGCTTGGGATCGGCGCTAAAGACACGCAGATATTTGTCCCTCAGACAGCAAGGTTTACGTAACTCCATGAGTACAAGTCACATTAAATTTGTATAGCACTTTTTACACAACATTTACATCGTCAGCATTTATCCAAAGCGACTTACAGTACTGTGACAGTAAACAATTTAGGATTAAGGCCCAACAGCAGCAACCTGGCAGGGGTGGGGCATGAACCAGCGATCTTTTGATTACTACCGCTAGGCTACAACTGCCCAATAGACGCCGTCTCAAAGCACCTTTACAGAATCCAGGACCAACAGACCGAGCAGCCAAGAGCAACTGATCTAGTAGTGACCCCTAAATGTGGCAGCATCAGAAAGTGCAGATACAAAATCGTCAGTGACTGTGTTTGATATTAAACTTGAACTGATGAATCATGGGTAACCAGTAACTACCTGTCCTGTCATGAATGGAACCAAAGTGGGAATATGGAAACATGACATTAACATTCAAATGTTGGTTCTGTTTATTTAAGGTCATTTAGAAACACTGGGGGGGGGGGGGGGGACTTCGGAGATGCCAACACGGTTCTGTGTGACAAACATGCAAACACAGGAAATCACAGGGGGCAAATATTTCTTGGTACTGTGATATTGAAACTCACACACTCACACACACACACACACACACACACACACACACACACACACACACACGCGTTTGTGAAAAATGGGGACGTAAGAGAAACCGCCATCATATCAGGACCTGCCTTTCTAAAGGTCCTGGAAACAAAATAAGACTATTTTTTGGATTTATTTAGCTCACATATCATCTCTGTCTGTTGCTTTTTTAATTTTTTTTCTTTTTTCAAAAAGTTTATATTTTCAGGTTCATGTTAAATTTTAGGACAATTTCTGGTTTATGTGAATTTTTATGACATAAAAGCACACACACTTTAAAGTCAGTTACTACTAACATATTTGGGACATAAGGAAACTCAGGACCACATAGACAACAATTAAGAGAGTATGATTAAGACACAGCTTGTTCTTTTTCACTACTGCTTTACTACTGTATTATCAAAAACAAAAACCTAAATACTTATGATTTAAAACAGAGTTTTTAATATAGTATTGTTTATAAACATGTAAAAGACATCACCATTCATCATGACTTGAGAGTAACAGACATATTGACTGCTTTTAACAAAGCTGCTTATCATTTAGACTATCAACATTGTAGTATGCATATGTGACGGAGCGGTGGACGTTTGGTTTGTTTGTTTAGATGAAAGTTGCTCGACAACGCCACCTAGGGGAATTTCACCCCTAGGAAATATTTATATAACGGGCACTTAAGGACCAGAAAGAAAGACACCCAGGTTCGAACACACTTAGAGACCAGAGACGTACTTCCAACACTTAGTTAATTTTATTAACAATTGTTTACAAAAGTTTCCACATGGGACAAGCCCCGTTCTAAGACGGACACAATTAGTGTAAAATGATTAGCCACATCACATTTAATACTCTATGGGTCCATTTATAATTTATAAAGACAACCAGGGCAGGAAGGAACAGGGCTGAGGGCTTACCACGGCAGCGGGTAATATGGAAGTAAAGGAATCTCCTACACTACACACCACACGTGATCACACCGCACACCTCAATAACACCCAACGTGCTCTAGACTGCAGGGCCAGTAAAAAGGGTTCCACCACCAAAGTCCGTCTGCCTCCTGCTTTGGCCCACAGCTCCTGTCCAGCCAAAGGAAAAAAAAAATAAAAAATTAATTCTCCAATACAATAAACCATAAATCAAAATAAATAAAAACAATTACATAAACAGAATGTATTTATACAAAACAATAACTCAAAATACGACTCAGACAAAACAGTAATGTAGACAAAAATGACACAGTCTGACCAAACAGTAGTTTAGGAAAAACAGTAATCCAGACAAAACAGTCGCTCAGGCAAAACAGTTCTTTAGGCAAAACAGTTCTTTAGGCAAAACAGTTCTTTAGGCAAAACAGTAGTTCCAGCAGAACACCGATGAAGGCAAAACAGCAGCACGCAGGAAACTGGAACCGAGCCAGCATAATCCAGGCTAAAAGACCTATAAAATTCACAACACTTAAAATGATCGACTTACACGATGACCAATTTAAAATAGATCGTATACCTACCAGGATACAGCAATGCAGTTTTCAGCGCAGTGAAGGTCAGAGTACAGACCAGCGGGTACGACAGCTACCGTAGTCACAGTTGTGTAATGTAGCCGCTATTTTTCACTCGACTGAAGGCGAAACACGCCAACAGAAACGCAGAGAAAACCCACAACATAGCACCGGTACTACAAACACAAGCCCACATGGCTTTTAATCGTCAAGAAGCGATTCACCGGGAGACACGAAGCCAAACTCGTCCATGCCGGCACGGACGTCAGATGCCCCGGAAGAGGAAGCAGCAGGAAGTGCACCACAGGTAGTCAACCAATAGATAGATAGATAGATACTTTATTGATCCCGAAGGAAATTAGAGTCCCAGTAGCATTGTACATTAAATCAAATCGAATACACACTATAAAGAAAACAAATTACAACAATATAAATTCGAGAAAGTATACACACTTTGACAGATTGAGTTTTACATATATCGCATGGCTACAGAGCAGTTATTAATGATGAGAATGGACTGAGTGTAATGAACAAAATAACCGAATGGAATTAAAAGTGCAGGAGGGTGTAGTTCCAAGTATACAGTACACGGTCTAGATTAGATATAGATTAAATATTAAATATAAAGTGATAAGTATTGCACATTGGATTGGGCCAATATAGCCAAAACTATACATTATACATTAGCATACATATGCATTTGTATGAATATACTTAAGTACACATACTGTATATACATGTATATACGCTCAGTCCTTAGTGATCACCCGTTGTCCACGAATGCTGGAGTTATAGAGCCTAATGGCTCTGGGGACAAATGACCGTTTTAATCTGTCCGTGGAGCAGCTCAGTGACAGCAGTCGGTCACTGAACATACTCCTCTGTTTTATAACAACAGTGTGCAGGGGGTGGTTCACATTGTCCATGATGGAGTGAAGCTTGCTTAGTGTCTTTCTTTCAGCCACAGTCACCAGAGATTCCAGTTCAATGCCGACCACTGCCCCAGCACGACTGATCAGTTTGTCCAGCCGTGCTTCATCCTTCTTCTTAATACTGCCACCCCAGCACAGCACAGCATAGAAAAGGACACTGGCAACCACAGACTGATAAAACATGTGGAGAAGTTTCCTGCAAATGTTAAAGGACCTCAGCCTTCTTAGGAAGTAGAGCCGGCTCTGTCCTTTCCTGTACAGGATGTCTGTGTTAGCTGACCAGTCCAGTTTGTCGTCCAGATGCACCCCGAGGAATTTGTAGGTCTTGACCACCTCCACATCACTCCCCTCGATTGATATTGGCTGTGAGGGTTGCCCTGACCTACGAAAGTCCACTACCATCTCCTTAGTCTTGGATGCATTTAGCTGCAAATGGTTCACCCGGCACCACACTGCAAAGTCTTTCACCAGGTTCCTGTACTCCTCTTCCTGGCCATCCCTGACACATCCCACAATAGCTGTGTCATCCGAGAACTTCTGCATGTGGCAGGTCTCAGAGTTGTAGCTGAAGTCCGATGTGTAGAGTGTGAAGAGGAAGGGGGAAAGTACAGTCCCCTGTGGTACTCCTGTGCTGCTGACCACTGACTCTGATGTACAGTCCTTCAGTCTAACATATTGTGGTCTGTTAGTGAGGTAGTCTGTGATCCAGATTACAAGGTGTGGGTCCACTTGCATTCCAGTCAGCTTGTCTTTGAGTAAGAGAGGCTGTATGGTGTCAAAGGCACTGGAAAAGTCAAAGAACATGATTCTTACAGCGCTGCATCCCTTGTCCAGATGAGAATGGGCTCTGTGGAGAAGGTATGTGATGGCATCCTCAACCCCCACCTTTTCCAGGTAGGCAAACTGTAGTGGATCTACAGTGTGTTGTACTTGGGGTCTGAGGAGGCGGAGTAGAAGACGCTCCATGGTCTTACTGATGTGCGAGGTGAGCGCAATTGGTCTAAAGTCATTTAGCGCATTCGGACACCTCTTTTTGGGCACAGGAATAAGGCACGATGTCTTCCATAGTGTTGGGACCCTTCCTAGTCGCAAACTCATGTTGAAGATGTGCTGAAGTGGTTCACCCAGTTCAGCAGCGCAGGACTTCAGTAGTCTTGAACATACTTTATCTGGACCCGCTGATTTCCTGGTACGAATTTTCTTCAGTTCACCTCTGACCTGGTCTGCAGTGATGGTAGGTGGAAGAGGGGAAGGGGGACTGTGTTAACCTCCCAGGGGAGGTGTGAATCAGTAGCTGTGGCAGGGGGTGAGGGGTTGCCGGCTGTATCGTCAGGAGTAGTGGTGATTGTGGTGGTTGGAGTAGTCGTCAGGCAGGGGGAGGGTAAGGGGGTGATGACTGAACAGTCACCAGCAGTAAGTTTTGGGACAGGGCAGTCAAACCGGTTGAAGAAGAGGTTAAGCTCGTTCGCTTTCTCCTCGTTACCATCTGTTGCCCTGTCATTACTCTGCTTGTAGCCTGTAATGGTCCTCATACCATCCCAGACCTCCCTGATGTTATTTTCCTGGAGCTTCCGCTCCACCTTCCTCCTGTAGGACTCTTTCGCTTCGCGCAAGCAGACTTTGAGCTCCTTTTGTACGCTCCTTAGCTCCTCCTGGTTCTTGTTTTTAAAAGCCCTTTTCTTCTTGTTCAGGAGGTCCTTGACATCACTGGTTATCCAGGGCTTGTTATTAGCATAGCAGCGTACAGTTGTTGTTGGAACAGCAATGTCCGTGCAGAAGTTAATATAGTCCGTTACACAGTTTGTGATCCCCTCAACATCCTCACCCCATGATTCCTGTAACACACTCCAGTCAGTGGAGGCAAAGCAGTCCTGAAGAGCCTCATCTGCCTCTGGGGACCATTTTCTGAACGTGCGTGTGGTTGTGGGTTGTCTTTTGACAAGAGGTTTGTACTGTGGCTGTAGGTAGATGAGGTTATGGTCTGATTTTCCCAGTGGGGGCAGTGGTGTGGTGGTGTATGCCTCTTTTACATTGGCGTAACAAAGATCAATTGTACTGTTTTTTCTTGTAGGGCAGTCCACATACTGGTGAAACCCAGTTAATGTAGAAGCCAGTGTAGTGTGGTTGAAATCTCCAGATATAGCAATGAAAGCGTCCGGGTGCTGTGTCTGTAGTCTCGCGATGGTTGCGTGTGTGACGTCACACGCAGTCTCAGTGTCAGCCCGTGGTGGAATGTAAACACACAGTAGTAGGGTCGCAGACTCACCGCCAGAAGTTCAATGTCCCGACAGCAGATCACCTCCTTCACTGTTACATGTCCAGGGTTGCACCATCTGTTGTTTACAAAAAGCACGAGTCCTCCTCCTTTCCTTTTGCCGGTGAGCTTAGCGTCCCTGTCCGCTCTCACTGTCGTAAATCTGGGAATGTTTACATTAGCATCGGGGATGTTGCCGGTTAGCCACGTTTCCGTGAAACAGAAAAAACTGCACTCGCGGTATATTTTCTGATTACTAACCAGCGCCACTAGCTCGTCGGTCTTATTAACTAACGAGTTTACATTCCCCATCACCACCGAAGGAACAGATGGCTTAAATCTCCAGCGTTTCTGCAACCGCTTAGCCTTTAGCTTAGCACCAGCTCTGCGTCCCCTGTATTTACGCTTTAGTTCCTCCGGAATGGGATGCATTGTGCCGGCGTGCCCCATTGTTCTTAGAGCGAGCAGCTCGTCCCTCGAATAAACGAAGTATTTGCCGCTCTCTTGCGTATAAAAAGACTCTGTATCCATAGGATATATGAAAATACACAAAATACACACTAAACATACACTATATAACAGAAAAAGAAAGAAAAATTGCCGTAATAGGCAACGCGAACACAGAGCTACCAGGAAGGCTGCCACTCGTTGCGGCGCCGTACAGTACAGGTGACATACCCATACTTATAGCATGGGAAAGGACCGCCCAGCAATTTAAAGGTACCTACAAATCATCCTCAGCTGGAGAGCAATTTAGATGAAATCAACACAAAACTCCGTCCTGCTACACATAGATTTATAAAACAGAAACATATCTAAACACGACATAAAAGTGCAAACAAAACATCAACATGTGTGCTAATTTATAAAACATTTAATATTCTCTGTATTTATTACTTGTTTTATTGGTCACTGCATTTTGTAGTTCCACTATTACAGACTGTTGTCCATCTGTTTCTCTCTTTCTTAATCCCCTTTACTCTGTTCTGTAACGGTCAGGACCCCCACAGAGCAGGTATTATTTAGGTGGTGGATGATTCTCAGCACTGCAGTGACACTGACATGGTGGTGGTGTGTTAGTGTGTGTTGTGCTGGTATGATGGGATCAGACACAGCAGCGCTGCTGGAGTTTTTAAACACCTCAGTGTCACTGCTTTGTTTATTAGGATTTTAACGTCATGTTTTACACTTTGGTTACATTCATGACAGGAATGGTAGTTACTCATTACACAAGATTCATCAGTTCACAAAATGATAACAAACACAGTCCTGGACAATTTAGTATCTCCAATTCACCTCACTTGCACGTCTTTTGACTGTAGGAGGAAACCGGAGCAATCCCACACAGACACGGGGAGAACATGCAAACTCCACACAGAAAGGACCCGGGACCTCCCCACCTGGGGATCGAACCCAGGACCTTCTTGCTGTGAGGCGACAGTGCTACCCACTTAGCCACCGTGCCACCAGCAGCACTACACACACTAACACACCACCACCATGTCAGTGTCACTGCAGTGCTGAGAATGATCGGCCACTCAAATAGTACCTGCTCTGTCCTGGTAATTGTAATAGGAAATTGTAAAGCTGCTTTGAGACAATGCTCCATTGTAAAAAGCGCTATAGAAATAAATTTCACTTTGACTTTGGTCTTGTGGTGGTCCTGACCATTAGAGAACAGAGTAAAAGGGACTAACAAAGAAACAGATGGGCTGCAGCCTGTAATTGTAGAACTACAATTAGTGCAGTGACCACTAAAATGTAATTACAAATAAGCAGAACAAAAAAGAACAAAGAAAAAAGTCTTTTACACAGTACTGTAGAAACAGTGCTTTCTTTTAAGAGTGGCAATTCTGTTTCTGACATAGTATTTAACAGCTGTCCAGTCCCGATTTCTGAGTGCATGTGGTTCAGCAATGATGCATGAGACACAGTCTCTCTTTCCGGGGACCCGACAACTCTGAATAAATGTCAGAAGATGTTTCTCAACAGCATTTACTTCTTCATTACTCCACTTTTTCCTGTCCTTCAGGATACCTGATAGAAAGGAAATGTGTGCTTTGTTAATATCGTAATAATATAGACTTAATTTACAGTGCCTATAAAAAACATTATACCTTATTCCAATTATTTTCTTTTCTCACATCATACCATAAAAATACTGAGAAAATAGTACTACCATGACAATAGTACTGAGAGATGAAGCTTATATTACAAATATAACTTTTAAACATACATGCTAAAATGTATTTAACAAAAATATTAATTTATTGTGTGAAAAAAGTTAGGACACCCAATAGCTGGTATTTCCCCCTTTGGCTGAAAAACCTTAATTATACGTTTCCTATAACGTTCTTGCAGTCTCTGACATTGACTGGGAAAAGATCCAGGCTTTGACTTGACTTAGTCATTCTAGAACTCTCCATTTCTTTTTTCTAAACTATTCCTTGGTGGATCTACTGAAATGTCTTGGGTCACAGTCATGGTGCATGGTCCACCTTCACTTCAGCTTCAGTTTTTGGACAGATTGTCTCACATTTTCCCCAAGCACCCTCTAATACAGTAAATAATTCATAGTGGATCCTATGATGGAGAGCTTGCCAGGACCTGCTGCAGCATAGCTGCCCCAAACCATGACATGTCCATCTCCATGCTTCACAGCTGGTGGAGGTTCTTGTGCTTAAATGCCATGTTTGGTTTGCACCAAACATGTCTTCTGTTACTGTGCTCAAATAATTCAACTTTCTATTCTTCTATCCAAAGTCTTTTTTGACAGCAAGGGTTTCATCCATGCACACCTCTCTTTCTGATGGTTGATGATTATACCTTGACGTTAACTGTGGTAAGATCTTCCTGTAGGTCCCATGATAACATTTTAGGATTGTTAAAGACTTCATGCATCTTGCAGTCTGCTATTGGGCTGAACTTGCTATGACTGCCTGACCTGACCATGTTGACTGTTGTTTTAAAGGTTCTCCACTAGTAAACTATTATTCGGACAGTGAAATGGCTGACTTCTTTTTTGAGATCTTTCTAAATCCCTTTGCAGACTCATATGCATCTACAGCCTTCTTTCTAAAGGCCTTAGAGCGCTCTTTGGATCTCAACATGGTGATAACACTCGCTTCAACAATCAAGAGCAAACTAAACTAATGTCTGAGGTTTAAATAGGACAGCCTCCTCCAATGTTCTCTCTAACTATGGTCTAATCATTTGCAGCTGATGTGGTGCACCTGATTCTAATTTGAGACATTTTAAATAGTAATAAATGTGCTAGTGTTCTTCTTTGTTTATTACATTTTACAACTTATGTTGAAAAGTATTTTTTCAGTTTTATTTGTTTAGTTATATACATGAGGACAGAATAATTAGCCCCCTATGAAATTTTAAGTTATTTCAAAATTCCTTTTATAACGGAGCAGGGATTTTCCACATAGCATTTCTAAACATGCAAGTTTTCTTTAGAAAGCATACATTATTTTAATTGCATACTACAGTATAACGGAACTATTTTAAAATAAACAAAAATCACCGGGGTCAATATTATAAGCGCCCTTAAGAACTGACTTTTTTATTGAGCCATAGCACAACCACTGAAAGCCTGTTAAGACACCGCTGAGGGTTATCTCCCAATTTACACAGAGTATAAAAACTTCAGTAAGCAGTTGAGCTGTCACTTGAGAAATCATCATGAGAAAAAGAATCATTGATGCTTACAAAGCAGGAGAAGGATATACAAAGTTATCACAGCGTTTCCAAGTGTCAAGAACTGGAGTGAGAAGTCTTATCAAGAAATTCAACATTTTTATCAACAAAGAGAGCCACACAATACAGAACAAACCTTGCAGAGATAGGAAGTGCAAGATATCAGAGACCCTGGAAAAAAATAATAAAAGATATGTCTAAAGACCCAGGAACAAATGCCAAGACACTAGCAAATGACTTAGTCAGGAAATGTTGTCTCAAAAAAGTCAGTAGAGCCCTGCACGGGAATGAATTGTGAGGTTGCAGACCAAGTAAAACTCCACTTCTGTAGTAAATACATCTTCAAGCCAGACTAAAGTATGCTAAGGACAACCTGGAGAAAGATTATGCATACTGGAAGCATGTCCTTTGGTCAGATGAGACAAAACAAGCTTTTCGGCCTTAGAGAGAGTCAAGGTGTAAGAAATCATAAAGAAAGAAGGAGATTTGGAGATTTTGAAAGAAAACCTTAAGCAGTCAGCAGCAAAACTTGGTCTGGGTCGCTTTCTCTTCCAACATTCTGTGGGGTGAACTGAAGAAGGTTCATGCCAAAAGGCCATCAAATCTGGAGGAGCTTGAGAGATTTGCCAAAGAAGAATGGGCTGGGATTCCTCAGGAGATGTGTCAGAGACTTGTTGAAAACTACAGCAAAAGACTGCAGGCTGTTATCCAGCAAAAAGGATACACAGTTGACTGTTAGCACCAGGGAGGATAACAATTTTGACAATGTTTTTTGTAAAATAATTTCATTTCTGTGGGCAAAGTAAAATGATGCAATCATTCAAAATAAAACTGAGATGTTTGAAAAAGTTCTTTGCTCTTTTTATCATGATATTAATTTTTGCTGCTATGCAGATGATACCCAGCTGTACATATCAGCCAAACCAAATGATGTCCTTACAATCAGTAAAATTAAAGACTGTGTAAAGGAAATAAAAGATTGGATGTCACTTGACTTTCTTTTTCTTAACTCGGATAAAACAGAGGATTTACTAGTTGGACCCAAGGCTGCAAGAGACAAGGTTATCTATGTCTATCCTACACCTTGATGGCTGTTCAGTAACGCCCAGTCCATCTGTAAAAAACTTAGGAGTTATATTTGATTCTGATCTCTCCTTTGATAGGCACATTAGCAACATTTCCAGAATTGCCTTCTTTAATTTGTAAACATAAGACAAAGAATCGAGGAAACAGTGTCCAAGGACCTTTGAGCAAGCCGAAGGCGACAGTGGCAAGGAAAAACTCCCATAGCTGGAGAGGGAGAAACCTTAAGAGGAACCAAGTCTCAAAAGAGGAACCCATTCTCCTCTGGTTTACACCAATATATATCTTGCGTTAAAAACAAGTGAAGTCCATTAAATGTCCAAGCAGTTTAATAATAGAGAGGCAAAGTCATAACCCTCAGAAGCAGGGTCAAGAGTGAAAAAAATAATAATATTAATAATAAATATAAATAAATAAGTATCAAAATTTAACAAGAGAAAGTTGTGCATCATCCAATTTTTGATTTCATTTACACAATTTGTTATTTCATTGAGACATTAATCATAAATTGGTCTAGCTGATATATAAAGCTGGGTGTCATCAGCATAGCAATAAAAATCGATACCATGCTTACAGATTACTACCCAGTGGCAGCATTTAAAGGGTGAACAATAACGGCCGTTTCAGTGCTGTGATTGGGTCTAAACCCCAACTGAAAAACCTCATGAATGCTATTCTCACGGAGGTAGGTGCACAGCTGCTGTGACAATCCTCTTTCTAAGATTTTTGCTATAAATGGGAGGTTTTTGACCTATAGTTAGCCAGCTCATGGGGGTCAGGGTTTGGCTTTTTGATAACAGGTCTAATAATGGCAGATTTAAGAGATTTTAGTATATATCCTAAGCTGAGGGATGTTTACAATGGAAATAATGGTTCACTTATCTTAGGTACAGCCTGTTTAAATAATTGTGTCGGTAGGGGGTCCAGGATACAGGAAGATGGCTTAAGGGAACTAATTAAGCTAAGTAGTTCCTAGTAGTACTCTAGTTTGGAGCTAGTACACCACCCATCGACATATTCAACTCGGGGGTGAGACTGGCTTTGGATAGTTAGCCGAAGGTTCTCAATTTTACAGTGGGGCCAAAAAGTATTTAGTCAGCCACTGATTGTGCAAGTTCTCCTACTTAGAAAGATGAGAGAGGTCTGTAATTTTTATCATAGGTACACTTCAACTATGAGAGACAAAATGAGAAAAAAAAATACAGGAAATCACATTGTAGGATTTTTAAAGAATTTATTTGTAAATTATAGAATAGAATAGAATCTTTATTGAATCTTTATACACAAGTACAATGAAATTTCAAGTGGCATCTCTCCAATAGAGTAGCAGCAGTAGAAGAAAGAAAGACAGTAGTAGTAATCACAAGTCATTAAAATTATTTACACAGAAAATAACTCTAAAAATACTCTAAAAAATAAAATCTTTGCACTCTTGTAAAGTGAATTTACATTTTTGCTTTAAATGTTAAATATTAACTGTGTGTGTGCAGATGCTGCATAGTCTGTGTGTGACCCCTAGTCCTGTGTGTGTTTAGTCTTTTCCAGTTCTGTGGTGTGTGATGGAGGCCACAGCTCTAGGAAAAAAGCTGTTCCTTAGTCTATTTGTGCGTGCTTTTATTGTCCTGAATCGTTTGCCTGAGGGTAGTAGCTGGAACAGTGTGTGTCCGGGGTGTGTGGTGTCTTTGATGATGCTGCTAGCCCTCTTCCTGAGTCGGCCAGCATACAACACGTCCAGGTGTGAAAGTTCTGTGCCAATAATCCTTTGAGCTGTTTTCACTACGCGATGCAGATCCTTATGCTCGGCGGCAGTGCAGCTTGAATACCACACTGTGAAATTGCTGGTCAGAATACTTTCAATTGTGCTCTTGTAAAAGTTTACTAGTAGTTTCTGCCGTAGTTTGGCCTTTTTCAGCTTCCTGAGAAAGAAGAGTATTTGATGAGGCTTCTTAATCAGGTGTGAGGTGTTAACGGTCCATGTCAGCTGATCAGACATGTAGACTCCGAGGAATTTCAGGCTTTTCACCATCTCCACCTTGTCTCCATTGATGTGCAGGAGGAGGTGGTTTATCTCCTTTGTTCTTCGAAAGTCAATGACGATCTCCTTTGTCTTTGAGGTGTTAAGAGCCAGGTTGTTTAATCTGCACCAATCAGACAAGTGAGCTACCTCCTGCACTGTAGGCCATCTCCTGATTGTTGGAGATCAGTCCGACTATTGTTGTGTCATCTGCAAATTTAATTATTCTGTTGGAATTGTGAATGGGGGTACAGTCCTGTGTAAAAAGTGTGAAAAGCATAGGGCTTAACACACAACCCTGCAGAGTTCCTGTGTTTACGATGAGGGTGGAGGAGGGTGGTTGCCAATTTTGACCTTTTGTGGACGTCCAGTGAGAAAATCCATAATCCAGGTACACATTGAGGAAGTCAGGCCCAGGTTCACCAGTTTGCTGACCAGTTTCTTGGGGATGATCGTGTTAAATGCGGAGCTAAAGTCCACAAATAAAATCCTTACATAGCCGTCAGGTTCCTCCAAATGTGTCAGCGCGGTGTGGAGTGCTGTTGTGATGGCGTCCTCTGTGGAGCGATTTGGTCGGTAGGCAAACTAATACATGTCCAGGCCAGGTGGGATGAATGTTCTGATGTGTGAAAGCACCAGCTTCTCAAAGCATTTCATGACTATGGGTGTTAAAGCCACTGGACGATAGTCATTCAGGCATGATGAAGCTGATTTCTTGGGTACAGGAACAATGGTTGAGGATTTGAGACACGTTGGGACAGCAGCTTGTTTAAGTGAGAGGTTGAATATGCTGGTAAAAATCTCTGTATGCTGGTTGGCACATGCTTTCAGCACCCGGCCGGGAACTCCATCTGGACCTGCTGCTTTGCTTGCATTGACTTTCCTCAGGGTGGTTCTCACCTGATGGTGGTTTAGAACCAGTGTTGGTCCTCCAGCAGTTGGGTTGCTGGGTGGTGGGATGTGCAGAGCCACATTCTGAGTGTCAAAGCGGGCAAAGAATTGGTTCAGAGCATCGGGCAGTGTCGGATCATCATTAGGGAGGACATTGGTGGTGTTATAGTCAGACAGTGCCTTTATACCATTCCACATGCTGTGTGCATTTTTGTTGTTGAAATGGTCCTCAATGCGCTGTCTGTATTTCCATTTTGCCTCCCTGATGCCTCTTTTAAGTTTTCCTCGTGCTTCACTGTAGGTTTGTTTGTCACCTGACCTTTATTGTTCTTTGTGTAAGCACATTTTCTGTACAAAAGTTTATGTATCCTAGAACTGAAGCAGTGTATTCCTCCAAGTCTGTCCCCTCTGCAAACAAGTCCCAATTTGTGCTATCAAAGCAGTCCTGTAGCATTGAGGTGGCTTCCTCAGACCACACTTATTGTTATTGTGGTAAATTACCTTGTTAAAAAGAATGGTCGGCACCTTACCGTTAAAAGTTCCAGGTTTTGGCAGCAGTGCATGTCGCTGATGACTGTGGCTGTACACCAGTTGTTGTTGACATAAACACACAGTCCACCTCCTCTGCTTTTTCCGGAGTCTCGGGTCCGATCCGCTCTGTAAACTGTGTAGCCGGCGAGTTCAATAGCGGCGTCCGGGATGTTGGAGTTCAGCCAGGTCTCTGTGATGATCTTCGCACAGTGAGAAGTTGTTTTCGCTCTAATCTCGTCCATTTTATTGACGAGAGACCTGGAGTTGGCAAGGAACAAGCTTGGAAGTGCCGGTCTGTAGGGTTTTATTTTCAGCCTTGCGCAGAGTCCAGCTCGTTTTCCCCGTTTCTGTTTCCTTTCCCTCCGCCGCCTGCGTCGCTTCACTGGTGGAATAGCGATACCGAAAGTCTCTGATGTGTTCCGTATCTCCGGTGGGATGAAAGTTGTATTAAATGGAAAAGCGATGTGATTATCCCTTATAAAAAATAACTCCGATCTAGAGTAACTGTTAAGAGCTAGTGCTCTACTGATAAAATAAAAGGTAAAAAAGAAAAGTAAAAGACTAGAATAAAGAGAAGATAGAGAGAGCCGAGCCGCTGCGTCCGTGCGCGCCGCCATCCTGAATCCCGAAATGGTGGAAAATAAGTATTTGGTCAATAACAAAAGTTTAACTCAATACTTTGTAACATAACCTTTGTTGGCAATGACAGAGGTGAAACGTTTCCTGTAAGTCTTCACCAGGTTTGCACACACTGTAGCTGCTATTTTGGCCCATTCCTCCATGCAGATCTCCTCTAGAGCAGTGATGTTTTGGGGCTGTCGCTGGGCAACACGGACTCCACAAATTTTCTATGGGGTTGAGGTCTGGAGACTGGCTAGGCCACTCCAGGACCTTGAAATGCTTTTTACGGAGCCACTCCTTCGTCGCCCGAGCGGTGTGTTTGGGATCATTGTCATGCTGGAAGACCCAGCCACGTTCCATCTTCAATGCTCTCACTGATGGAAGGAGGTTTTGGCTTAAAATCTCACGATACATGGCCCCGTTCATTCTTCCCTTAACACGGATCAGTCGTCCTGTCCCCTTTGCAGAAAAACAGCCCCAAAGCATGATGTTTCCACCCCCATGCTTCACAGTAGGTATGGTGTTCTTCAGCATTCTTCTTCCTCCAAACACGACGAGTTGAGTTTTTACCAAAAAGTTCCATTTTGGTTTCATCTGACCACATGATATTCTCCCAATCCTCTTCTGGATCATCCATATGCTCTCTGGCAAACTTCAGACGGGCCTGGACATGTACTGGCTTAAGCAGGGGGACACGCCTGGCACTGCAGGATTTGAGTCCCTCTCGGCATAGTGTGTTACTGATGGTAGCCTTTGTTACTTTGGTCCCGGCTCTCTGCAGGTCATTCATCAGGTCCCTCCGTGTAGTTCTGGGATTTTTGCTCACCGTTCTCATGATCATTTTGACCCCACGGGATGAGATCTTACGTGGGGCCCCAGATCGAGGGAGATTATCAATGGTCTTGTATGTCTTCCATTTTCTTACAATTGCTCCCACAGTTGATTTATTCACACCAACCTGCTTGCCTATTGTAGATTCACTCTTCCCAGCCTGGTGCAGGTCTACAATTTTCTTCCTGGTGTCCTTCGACAGCTCTTTGGTCTTGGCCATGGTTGAGTTTGGAGTCTGACTGTTTGAGGCTGTGGACAGGTGTCTTTTATACAGATAACGAGGTCAAACAGGTGCCAATAATACAGGTAACGAGTGGAGGACAGAAGAGCTTCTTAAAGAAGAAGTTACAGGTCTGTGAGAGCCAGAAATCTTCCACCATAATTTACAAATAAATTTCTTTAAAAATCCTAAAAATGTGATTTCCTGGATTATTTTTTCTCATTTTGTCTCTCATAGTTGAAGTGTACCCATGATGAAAATTACAGACCTCTCTCATCTTTCTAAGTAGGAGAACCTGCACAATCAGTGGCTGACTAAATACGTTTTAGCCCCACTGTATCATTAATGAAATCCAGCAGGAATGTCAGTGTTAGGTTCCATATGACAGCTGGTTAGTTTGGACATGGCACTAAAGATGTATCTAGGGTTATTTTATTGCTGTCAATTTATGAGAAAATATATGCTGATTTTCCTTACATCAAGGCTTGTTCATAATTTGTAACACTATGCTTACATTCAGGTCGGAAGATTTCATAACTATAGGCAGTCTGCTTTAGAGAACAGGTGTGGTCATTGTATCAACTTTTTATCCCTAACTTGTTTTATTCTGATTGGCGCAACGCTGTCTAATTTTGAGCAGAGCACAGATCTTGTATTCCCTACGACAACTAACTACATGTTCTATTTTCTCTGCGAACCCTTTTTGGTATCAGTTTTAGTCCACACACTGTTACTTAGACCACATCAGAGGGCAGTAGTTCTCTCCATCCACCGACTGACTAGACATGACATGCCAACAAACTTTTGCGCTGGGGACATGAGATGCATATTTCCTAAAATCTTGGTCCTTTCAAGGTTTCTTCCTTACAACGCTAAGGTTTTTTTTTCGTCAGTGTCGCCCTAGGCTTGCTTAATTTGAGTTTGGGCCTGGATGATAGGAAATTGTAAAGCTGGATTGAGACAATGGTCTATTGTAAAAAGCGCTATAGAAATAAATCTGATGTTGACTTCTGGCTCTACAAAGTAATAAATAAGGGGGCCAATCACTTTTTAACCCTGTTATTTTAGTTTTTGTAACTGTAAATTTTCTTTTCACTGTACAACCACAAAAAATATAAGTTCATCCATAACAAATTTGCAAAGACCACATGATATTTGGGACAGATGTGGCCTAGTGGTTAAGGTACTGGACTAGTAAGCGAAAGGTCCTTGGTTCCTCAGCAAGGCCCTTAACCCTCAATTGCTTAGACTGTATATTGTCGCTTTGGATAAAAGCGTCTGCTAAATGCTGAAAATGTAAATGTAAATATTTGCTGGCTTATTATGCTACATTGGTTGATTCCAACCAATGGGCTTTTAGATACATTTAATGTTTTATTTGCTTTACAAATATTTATAGAACCACGTAGTCCAGACTAGTCTGTGAGACCTTAATCAACCAATAAAGCTGTAAACAGGTATTACCTTGACTCTGGGTTAGATGGCATTCTTGAGTGCATCTTTCCTCAATATCAGATTCATCAGACCGTTTCCTCTTTGGTCCTTCATTCAGCCAGGCTATTAAAAACAATAACAAATAAAATAACCAAAAACTTGATGCCACCTTGAATTACTTTGAGGGACACTCCTGTTCTAACTTAATACTGAAGACGAAACTTTACAATATACAGTCAACCTTAGTGAAATTACCATCTGGTTCAGGTTTTTCTGATTCTGCCTCGTCACTTGAAATCTCCCCACTGGACTCTTCGATTTCATCTGATAATGTTGAAGACAAAAAATCCAATGACAAAACAATCATTACACATGGATTTAATGTTTAGTCCTAAAGCTGTGCCAATAACCAAGCCCAGATATGAGCAAATCTTGTATAGAGACAACAGGACTTCACATACATAGCAATTTATATGCAGTTAGTTATCAGAAAAAGTGGAAAAAAGTAATAATAGCTCTTACCTTCAGGATTTATTGCAATGTCATCTAAACAGGCACCCAGGAGTTTTGACAGTGCTCCTTTCTCTATTGCTATAAGAAGTTTGCTCATTTTGGCAAGCTGGAGTGTACTTTCAGGTAGACGATAGAAATGCCGATGAACTCTGATGTCATGCCCCAAAAAAATTGGCTAGCTGGTCCATCTCATTGTCTTTCAAATTCAACACTGTTGACAATGTTGCAATTTGTTTTAGTAACTTTGTTGATGAAAGGGCTGTTGGATTTCTTGCACCACACGCTGCCGCATACTCACGGAGAACATCTGAGCCATGATAAGAAGACAGAGCATTTGGTCGTGCAAAAACGTACACATTTTCTGTTGGAACTTGACATGCTTCTCTTTTTTGGATAAGGAGATCCATGCATCTGACCATCTCGGGTGTAAGCAGCACAGGAACAGCCCTATCCCTCTTGCCACGAATTTCAACTCTTTGGAAATGCTCACAAAGCCTCTTTTCAAATTCACTTAGACCGGTTGCAATGTCTTCATGAGCATTTGACTGTTCTCTTGATACATAGGACTGATCCACCCATACCAGCACAACACACACTAACAGTAGAGTGAGTAATTAGACTTCCGGTTTCCGGTGGTACGCACGCTGAGACTGTAGCCTAGTTGTTTGTTTGTTTGTAGCCATTAGCTAAATAACTTTTTATATACGTATGTTTTAAACGTTAATCTTTCGCACGTAGTTGATATAGAGTGTTATTTTGTCTATCGTAAAAAAGCGCTTGTGTTTACGCTTGTTTACTAACGTAAATCCGTGCTTGTGAAAACTTCTGCTACCGGCATCCGAACGAAGCCGGTTTTAGTTTGTTTTGTAATTCAGCGCATAAACATATTATTCATCCAGAATTAAAACCGCTTTCTGTCCGCACGAAGCACGTTTGTGTTTGTTTGTTTTTGTATTTTAGCGCTTAAACATATTTGCTTTGTAGAGAGTTAAAGCCGTTTTCTGTTCGTAGGAAGCGCGTTCTGTTTATTTGTTTTGTACACCAGCGCATAAACACCGTTTTCCTTTAGAATTACAGCCGGTTTTGTCGGAAACAAAGCGCGTTTGTGTTTGTTTGTTTTTGTACTTCAGTGCTTAAACATCTTTGTTTTGTGGGGAGTTAAAACCGTTTTCTGTCTGTAGGAACCGCGTTCTGTTTATTTGTTTTGTACACCAGCGCATAAACACCGTTTTCCTTTAGAATTACAGCCGTTTTATCCGAACGAAGCACGTTTGTGTTGTTTGGTTGTTGGTTTTTGTATTTCAGCTCATCAACGCCTGTTTCGTCCGGAATTAAAGCCGGTTTTCTGTGACTACCAGCAGAAGCGCCGGTGAATCCAACATAAACATCAACTTCAACTCATCTTCTAAAGCTAAGTATATTTCTTTGTTATTATGGCCCCAGCAGGAGCTTTATATCCCTGTTCCGAGTGCAACATGTTCAGTTATTCCTTCTCCGTGTTTAGTGATAACTTTATATGTGATAAGTGTAGATTAGTTGTTAGTCTGACGGAGAAGATCTCAGTGTTAGAAGGGCGCATTCGGGCGTTAGAACAGACTACTACCAGTGAGGGCTTAGATACAGCTGTAGCAGTCCCGAATGCCAGCAGTTCAGGTATAGAACCCCAGACTCCAGCATTAGCAAAGCTCCGACCATCTCAGTTGCACGTGTCCAACAGGTTTTCCCCACTCAGTGAGCCACCCGCTGAGAAGCCTGTTAATGTAAGTGCTCTGGTTATAGGAGATTCTCAGCTCCGACACGTGCGTATTGCAACCCCCATAGAGACACCAGCAACCATAGTCACCTGTATTCCGGGGGCCAGGGCGCCCGACATCAGAGCAAATCTGAAAGTGCTGGCTAATGCTAATCGTAGATTTTCGAAGATTGTTATCCACGTCGGCACTAATGATGTTCGTTTACGGCAGTCTGAGGTTACTAAGAGTAATGTTAAAGAGGTGTGTGAGTTAGCTAGGTCGATGTCCGAGGCAGTAGTGTGCTCTGGCCCCTTACCGATTCCACCCAGTGGTGAAACCTACAGCAGGTTATTGTCGCTGAACCGCTGGATGTCTAAATGGTGCTCAGAAAACTGCATTGATTTTGTAGATAATTGGTCCACCTTTGAGGGAAGGCCTGGTCTTTTGAAGCGGGATGGTGTCCACCCCACGTGGGAGGGTGCTGCTCGCATTTCTTGCAGCATAGGTGACAGGCTTTACCACCGCGTTAGTGTAGCGGCAGATAGTGTTAAATGACTATCCAGAGCCAAGACCAGGCAGCAGACTAACAGGCCTAACCGACTGTCTGCGAGTCGCCATCGGACGTCACCCGGAATCCTTAGGTCACAAACCATTGAGACTGTGTCTGTTTACCGTGGCAGGTGTAAGCCAAAACAAAATCAAAAAGTATGTCATAATAACTTAATTAAAATTAATCTAAATGAGCATCATGAAAACCATAGTAAAGCTAAACTAAAGTTAGGACTTCTAAACATCAGGTCACTTGCATGTAAAACAGTAATTGTAAATGAAATAATTACAGATAATTGTCTTAGTGCACTTTGTTTAACTGAGACCTGGGCTAGACCTGATGAGTATCTAAGTTTAAATGAAGCATCTCCTCCGGGTTACAGTTATGAACATAAGCCACGTCTTAGCGGTCGTGGTGGAGGAATAGCCACAATTTATGACAAGGACATACTGTAGGTCTCACTGTAAAATCAACTCCCATAACAAACTCGTTTGAAGTTCTTATCTCTGACATAACCAATAAATGTTCATCTGATAAAACTAGTATGTTTAAACTGGTTACTGTTTATCGACCCCCTGGTCCTTACTCAGAATTTCTTAATGAATTTGCCGATTTTCTTTTCATAATTAGTTTTATCAACTAAGAAAGCTTTAATTGTTGGTGACTTTAATATTCATTATGAGGATAAGTGTAATCCACTCAAAACTGCGTTTGATTCTATTTTAGAGTCCTTAGGCATCACCCAAAATGTAACAGGACCCACTCACCGCTGTAAACATACCTTAGATTTAATACTTACTTATGGTATAAACATAGACAACCTGGAAATTGTACCACAGAATGACTTAATTTCTGATCACTCCCTACTAATATATGAAGTGTCCCTGTCCAATAATATACAGCAACCACATCGTTTTAAATGTAAGCGCACTATTACATCTGCAACTGCAGCAGCGTTCATAAACTGCCTACCAGATAGATAGACGATAGATAGATATAGATAGATAGATAGATAGATAGATAGATAGATAGATAGATAGATAGATAGATAGATAGATAGATAGATAGATAGTTTGATAGATAGATAGATGATAGATTGATAGATTGATAGATAGATAGATAGATAGATAGTTTGATTGATAGATAGATAGATAGATAGATAGATAGATAGATAGATAGATAGATAGATAGATAGATAGATAGATAGATAGATAGTTTGATAGATAGATAGATAGATGATAGATAGATAGATGATAGATAGATAGATAGATAGATAGATAGATAGATAGATAGATAGATAGATAGATAGATAGATAGATAGATAGATAGAATGATAGATAGATAGATAGATAGATAGATAGATAGATAGATAGATAGATAGATAGATAGATGATAGATAGATAGATAGATTGATTGATTGATTGATTGATTGATTGATTGATTGATTGATTGATTGATTGATTGATTGATAGATAGATAGATAGATAGATAGATAGATAGATATAGATAGATAGATAGATAGATAGATAGATAGATAGATAGATAGATAGATAGATAGATAGATAGATAGATAACTTTATTAATCCCAGAGGGAAAGTCAGTTATTACAGCAGCTCCAGTACAGTAAAGCCAAATGTTTTAAAGTACAGAGAATAAAAGTACAAAAGTATAAAAGTACAAGAATTAAGTACACAAGTAATGTTGTGCACACTATGTAATTGAATAAATAGAATAAAAAATAGTAGTATAGAAGTATCCTGGCATTAAATATTCAGATGAGATATGTAATGTGATATACTAAGCTGTAGTAGTGTTAAATAACAACAGATATGTAGTATAGTCTTTATAAACAGAATGCTAGAACCTGCTCTATGGGTCTGTCCTGAAAGTGGTTTAGTGTTCGATGATGTCCTGAACTAGTGAATTGTTGTACAGCGTGATCGCTGCTGGTATAAACGATCTCCAAGAAAAGCAGCAGCGATTTCAGAGGGCTGAAAAAACAAAAACCAAAGGCACTATAAGCCACAGACATGAACAGAACAAACGATATTCAGGATTTAAATCACAACTTAAAGTTTCTTTGCAAGCAGTTTAGTGAACTATCTAAACAACAAATAAATAACAGTAGACAATACTTACCATGAGAATATGAAACAGAGCCTCACTCGGCTGTCCCAGTTTCTGTGCTGGTGCAACTCCTGATGGGAAGAGTGCTGGAAGGCCGTTCAAAATCTCAATGGACTGTTGCACTATTTAAAGAAAAGCAATGTCTTACTGAAACTGAAATCACTTTTTTCCCTTTTAGAATATTTACAATATGTCATATCTAATTCACTTAAATCACACCACAGGATTTACAATAATTACACATTTATTTTACCTTCAGTCACCGAAACCACCAGACTTCAACATCTACCCAGAATAAAACAGACACCACCAAACGTGTACAAAGTTCTAGACCAACCTGAGAGCTCACAACATTTCTCATGAACAGACATGACTTTAGACGGGGCTTCAGACTACCGCTTGTTGAGGATGATAAAAACAGCACATGGGATATTTTACTGATTACTGATCAACTGTTTTGCTTCAGGGTCGAGTGGCAAATAAAGACTTAACACTCAACATCTATAAAACAATCATTTACTAATAAAGCAGTATTTCATCCAGACATTATTTTAAATCACTTTTATTTCATCAAGTTTTTACTGCAAGCATAACGCAAATTTCTATCTTTAATGAGAATGTATCGTAGCATCAAGCAGTAAAGCAGTTTTGTCTGTTTGTGTTTAACACGCTCTTAAACAGACAAAGTTTCTAACAAACATTTAAGTAACATTTCCTGTTAGAGTCTCTGTAATCTGGTCAACCTTCAAAGTACTATTCACAAACAACAATCTAATGTTTGTGTTCAGTGATTAGCCAATTTAGTGATTTTAAAACTTAAATTAGGCTCCAGGGAACAAAAAAATATGTTTGTGCTCTATTCTTCTTTCAGCCATAAATGTTAATAATTGTTTATAATTACTGTTTGCTAGCTATTTACATCGATTAACCATAACATTAACACCACCCCCTTGTATCTACACTCATTGTCTATTTTATCAGCTCCACTTACCATACTGGAGTACTTTTCTAGTTCTACAATTACTGACTGTAGTCCATCAGTTTCTCTGCATACTTTGTTAGCCACCTGTTCTTCAATGGTCAGGACCCCCACAGGACCAACACAGAGCAGGTATTAATTCACTGAATGATTGTCTCAGCACTGCAGTGACTCTGACATGGTGGTGGTGTTCTAGTGTGAGTTGAACTAGTACAAGTGGATCAGACACAGCAGTGCTGCTGGAGTTTTTAAAACATTGTGTCCACTCTACAGACACTCCTACCTTGTTGGTCCACCTTGTAGATGTAAAGTCTGAGACGTTCACTCATGTCTTGCTGCAGTTTGTGTTGGTCATGCACTAGTCCTTCATTAGTGGTCACAGGATGCTGCCCAAAGGACGTTGTTGGCTGGTGGATTCAGCAGTGGAACTGAGATGCTTAAAAACTCAATTAGCACTGCTGTCTTATCCACTCATAACAGTGCAACACACACCAACACACTACCATCACATCAGTGTCACTGCAGTGCTGAGAATAATCCACCACCCAAAGAAAACCTGCTCTGTGTTGATACTCTGGGGGTCCTGAAGAACAGGATGGAAGAGGGATAAAGCATGCAGAGAAACTGATGGACTACAGACTGTAATGGTAGAACTACAAAGTACTCCAGTATGATAAGTGGAGCTGATAAAATAGACGATGAGTGATTAAGGTGGTGTTAATGTTACGACTGATGTGTGTATGATGCCCATTACAATGCATTCTGAGCCACAATATTACAGTATTTACAATATAATTGTAAGAGTTATTACAAAAAAACCTAACTACAATATTAAATTACATTAATGTGTTTTCATGAATGAAGTTCATTATAAGTAATAAAGTGATTAAAATATTTTAGACAGCTGGTGCCTCTAGGGGTACAAATTGCTGAATACATTTTGAGTAATGAATTAAATTGAATTTACCTTCATCCAGAGTCACTGGTGGCTTCATTACATTTTTCATGACTCCAAAGAACTGAACTTTTGAACAGACTACTTTCCATCAGTTCTGTGGTGTACTTGTGATTGCCAGATTAAAGAATCATCCATCCAACTCATCCATCACCTGTAAACAAGCACAAACAGCCATGAGAACATATTTTAGAGAACCAGAACTGAAGCATCTCAATTTTTATTTAATCACTATTTCTGATCTAAAACTGAGATCACTATTGTCACAATTTATTTGGGCCCTAAGGAGAAAAAAATATGATTTAAGAGATATTTAAAACAAAGAGTTTACAAAAAGTATAAATATAAATGTATATGTACACGGCCTTCTAAACAAAGTATAATTTACATAACATTACAAATAAACAAAATACTAAGAGACGAGTTACAAGAGTTACTAAAATACTTCAAACAGCAGATATTAACTGTGTATTCAAATGTATTCTTTACAATAAGTAAATGGTTTTCATAATTCTGTTTCTTATACATCACATGACAATTTCACAAACATAAGCTGATTAAAAATGTTCTTTATAGCAGCAAAGTAAAGAATCAGAAGAAAAGAACAAAACTACTTATTATTACTTGTGTTCATCACTACAGGCTCCACAATAACACAACATGAGCCATGACATGATTCTACTGCAGTATTATTACTGCAATAATCATTCATTTATGTAAGGTTCTGTGGCGTCAGTGGTACTTACCACTCTTCCCTGATGTCACAGAGCCTTACAGAGCTCAGTAGAGGAAGGCCTTAAATAATAGGCCTTCCAATTAGGGCGAATTGCCTGCAGCTGTGGGCTGGCTTACTTAAGCCAGCTCTGCACAGCAGCGGGTGTCGCACCTTTTGTCTGCTTTTGTTTCTTTTGTTTGTTTTTTCAGTTCTCTGGAGGCAGCGCATCCACGCTTTTATAGGCCAGACGGTATCCCCTGGTGGCATGTGCCATTAGGGTGTGTAGACTGCAAGGTCGAGGTAACATCTTTATTTAGCCTATTGCTTTAGCGTGGTGCGACGCCGTGCAGCCCTCGTGCTGCCTTTTCTTTATTCGGTTAGCGTTAGCGGTGCTGCTAAACAGCAAGCGATAGCGCTTGCAGCCGTATCCGCATTAACCTCTCATCTTAAGTGGTCATTTGGTTTCGTAACCGCTGGATGGCGAGGCCGTTAAGTGTTCGGCTCTCGCGTTAACATCCCCGGTTCGAATCCGCACTTCTGAGGTTGCCTAACTGATTTGTTCTGTTCTTTTCTTTTCAGATCGGCGAACTTCATTAGCTGCAACCTTCAGCGAAGCCACGCCGATCGCGTTCTTCCCGTAGCCCACCGCCGTGCGGGGGGCTATTGATGTCCGGGAGTTCTTAACTCCCGTGTCATATTGCTGTAGTGCCTTAGCGCTTTCAGCTTGGTGGGTCAGTAACTGCCTGATGGTGATGCCGTCAAGCGCTCGGCTATAACGCCATTACCCGGTTTACACCCACCGCTTTATTCTCAGCGATAGTGGGATTAGTAACTGCCTGATGGTGATGCCGTCAAGCGCTCGGCTATAACGCCATTACCCGGTTTACACCCACCGCTTTATTCTCAGCGATAGTGGGATTAGTAACTGCCTGATGGTGATGCCGTCAAGCGCTCGGCTATAACGCCATTACCCGGTTTACACCCACCGCTTTATTCTCAGCGATAGTGGGATTAGTAACTGCCTGATGGTGATGCCGTCAAGCGCTCGGCTATAACGCCATTACCCGGTTTACACCCACCGCTTTATTCTCAGTGATAGTGGGATCAGTAACTGCCTGATGGTGATGCCGTCAAGCGCTCGGCTATAACGCCATTACCCGGTTCATACCCACCGCTTTATGTTTCAGCGCCTGTAGGTTCAGTAACTGCCTGATGGTGATGCCGTCAAGCGCTCGGCTATAACGCCATTACCCGGTTCATACCTAGCGCTTTATCTTCAGCGTCTACACACACCCCCTCACCCGTGCTACGTTAGCGCGGTGGCAACACAACCGCTATGCACCGGCGCGACCCGGGTTCGCGCCTTGCATTAATCTTTGTTTTCCTTTTTCAGTTTTCGTTGCCTGCATCGCCCAGCGGTCTCCAGCGGGGTTCATTATTGGTTTTGTTTTTGTTTTGTGTTTTGTGTATAATTTTTCATTTAAAAAATAAAATTATTATTTAAGTTAATCTCCGCACTTGAGTCCTTTCTCTCCCACGTGACAGAAAGGTGCGACCATTTCTGGACTCAGCGGAGAACCCCTGTTCTCTCCCAAAACATTTTTTGGGGGGGCACTCCCCCGGTTGCCTGTGGCGGCCTGGGGGAATTGGACCGCTGGGCTAGAGACCTCAGGAGAGGTCTCTTTAAGGAGGGGGTACTGTAAGGTTCTGTGGCGTCAGTGGTACTTACCACTCTTCCCTGATGTCACAGAGCCTTACAGAGCTCAGTAGAGGAAGGCCTTAAATAATAGGCCTTCCAATTAGGGCGAATTGCCTGCAGCTGTGGGCTGGCTTACTTAAGCCAGCTCTGCACAGCAGCGGGTGTCGCACCTTTTGTCTGCTTTTGTTTCTTTTGTTTGTTTTTTCAGTTCTCTGGAGGCAGCGCATCCACGCTTTTATAGGCCAGACGGTATCCCCTGGTGGCATGTGCCATTAGGGTGTGTAGACTGCAAGGTCGAGGTAACATCTTTATTTAGCCTATTGCTTTAGCGTGGTGCGACGCCGTGCAGCCCTCGTGCTGCCTTTTCTTTATTCGGTTAGCGTTAGCGGTGCTGCTAAACAGCAAGCCATAGCGCTTGCAGCCGTATCCGCATTAACCTCTCATCTTAAGTGGTCATTTGGTTTCGTAACCGCTGGATGGCGAGGCCGTTAAGTGTTCGGCTCTCGCGTTAACATCCCCGGTTCGAATCCGCACTTCTGAGGTTGCCTAACTGATTTGTTCTGTTCTTTTCTTTTCAGATCGGCGAACTTCATTAGCTGCAACCTTCAGCGAAGCCACGCCGATCGCGTTCTTCCCGTAGCCCACCGCCGTGCGGGGGGCTATTGATGTCCGGGAGTTCTTAACTCCCGTGTCATATTGCTGTAGTGCCTTAGCGCTTTCAGCTTGGTGGGTCAGTAACTGCCTGATGGTGATGCCGTCAAGCGCTCGGCTATAACGCCATTACCCGGTTTACACCCACCGCTTTATTCTCAGCGATAGTGGGATTAGTAACTGCCTGATGGTGATGCCGTCAAGCGCTCGGCTATAACGCCATTACCCGGTTTACACCCACCGCTTTATTCTCAGTGATAGTGGGATCAGTAACTGCCTGATGGTGATGCCGTCAAGCGCTCGGCTATAACGCCATTACCCGGTTCATACCCACCGCTTTATGTTTCAGCGCCTGTAGGTTCAGTAACTGCCTGATGGTGATGCCGTCAAGCGCTCGGCTATAACGCCATTACCCGGTTCATACCTAGCGCTTTATCTTCAGCGTCTACACACACCCCCTCACCCGCGCTACGTTAGCGCGGTGGCAACACAACCGCTATGCACCGGCGCGACCCGGGTTCGCGCCTTGCATTAATCTTTGTTTTCCTTTTTCAGTTTTCGTTGCCTGCATCGCCCAGCGGTCTCCAGCGGGGTTCATTATTGGTTTTGTTTTGTGTTTTGTGTATAATTTTTCATTTAAAAAATAAAATTATTATTTAAGTTAATCTCCGCACTTGAGTCCTTTCTCTCCCACGTGACAATTTATCCTGATTTATTACTTCTGGTTACAAGTTATTCCTCCAAAACGCATCTAATAAATCACCAGACTTTTACCCTCTTCCTTACATGTAAACTTTTAGCACATTGTGTTCTCCACAAAGTTCTTCTCCTGTCCCTAACACCACGTTCACCAGGCTGAAGTGACCCTCACCTGTGGAGCCGCTTGTACATGAACAGTTTCAAACCAGTTCAGAAGCTCAAACTCACTCACTGACATTTAAAAACACTTATTTTAAGTTTAATCTTTTTTCAAGTCTAAATGAAACTTCGTTGTTTTTCCCTCTTACAGAAAGCAGCACTCATGTTTACTCTGTGAGGCTTCGTCCCAAATCACTCCCCCTTCCGTATTTAGTGCACTTGGTAGGACATTATATATTAGCGCTTCCACCACAGACAGTGTAGTGCACTATATAGGGAACAGGGAGTGATTTGAGACACTACACACGGACCTACTGTAAGGAGCAGATCTGTAACCCAGTTACGTAATAAATTGCATTATCCAAGAATCCAGTGTTACCACTCACAATTTTAATTTAAAAGTATCTTCTATGGTCCAACTACACTTGGTTATCAAACCTGAAAACAATTAAGAAAAAAAATGCTGACTTTAAAGTTAAGCTAGTTAATTAGGTCAATGCTAACGCAAATAAACCTAGATAAGACTCTGAACAAGCACAATACTGGCTCACAAAACTCAACATTCAATCAGAAGATATAAGTTATTAGCTCACCTGTAAGTGCTGCGGTGGAAATATCATCCAGGGTTTCTCCATTTCAGTAGTTTGTGATTAGCACTTAGCAGCAGAAAAAGACTGAAATGTCGGTTAGAAGAAAGTTCCGGCGGGAACTGAGGAGGAACGATCGATCTCATGTTGTAAAAGGGAGCAATTCATTTCATTAGGCAGCACGGTTTTGGTTAGCTGTTTGAATTGATAAAATGTGTTGCATTTATTACAGCTCTAAAACACAAATATAATTAAACAAAAACAGCTCAACAATACCAGTGACTGTTTAAGCAGCTGTTATAGACAAACCTCCTTTATTTTTTACATAGAAATAGTCCAGGCGGGATTCGCGGGCTTTTGATTGGGGTGTGACGTAGCTAGTGGTGTGCGATACTGCAAAATTTGGTATTGATCCGATTCCAATACCAAGTAAATACAGCGCCAGTATCGCTAATATCAATCCGATTCTTTTTAATAATTAAGGTAGATGCATCATCAAATTGCTTAATCTGAATTCTCATGAGGTGTATTAATGTAATACATTTTTTGTAAAGAGCTGCTCTCAGTAGGGTTGTAAATAAATTCAGTTGTTTAAAGCTCAGATTTCTTGTTTCTTGTAAGATGTGAGAGGAGCGAGTCTGTACACACATGGTCTCTACTTTCTGATGAGAGATGAGAGAAACGTGCTGAATGTAGCAGAGAAAAAGTTAAACTAAAGTATCGATCCCATCACACTAGTATCGATGCAATACCAATACCAACGTTGGTATCGATAATATTGATATTTGGATCAATCCACCCACCACTAGCGGTGGCTTGTTATCTACTTGTTAATAGTATATTTGTTATCTACTTGTTAATAGTATCTGTATTTGTAGCTTTAACACTTAAGTCAAATAAACACTGGGTAGAGAGAACAAGGGAGGTTTGAAAGAAAGAGAAGATAAACTGTTGCCTGTTTTCTGTTGATGCATGCTCAATAATCCGGGTACACAAATCCACAAAGTTGAATCAGTTCATCGGACACAAGTTTGTTGTAGAGATACACTCTAAACCCGGATTTGGTTTTAATAAATTTCTTGAGCAGTCATTAATTATTCTTTCATGTTTTGTAAAAAAATATTGCCATTACTAAATCAAACTAGTTGTTAGCAATATTAAGCTGAAATATGCAGTGTAATTATCACGTTAAGCAAAGATAACTCAATATGGTACGTTTTTGAGAGGGAGGGGAGGGGCCTGTTTGAAACGGCAGCAGAACGTTGTGTGAAGAGCCCTGGTTTATGGCCGCTGCACTCCGAAGCTGTGGGTTTTGAAATCAGTGTTACTTCAAATGGTGAGTATGTAAAGGAACTATATTTTAAATTCGACATTTCTGATAAAAAGAAACTTTTCACTGAGGTTGACTCAGCTCGGAACAACGTCAGGTCTTTCTCACAAGCATCTCGAGTGCGTGTGATGGATGAGGAGAAGTTGATCAACGTGAGATTATAAAGAATCTATAGTCATCATGAAACGTTGTCAACTTTCTTCGTTTGAACGTCTTTAATATAAACAAAACATCAGTCACAGAGGTCTTACTTCAGCCGCGGTGCTTCATTTAGCGTGCTAAAGGTAGCCAACTCTTTTTTTATCGGTTCACAGTTTATAGCGTTAGCACATTCCCCCATGCCGCGTTTTTCGCCACCACGCCTCTCGTTGAGTCGTTGTGTAGCAGTAATACAGTTATTACAGCCGAGGCTGATAAATGTTTTGCAGTAGAGTTTACAGAACAGAAGTGCAGCTGTTGAGCTAAAACTTTTTTTTTTTTTTTAACAGGATCTTTTGAAGATGCAGTGGAAGTGTAAGTATTGTGAGTTTATATGTGAAAAAAGGGGTTACCTATTAAAACATTACAGGTTAAAACATGGGGGTTACAATAGAACGGTGCCATTTCCTTGCTTACACCAAGAATGTTTGTGCACATTTAACTCCATTAATGCACTTAAAGTCCACTTATCTAAGATTCATCAGAAAACCCAACATGCACAGCTGTGTAAATCTGACCAGGTAATTCAGTGTCAGTTATGTGATTTTTCTGCACCATGTACAAAAGCAGTTTTTTTTACACACCTGCGCAGTACACATTTAAAAGTTAATCACAGAGTCCCGTGTCCTTATAAAGGATGTAACTTCCATACCAGTGTGTACTCCACATTTAATGCCCACATCAGTAAAGAGCACAGAACAGGCAATTGGACAATGTTCAAGCCAGAAGTAGTCTCTGCTAATATAACTAATGAAACAGTCCAAGAAGTACAGGTGCCTACAAATGATGTCCTTGATTTACAGGACAGTGAGGATTCCAGCAGTGAAGAGCTTCCTGATTTAGAGAAACAGCTTGAGCATAACCTAGCAGCTCTTTTTTTAAAGATGCAGACCACCCTTCATATTCCAGAAAGTTCTGTACAAGAAATTGTACAACAGCTTTTGCAGATATGTAAACTGTCCCAGCCACTGCTACATAATTCAGTCACTGACATTCTGAAACAACACACAGATGTAGATGATTCAACTGTGAGACAGATAGTCAGGGTTGCCTCAGAGAGCAATGTCATAATGAGATTTTGTGGCAAGGATGGCTCCTTATCAACCACTAAAAGGAGAGCAGCATATGTGAACAAAAACTTCACAGTGGTTATGCCAGTGGAGTATGTTATTGATAGAGGGAAAAAATCTGCTGCTGTATATGTTCCTCTAAATGCAATGCTACAGAAATTGTTGAACAGGGCAGATATTTTAGACAAAGCTCTTCCAGTACAAAAACATGTGCCACATGAGTACAGTACATACAGAGATGGTTCATACTGTAAAGAAAATGACCTCCTTAAAGGGGAGGAGTTCAAAATTGCTGTTGGGCTTTACACAGATGAATTTGAAGTGTCCAATCCTTTAGGAACATCTAAAAAAAAACACAAAATGTGTGCAGTGTATTGGGTGATAGCCAATGTACCATCAAAATATAGGTCCACACTCCACTCCATTCAGCTTGCTCTTTTATGCAAAGCCTCTGATGTAAAAGAATTTGGCTATGCTAAAATTCTCCATCCTCTCATCCAAGATCTTGTTTATTTGGAACAACACGGTCTATATGTTGAGAAGTTAGAAGCATCAATCAGAGGCACAGTGTTATATGTGGCTGCTGATAACTTGGCTGCTCATTCACTTGCAGGATTCTTTGAGAGCTTTGCAGTGGACAAGTTTTGCAGGTTCTGCATGGCGGCAAGAAGAGAGATCCAAGACAAAGAGGTATGTTCAGGCACCTTTGAACCCCGAAATAAAGACTCTCACAACAGACAGGTGCAGAAGGTACAGCAAGATCCTACTGTGGCTAAACAGTATGGTGTGAAAAGAGGGTGTGTGTTGACTGAAAATTTGGAGCACTTTCATGTTGTTCGTGGCTACCCTCCCGACATCTTGCATGACCTTTTGGAAGGTGTTGTTCCTGTTGAGCTATCACTCTGCCTTTCAGACATGATTTTTAAGAAATATTTCACTTTAGAAACACTGAACCATGCTATCAAAACCTTTGCATATGCTTTTGATGACAAAACTGACCAGCCCCAGCTCATTTCCCAAGGCTTCTCCACCAAAGGGACCATAGGTGGAAATGGCCATGAGAACTGGGCTCTAATCAGACTGCTCCCACTTCTCATTGGCCATAAAATACCTGAAGGAGACAATGCATGGAACGTTCTGATGCTCCTTAAAGACATTGTTGAGTTGGCTGTAGCAACAAAACACACAGACGAGTCGATACATTTCCTTGATTGCAAACTGTCAGAACACAGAGAATTGTTGCGAAGTACGTTTCCTGAATACAGACTACGTCCAAAACACCACTTTATTGAGCATTATCCTGAGATGATTAAGGCATTCGGCCCACTTTCAAATGTCTGGACAATGCGCTTTGAGGGAAAGCACAAATTTTTTAAACAGGTCATTCGCAACGCTCACAACTTCAGAAATGTAGCTCTTACACTGGCTGTTAAGCATCAGAAAATGATGGCTTACCATTTAGACTTAAGTTCATTTTTCAAACCCTCAGTTGAAATGGACAAGGTTACTACAGTGCCGATCACTTCTTACCCTGAGAATGTCCAACAAATTTTCTGCCAGAGAGTTCCTCAGCTTTCATCAGTTCTTGTTGCATCATCAGTCTTTGTGGATGGCATCAGATATTGTGCTGACATGATAATATCTGTTGGTTCATGCTCAGGCCTCCCTAATTTTAAGCAGGTCAAACAGATTGTGGCAATTAACACAGAGATTCTGTTTCTCTGCCGGGTGATGACTGCATGGTACCATGAGCATTTCAGATCTTTTGAACTCTGTAACAGCACTAACTCCTCTCTGTGTGTGGTACAACTAAAAGAACTGAATGATGTTTTCCCCCTTCCAGCATACAGATTTGGAGACAATTTAATAGTAACACTTAGACGTTATATTCTGTGTTAAAAAGCAAGTGTGATTGAGCAGTCAATCGGGGCTCAATCGTTATATTCTGTGTTAAAAGCTTCTTTGAGCCTTCATGTTTAAGATATGCCCTTTCCAAAGGATATAATTGGATGATGATTGTTTTTACTGACATGTCAGTTTGCATGGGATTAGTGTAACCTGAGATTATATCTAAATTTTCTTTTATAGAAAGTAAAAGATACTGGAATCTATACTAACATGTTGGTAAAATCGTCTTTTATTGCCGAATTTGAATGCGACTAAAATGAGAAATGTTGGTAAAAATGGTATTACCCCACCTCCTCATGTAAAACTAATTCTGACTGTATGGGGCTAAAGATATACTCTAGTAAATATATTTTAGTATTTTTAGTAAATGTATGTAAATACTTCTTCCACCACTGGCTCTACCAACCACTCAGTGATGTTTTTCCAACCATCTAACAATGGCTCAGCAACTAACTGTTATTGAGGATTTGTGTACTTCTAATAAGCTAATTATTATTTTTATTCCCAAGATGACTGCACACCAGAAGATGACCTTGAGGGTCATTCTCACAGAGGCAGATATAAGAAAGGTCACCCTGAACACAAGGCCTGCTACCATGGAGGATTTAATATGCAAGCTTAAAGAATCACTGGGACTTGATTACAACTGCAGTCTCCAGTACAAAGATCCTGAATTCAATTACGAGCTGTGCAATCTCACAGATATTGAAGATCTTCCAGAAAAACCAACGGTAAAAGTCATTCCTCTACTTGAGCTGGTACCTGTCTCAACACCTGATGAAATTTTGAGTGACACACAGAGTACAGCAGATACAGAAGTCCTCTCACACTCATCCCAGGACCGACAGACACCATGGCCAGAACTATTTTCTATCCCAGCCTTTTCTGTTGATGTAAACTATAGACTAAGACAGGCAGATCTACTGTATCTTAGGGACGGAACACACCTAAAAGTAACAAAAGAGCTAAAACATGTGATCCTTGAAAGTTTGGCAGAGAGTATGTATAGCTACACAGCATACCCAAATAATGCTCAGTTTGAAAGTGTTGCAGCAGCACTGATAAGTAAGCACCCCTGTCTCCAGGAACGAGGCTCCACCAATCACTATAATGGTTGGAAAAACAGCCTAAAATACAAAATGGCTAACTACAGAACAAAGTGTAGAAGATCAGGCTGCCTTGATGTTGCGGTAAATGCAGGTAAACGGGGAGGGCATTCAGCAGAAGGCGAACAAGCTAACAAGAATATCAAGAAGGCCAAGAAAGGCGAGCTTAACTACTTACCCAACTATCCTGAGGGATTTGATCAGTCAGGCCTTGAGGGTGCCCGCAAGCAATTGATTGATGAAATGCAGAAGAGAACTCCAGATGGACAATGTATAAAACAGAAGATGGATGTGACATTTGCATTGAGAAGAAAAGAGGTAGTGGAATCTGAACCTGCCATAAGCAAGATTTTGGAATGCTGGCCTGCTCTTTTCACGGAAGATCAGGTATGTTCAAGAGAGATTATTAATGTCTGACCATTCTGTCACTTTAATGTAATTTTTGACATCTCATTTTAATCTTTTTTAAATATATTCAAATTTATAAATTATATATTTATTCCAAGGATAATATTGCAATTATCCTTGTTCCATGCCCAACCAACTACATCTGACCTAATATCCTACTACGATACATTCTCGTTATTCTTAAAGGCCCATGTGAGAATGAATGGTGGGTGGGATATTGGTCAGGTGTAGTTGGTTAGGGATGAAACAAGTAGGCTAAGAGGGGATGGAACAAAATTGCTGCAGGCCCAGCCACAGTATTAATTAGTTTTGAAATCTGTATTTTTCAGGTGTACATGGAGTTCAACAGGATTGTGGGCAAGAACCTCAAGCAAGAGTTCTATGAAAGCATTGATCAGCACAGTCTTCGTCTCATTGAGATATTTCAATCTAAGAGAGGGAACATTGGGCAGCTTTTGTCACAGCTATCACAGCAGACTAAGGTTGGTCCATATCCATTATGTACTTGCATTGTATTGTTTTTCACAGCTTATGTGATGACATGTCACTAAAAATGCAACTATACTAATTGCACAATCCAATCAAAATTGTGTTTTCTTATTGACCAGTCATTAACTTGTCATTCTACATACATATGTAACTGTATTGTTATTTTACTCTCCAAAAGACCAAAGAGCCAACTGACATTCGGACACTGGTGCTCAGAGGGCTTCCTATTGTCCTTGGGGACAGTCCCGCAGACTTCTACAAAGAATGCTCTGTAAGTAACCTCTTACTTTATCAAAGAGTATCAAATGTCAGCGTAACCTTGACTTTTCACTATTGTTTTATAGTTTCTGTTTTTGACAAACAATGTGAGCATAGTTTTATGTAGTTTTTTTATAGATTGTTATTTAAAGAATTGATTGAATGTGATTATTGTGCTCTTATGTTGTTAGGACTCTGATGACTCATTCTGCCACCTTGACGTTGCTTTGCTCTCCCCATCCCCCCACCTCAGGCCAGCCTCTCTAAAGATCATTATTGAGGGAGAGGTTGTGATGGACAACATTCAAGACCTGCCAAAAGCTATGTGCATTCTGTTTGGACTTACTTACGCCCTGCATCTCAACTATCCCAAATCAATGAGGAACACATTCCAGTTCATCCAACAGGTTCTCCTTTCACTGGGCCACAATGAACTAAAACCCAGATTACAAACTCTGAAAAACCAGCTTGCACTGTAAGTAATTGCTATGGCTAATAGCAATGGCTAAGGTTAATGTGAGAAGGCATGGCTGCTTGTTTTTTCAGTGACTTTTTCCCCACTACAGCCTTGTGTCTCTTTATTCATTGTTACTGTCCGTTCTTTGACACCAATAGCACTAACAACCCTTTAAAATGTTTGTTAAAATACAATACAAATGTCCTTTTGTCACAAGTGATAAAAAAGGAAATGTTAAACAGTTTTGTTAGATTTTGTATTGTGACAACTGATTGAAGTTTGTTGTGGGATGGGAATGTCCAGCCACTTGTGTTCTACAATTCAGGATGTAGAAATTTTTTCTCAGGACTGCATATTAGTGTTCAGGTGACTAGATAAACTTAACACAGTTCATCAGTCAAGTTGATGTTTTAACAGCTTGTATCAAGTTTTAATGTATGGTTTAAAGTGTTTATCTTGTTAAATGCTGTGCATACGGGTTCTGAAAACAAACAAAACAAATTACCAAGCAGTTTTAATGCCTGTTTTTACTTTTACTTGGTTGACAAATTTGTTATTGACTCGGCAACACATGAGAACTGCAACATTTTGTCAATAAAATACATTGGAACACTGAAAAGTATTGTTTAATTTCTTTAAAAATTTGTTGAAACAATTTAATGCAAAGTAATCTAAAAAATGAATTACAAGAAAACATTAAAGTATTAAACATTTTAAGTAGTAATTAATAATGTTATTATTTGTTATATGATTTTTGTATACTTAAAATATTTATTTTCTACAATTTAAACTTAAGAAAAGAGATCATTTAGGTGAACTTATGATTTTAAGTAAAGACTACTAATGTAAACTTGATTTGTCTAATGGATCCATTTAAGAGTCTATGTTAATACGACTTGACTTTATTAGTTTCTGCTTGTGTAAAAACTTAAGTAATTTAAGGCAACGGGTTTCCACGCAATTTTCTAGTAAACTCAACTAATCTGGGATAAGAGTGTACGTTTCGTCACTCAATCCGAATGACTTCTTCTTTATGACTGAAGAAGTCATTCGGATTGAGTGACGAAACGTATCTCTACAACAAACTTGTGTCCAGATGAACTGATTCCACTTTGTGGAGTTGCCTGTTTTGTTTTGTTTTTTTGACCCAGTTTTTTCATCTGTATGAACCCACAATCAGAATGGCTGTAAAGTTTAAAGTGCATGTGTATAAATAATGTACAAAAGAATATACAGAAAGGATATGTCTTTGTTTTTTTGCACTATTGTACTTTATTTATTTGCACTTTATGTAAAATGTGTTATAAAACAAAAAAAATGCTTCACCTTTTTTGAAATTTGTGTTTTGTGTAATGAGCATTTGGTTAAAAGAAACCCAACAGCAAATCGAAAATACCAATAGAATTATTGTCAGTCACATAAAAATGTGTCATCAAATTAAGGGAAACATGAGTGGGGATGTTTAGCTTTATAATCTTAAAAAAGAAATATTCAGAACACATTGTATTCTTAAATTAAGTAAAATTGTCTTGAATTTATTTTTACTTAGTGGAGAGGGTCAATACTTTTCAGTTCTCTAGAAAAAGTTTCTTGTTTCATTGTAAGAAGTCTGTATAATTAGCTAATTTTTCTAATTAAGACAAAGTTTCTTAAATCTAGATTATTAATCTTGCACATGCAAATCTAGTCAATTCAGTTAATCTTAAAATAAAAAAACAAGATCTATTGTTTATTTTTAAGATTTTCTGCCTTGTCAAGATTTCATTTTTTGCAGTGAGACACCCAAGTACTTGTATGTGTCCACCAGTTCCACATTTTGACCCATGATGGTGACAGGTCCACTTGTGTAATTGCAGGGTCTGGAGTAATTGCACCAAGAATGACAAGAAATCACTACAGACATTATTGAAGACTACAGCGAAGAACAACTCTATTATTATTTATCTATTTATCTATTTATTACCAGTTATAACTTTTAGATCATTTAATTCTGTGTTTGTATGATTTGTGTAAATCGTGTATTTATTTAAAGTATCCTCCAGGTCACCCAAGAAGGATGGGCCCTGCTGAGTCTGGTTCCTCTCAAGGTTTCTTCCTGTAATTTTCAGGGAGTTTTTCCTTGCCACAGTCGCCCTCGGCTTGCTCAACAGGGGTTTTTGTATCTGTTGGTCCTGGATTTTGTAAAGTTGCTTTGAGACAATGTGTATTGTAAAAAGCGCTATATAAATAAAGTTGACTTCACTTGACTTGTCAGCATTTAGCCGACGCCTTTATCCAAAGTAACTGTGACAGTAAACAATTGAGGATTAAGGCCCAACAGCAGAAACAGAAAGCACAAACAGACAGAAACCTCCTGTTGAGCAGCCAAAAGCAACTGATCCACTGTGGTGACCCCTAAATGTGGCAGCATCAGAAAGTGCAGATACAAAATCATCAGTGACATTGAACTTGAACTGATGAATCATGGGTAATCAGTAACTACCTGTCCTGTCATGAATGGAACTAAAGTGGAAAACATACCATTACCATTCTACTAAACAAACAAGGCACAAATGACCATAAACACACTTCTGGATGTATGGAAACACATTCATAATCATTGTGACAGAGTCAAATGTTGATTCTGTTTATTTAAGGTCATTTAGAAGCATTTTTACAAGATTTCGTGTAACAAACATGCAAACAGAGGAAATCAGAGGGGGCAAATATTTCTTGCTACTGTGATGTTGAAAGTCACACACACACACACACACACACACACACACTTACACACACATACGGCTTTCCTCGAATTTCTTTTTTGTGGTCAGACTCGAGGTAAGTAAAGCAGAAAACAACAGGAAGTGAAGAAGGTTTTTGTTCAGCAGTAATTGAGGTAAGTGCACGTTTACTTATGTACTGAAAAATGTCAAATATAAAAATACATAAATAAAAAATATATAACATTAATATAAATAATATTAATATTAATATCGAATAAACCTAAATAAACACAACGTTTATACTGATTTTAACGGCAGTTTGCCAGGTATGATTTCTTCATCATCATCTCATCTGAGAGATTCAGAGAGAACAACATCCTGCTGGCTACAAAGATCGAAAAGAAGAAAAAGCTGACGTCGCACAAGAAGCAAAGAAACGAGGCTTCAACAGAGAAGCAACTCTCACTAAAATTAGGAACTACTGCCTGGACAATTTAAAGAACTTTAAAAATTCTAAAGTTTTTCTCATTTCCTTCAATGATCTTAAAGAATTTGATTTTGAGGAGCTTGTGGACACAATGGAGTCGGAGTTTTCAAAGCAAAAAAAATACACTGTAATACAGTCACTGCCAGTCACATCTGTGGCCATGCTAAATAAGAACATCAGAATATTTGAGAAAGCAGTCTGGGCTGCAGCAGTTTGCTCTGGTGCAGTTGCAGTAGTTCCAGTACCTGGTCTATCATTAGCATGTGTTGCTAGCATTCTAGTGACTTTCTTTACAAGCTGCTGCTTCTCATTCGGCCTTGATGATGAATCGATTGAAAGACTCTCAGAACAAGTCAACAAGCCACATCTGAAATCTTTGATAAAATCTCCACTTGTACAGGCACTGACGTCAACATCAGCAGTGAGACTGCAGCTGTCTGCATTAGCTGGTAGTGCAGCTGTGGAGTATCTGTGCAGTTTGGTACCTGGTGTAGGAAGTGCTGTAGCAGCAGGAATATATTTTACTGTTACTTATAATCTCCTGAAGAAGGGATTAAAAGAGCTTGAAGAGGCAGCACTGATGGTACTGAGAGAGGCGGGGTTAGAGTAATGTACTGATGGTACTGAGAGAGGCGGGTTAGAGTAATGTACTGATGGTTAGAGTAATGTACTGATGGTACTGATGGTTAGAGTAATGTACTGTTGGTACTGATGGTTAGAGTAATGTACTGATGGTACTGATGGTTAGAGTAATGTACTGATGGTTAGAGTAATGTACTGATGGTACTGATGGTTAGAGTAATGTACTGATGGTACTGATGGTTAGAGTAATGTACTGATGGTACTGATGGTTAGAGTAATGTACTGATGGTACTGATGGTTAGAGTAATGTACTGATGGTACTGATGGTTAGAGTAATGTACTGATGGTACTGATGGTTAGAGTAATGTACTGATGGTACTGATGGTTAGAGTAATGTACTGATGGTACTGATGGTTAGAGTAATGTACTGTTGGTACTGATGGTTAGAGTAATGTACTGATGGTACTGATGGTTAGAGTAATGTACTGATGGTTAGAGTAATGTACTGATGGTACTGATGGTTAGAGTAATGTACTGTTGGTACTGATGGTTAGAGTAATGTACTGATGGTACTGATGGTTAGAGTAATGTACTGATGGTACTGATGGTTAGAGTAATGTACTGATGGTACTGATGGTTAGAGTAATGTACTGATGGTTCTGATGGTTAGAGTAATGTACTGATGGTTAGAGTAATGTTCTGTTGGTACTGATGGTTAGAGTAATGTACTGATGGTACTGATGGTTAAAGTAATGTACTGATGGTACTGATGGTTAGAGTAATGTACTGATGGTACTGATGGTTAGAGTAATGTACTGATGGTACTGATGGTTAGAGTAATGTACTGATGGTTCTGATGGTTAGAGTAATGTACTGATGGTACTGATGGTTAGAGTAATGTACTGATGGTACTGATGGTTAGAGTAATGTACTGATGGTACTGATGGTTAGAGTAATGTACTGTTGGTACTGATGGTTAGAGTAATGTACTGATGGTACTGATGGTTAGAGTAATGTACTGATGGTACTGATGGTTAGAGTAATGTACTGATGGTACTGATGGTTAGAGTAATGTACTGATGGTACTGATGGTTAGAGTAATGTACTGATGGTACTGATGGTTAGAGTAATGTACTGATGGTGCTGATGGTTAGAGTAATGTACTGATGGTACTGATGGTTAGAGTAATGTACTGATGGTTCTGATGGTTAGAGTAATGTACTGATGGTACTCATGGTTAGAGTAATGTACTGATGGTACTGATGGTTAGAGTAATGTACTGATGGTACTGATGGTTAGAGTAATGTTCTGATGGTTCTGATGGTTAGAGTAATGTACTGATGGTTAGAGTAATGTACTGATGGTACTGATGGTTAGAGTAATGTACTGATGGTACTGATGGTTAGAGTAATGTACTGATGGTACTGATGGTTAGAGTAATGTACTGATGGTACTGATGGTAAGAGTAATGTACTGATGGTACTGATGGTTAGAGTAATGTACTGATGGTACTGATGGTTAGAGTAATGTACTGATGGTTCTGATGGTTAGAGTAATGTACTGATGGTTAGAGTAATGTACTGATGGTACTGATGGTTAGAGTAATGTACTGATGGTACTGATGGTTAGAGTAATGTACTGATGGTACTGATGGTTAGAGTAATGTACTGATGGTTCTGATGGTTAGAGTAATGTTCTGATGGTACTGATGGTTAGAGTAATGTACTGATGGTACTGATGGTTAGAGTAATGTACTGATGGTACTGATGGTTAGAGTAATGTACTGATGGTTCTGATGGTTAGAGTAATGTACTGATGGTTAGAGTAATGTTCTGATGGTTCTGATGGTTAGAGTAATGTACTGATGGTTAGAGTAATGTACTGATGGTACTGATGGTTAGAGTAATGTACTGATGGTACTGATGGTTAGAGTAATGTTCTGATGGTACTGATGGTTAGAGTAATGTACTGATGGTACTGATGGTTAGAGTAATGTACTGATGGTACTGATGGTTAGAGTAATGTACTGATGGTACTGATGGTTAGAGTAATGTACTGATGGTTCTGATGGTTAGAGTAATGTTCTGATGGTACTGATGGTTAGAGTAATGTACTGATGGTACTGATGGTTAGAGTAATGTACTGATGGTTCTGATGGTTAGAGTAATGTACTGATGGTACTCATGGTTAGAGTAATGTACTGATGGTACTGATGGTTAGAGTAATGTACTGATGGTACTGATGGTTAGAGTAATGTTCTGATGGTTCTGATGGTTAGAGTAATGTACTGATGGTTAGAGTAATGTACTGATGGTACTGATGGTTAGAGTAATGTACTGATGGTACTGATGGTTAGAGTAATGTACTGATGGTTCTGATGGTTAGAGTAATGTACTGATGGTACTGATGGTAAGAGTAATGTACTGATGGTACTGATGGTTAGAGTAATGTACTGATGGTACTGCTGGTTAGAGTAATGTACTGATGGTACTGATGGTTAGAGTAATGTTCTGTTGGTACTGATGGTTAGAGTAATGTACTGATGGTACTGATGGTTAGAGTAATGTACTGATGGTACTGATGGTTAGAGTAATGTACTGATGGTACTGATGGTTAGAGTAATGTACTGATGGTTCTGATGGTTAGAGTAATGTACTGATGGTACTGATGGTTAGAGTAATGTACTGATGGTACTGATGGTTAGAGTAATGTACTGATGCTGCTGATGGTTAGAGTAATGTACTGATGGTACTGATGGTTAGAGTAATGTACTGATGCTGCTGATGGTTAGAGTAATGTACTGATGGTACTGATGGTTAGAGTAATGTACTGATGGTACTGATGGTTAGAGTAATGTACTGATGCTGCTGATGGTTAGAGTAATGTACTGATGGTACTGATGGTTAGAGTAATGTACTGATGGTACTGATGGTTAGAGTGATGTACTGATGGTTTGAGTAATGTACTGATGGTACTGAGAGAGGCGGGGTTAGAGTAATTTAAAAGTTATTAGTGCTAAATAGATTAAAGCTTGTGATGAGTTAAATTTGCTTTTGTGGGAAACACATTTAATGTCACTTATTGCGCATTATAATTATGATTATATTTCTTTTGTTGTTTGTCTCGATTATAGTTTGTTTCAGAATTAAATCTGCTAAAATAATAAAATAATGGCTTGGTAGTTTTACTCTTCTATCATAATAATGGAATTTTATTTAACATGTTATTTTCTTTATATACTTGATCATTTTTTTTTATTGGAGACATTTAAATGTGCAAATCGGTACAATGTATTTTATTATCAATAAAAATACTTTAAAACGTCGAGTGTCTGGTTTACTGACAGATTAAAAAAGTACATTTCTGATGAATCCTTTTGGTTGCTCCCGTGTTTAGGAGTCACCACAGCAGCTCATTTGTTCACATGTTCCATTTCTCAGTTTTTATGAAAGATGCATTTCCATACGTAACCCTCATATTTATCCGGACTTGAGATCGACACTAAAGATATACGCCCCCCAAACAGCTCGGTTTATGTAATACCATGAGTACAAGTCAAGTTAAATTTGTATAGCGCTTTTTACAATACATTTAAATTGTCAGCATTTAGCCGACGCCTTTATCCAAAGCAACTGTGACAGTAAACAATTGAGAATTAAGGCCCAACAGCAGCAACCTGGCAGTAGTGGGGCTTGAACCAGTGAGCTTTTGATTACTAGTCCAGTACCTCAACCGCATCGTCTCAAAGCACCCTTACAGAATCCAGGACCAACAGACAGAAACCTCTTGTTGAGCAGCCAAGAGCAACTGATCCACTGTGGTGACCCCTAAATGTGGCAGCATCAGAAAGTGCAGATACAATATATTCAGTGATTGTGTTTGACATTGAACTTGAACTGATGAATCATGGGTAATCAGTAACTACCTGTCCTGTCATGAATGGAACTAAAGTGGAAAACATACCATTACCATTCTACTAAACAAACAAGGCACAAATGACCATAAACACACTTCTGGATGTATGGAAACACATTCATAATCATTGTGACAGAGTCAAATGTTGATTCTGTTTATTTAAGGTCATTTAGAAACACGGGGGGGGGGGGGATTACTAAACCGTGGGTACGGATTACTAAACCGTGGGTACGGATTACTAAACCGTGGGTACGGATTACTAAACCGAGGGTACGGATTACTAAACCGAGGGTAAGGATTACTAAACCGAGGGTACGAATTACTAAACCGAGGGTAAGGATTACTAAACCGAGGGTAAGGATTACTAAACCGAGGGTACGGATTACTTAAACCGAGGGTACGGATTACTAAACCGTGGGTACGGATTACTAAACCGAGGGTAAGGATTACTAAACCGAGGGTAAGAATTACTAAACCGAGGGTAAGAATTACTAAACCGAGGGTAAGAATTACTAAACCTAGGGTACGGATAACTAAACCGTGGGTAAGGATTACTAAACCGAGGGTAAGGATTACTAAACCGAGGGTAAGGATTACTAAACCGAGGGTACGGATTACTTAAACCGAGGGTACGGATTACTAAACCGAGGGTACGGATTACTAAACCGTGGGTACGGATTACTAAACCGAGGGTAAGAATTACTAAACCGAGGGTAAGAATTACTAAACCGAGGGTAAGGATTACTAAACCGAGGGTACGGATTACTTAAACCGAGGGTACGGATTACTAAACCGAGGGTAAGGATTACTAAACCGAGGGTACGGATTACTTAAACCGAGGGTACGGATTACTAAACCGTGGGTACGGATTACTAAACCGAGGGTAAGGATTACTAAACCGAGGGTAAGAATTACTAAACTTAGGGTACGGATAACTAAACCGTGGGTAAGGATTACTAAACCGAGGGTAAGGATTACTAAACCGAGGGTAAGAATTACTAAACCGAGGGTAAGAATTACTAAACCTAGGGTACGGATAACTAAACCGTGGGTAAGGATTACTAAACCGAGGGTAAGGATTACTAAACCGAGGGTAAGGATTACTAAACCGAGGGTACGGATTACTTAAACCGAGGGTACGGATTACTAAACCGAGGGTACGGATTACTAAACCGTGGGTACGGATTACTAAACCGAGGGTAAGAATTACTAAACCGAGGGTAAGAATTACTAAACCTAGGGTACGGATTACTAAACCGAGGGTACGGATTACTAAACCGAGGGTAAGGATTACTAAACCGTGGGTACGGATTACTAAACCGAGGGTACGGATAACTAAACCGTGGGTAAGAATTACTAAACCGAGGGTACGGATTACTAAACCGTGGGTACGGATTACTTAAACCGAGGGTACGGATTACTAAACCGAGGGTACGGATTACTAAACCGTGGGTACGGATTACTAAACCGAGGGTACGGATTATTAAACCGTGGGTACGGATTACTAAACCGTGGGTACGGATTACTAAACCGTGGGTACGGATTACTTAAACCGAGGGTACGGATTACTAAACCGAGGGTACGGATTACTTAAACCGAGGGTACGGATTACTAAACCGAGGGTACGGATTACTTAAACCGAGGGTACGGATTACTAAACCGAGGGTACGGATTACTTAAACCGAGGGTACGGATTACTAAACCGTGGGTACGGATTACTTAAACCGAGGGTACGGATTACTAAACCGAGGGTACGGATTACTTAAACCGAGGGTACGGATTACTAAACCGAGGGTACGGATTACTAAACCGTGGGTACGGATTACTTAAACCGAGGGTACAGATTACTAAACCGTGGGTACGGATTACTAAACCGAGGGTACGGATTACTAAACCGTGGGTACGGATTACTAAACCGAGGGTACGGATTACTAAACCGTGGGTACGGATTACTAAACCGTGGGTACGGATTACTAAACCGTGGGTACGGATTACTAAACCGAGGGTACGGATTACTAAACCGTGGGTACGGATTACTAAACCGAGGGTACGGATTACTAAACCGAGGGTACGGATTACTAAACCACAGAATGACTTAATCTCTGATCACTCCCTACTAATATATGAAGTGTCCCTGTCCAATAATATACAGCAACCACATCGTTTTAAATGTAAGTGCACTATTACATCTGCAACTGCAGCAGCGTTCATAAACTGCCTACCAGAATTACCAAATATATCAGCATCAGAACCTAAAGAACTAGATCAGGCAACTCAAAACCTAGAGACCGTACTGCACACAACCTTAGATAACGTAGCCCCACTCAAAACTAAACTGATTAGGGAGAAAAAACTTGCTCCTTGGTACAATGACCACACATGCGCACTTAAACAAGCAGCACGGAAATTAGAACGCAAGTGGCGTCACACTACACTGGAGGTGTATAAGATTGCTTGGAAAGATGCTCTAACTGAGTATAAACATGCACTTATAAAAGCTAAATCTTTATGTTATTCATCCCTAATAGAGAAAAATAAAAACAATCCTAGATTCCTTTTTGAGACAGTGTCCAAATTAACTAAAAACGTCAATGAAACTGAATCTAATAACCACCCGACTGTACCAGCGATGATTTTTTTAAATTCTTTAATGACAAGATAGAAAAAATACGACTTCAGAGTCAGAGTGTGTCACTTGCCAATGTTAAGTATGGACTCACTCCGAGCAGCATTGGTGATAATAGTAACGAATTAATCCAACTAAATTCCTTTAATCCAATCTCCCAAAATGAACTAACTGTGTTGATTAAATCATCGAAGTCATCATCGTGTATACTCGATCCTGTTCCAACTCGTTTACTTAAAGATTTACTCCCAGCTATTGTAGAGCCCCTGCTTACATTAATCAATGCATCCCTTAGCCTTGGGTATGTACCTAAACTGTTTAAAAGTGCCGTTATTAAACCCCTGATTAAAAAATCTAATCTTGATCCACATGTTTTATCTAATTATAGGCCAATTTCAAACCTTCCTTTTGTCTATAAAATATTAGAAAAAGTCGTTTCCAAACAATTATGTTCTTATTTGAATGAAAATTGTATTCATGAAAAATTTCAATCAGGATTTAGACCCAACCATAGTACCGAAACCGCATTAATTAGAGTAGTTAACGAGTTATTAATGTCTTCTGATAATGGATGTGTCTCTTTTCTTGTTTTATTAGATCTTAGTGCAGCGTTTGATACGGTCGATCAGAACATTTTACTGGAGAGGCTAGAAAATACAGTAGGTGTTAAAGGACTCGCACTCTCTTGGTTTCAATCATATCTGACTGACCGCTCGCAATTTGTTTATGTAAATAATAAATGCTCAGAAACAACAAAAGTAAAGTGTGGTGTTCCACAGGGGTCGGTACTGGGACCGCTATTATTTACACTCTATATGCTTCCACTAAGAGAAATTATTCATAAACATGGCATAAACTTTCACTGCTATGCAGATGACACACAGCTGTATATATCAGCCAAACCAAATGATACTGACACAATCAGTAAGATAGAAGATTGTGTAAACGATATAAAAAACTGGATGCCGTGTAATTTTCTTTTACTTAATTCAGATAAAACTGAGGTTTTACTTGTTGGCTCTAAAGCTGTGAGGGACGAGTTGTCTAACCTGGTGCTAAACCTAAACACGTTCTCTGTTACTCCCAGCCCAGATGTAAAAAATTGGGTGTCACAATAGATTCAGATCTCTCATTTGATACACACATTAATAATATTACTAGAGTTGCTTTCTATCATTTGCGTAATATTTCTAAAATAAGAAATATACTATCTGTTAAAGACGCCGAAAAACTGATCCATGCGTTTATAACTTCTCGGTTAGATGATTGTAATGCTCTTCTAACAGGATGTTCTGGTAGATCCATAAACAAACTCCAGTTAGTTCAAAATGCAGCAGCTCGAGTGCTAACTAGAACAAAAAAATTTGATCATATTAGTCCTGTTCTATCATCTCTACACTGGCTGCCAGTTAAATTCCGCATTGATTACAAAATACTTTTACTAACCTATAAAGCGCTACATGGTCTGGCTCCACAGTATCTGAGTAAACTTATTAGTCACTACAACCCAGCGCGTCCACTTCGTTCACAACATGCAGGGTTACTTATAGTTCCTAGAATTAAAAAGACCACAGCTGGTGGAAGAGCATTTTCTTACAAAGCTCCACAACTCTGGAATAATCTTCCTGCCTCTGTTCGGGATTCGGACACAGTCTCAATGTTTAAGTCTAGACTGAAAACATATTTATTTTCTCAGGCTTTTGATTAGTATAGACAGAGGCGCAGAGCTTGGGGGTTCTTGGTCATAGAAACTTGTGGTGATCAGGGATGTTGGGTTGCTGTCGTTCTGCCTCTCTTGTCCGATCACTCAGGTTTGGGTAGGAGAGGTGGGCGCTGATGTCCTGTGAAAGCCTTCATGACCTTGTTACCTGCTCGCTCTCCCTTTTAGTTATGCTGTAATAATTAGGGCTGCCGGAGTCTAAAACTCTCTGTAAAACTGTTTTACTCAACTAGCATTGTACATTATTAACTACATTCTCTGTTGTTTTACTCCAAAGGCGTTCTGATGGAAACCTGTTTACCCGCCGAGGTTAAGAATTAAAGTCGAGACTGCCGTGACAACTATGCTGCTCCTGCCGGATGTGACTGGTCTGGAGTAATTGCACCAAGAATGACAAGAAATCACCACAGACTTTATTAAAGACTAGAGCGAATAACAACTCTATCATTATTATTTATTTATTACCAGTTATAACTTTTAGATCATTTAATTCTGTGTTCGTATGCTCTGTGTAAATCGTGTATTTATTTAAAGTTTCCTCCAGGCCACCCAAGAAGGACGGTCCCTGCTGAGTCTGGTTCCTCTCAAGGTTTCTTCCTGTAATTTTCAGGGAGTTTTTCCTTGCCACAGTCGCCCTCAGCTTGCTCAACAGGGGTTTTTGTATCTGTTGGTCCTGGATTTTGTAAAGTTGCTTTGAGACAATGTCTATTGTAAAAAGCGCTATATAAATAAAGTTGACTTGACTCAAGTTTCATCCTTGCAGTTTCACCACTTCTTCTTCTATTGAAGAGAATGACTTTAGTGAGTGTCAGCTTACACAAGTTTGTGTAGCTCTTGATCTCAGACATTTTATTAAGAGCATCATAAAAGTTGGTCATTTCTGAATTTAAAAATGAGTGCAAGGTTTTGACATCTTCTGTGAAGGGTAAAACTTGTGTCTTGTTCATTTTTGCCTCACTGAGGGTTGTACATGCTGCGGCTGAAATTGATTCATTCCATTTGTACTCATGCAAAACCCTGAAGTTGCGTGCAAATTTTGCAAGGTCATCTCGGCCCGTTATGATGCCATTGCATTCCACTGAAGTGGCAATTTTAACCAAACTGTGACCAAGCTTCAGAGCAAGCGATGGAGTCTTGTAACTGTTGGTCTCTTCACAGTAACCAGCAGTGGCTTTCACAGCCTTAATAAGATGGGGGAAATTTGAGGGCTTGACAAAATCTTCAATACACCTAATTGGCGTCAGTCTTCTCACCTCCAGAAGCAGGCGTCCCACCTCACGCATCTTCTGTCTAATGTAATCATTTTTAGTGGCACTTGGCTTTAGTTTATTAAACATCTGCTCACCGAGCAAAATTATGTATTTTTCATTTTTTACCAGAGTACTAACTTCATCGTGCTTAATATCACAGATAATTTTCTGAAATCCTTTAGTGATGTCAGCAGGAAGTTTGTAGTTTAGTGACTGCACTCTTGTTTTGACAGCTGTAGACTCATTACCTTTGGGGTTCTGTGGACAGTTCTTAATGTGCCTATAGAGTGACTTCCTTGCATATAAACCTTGACAGTGGATACAGTGTGTAAAACTATCAGCAGATCCAGATTTCTTGGGCCTTCTACAGGCCACCAAATGTCCCTTACCCTCATCTGCTACAGCAGTATTATGCAAAAAAATTGCCCCTGCTTTTTAACAAACGTAAATGTTGTCTTCTTGCTTTTGATTTCTTGTCAAAGGCAAATGCTTTTGCCACTTCAGCTTCTCCAGAATGTACAGACTGTAGATGTCTTGCTATTTTAGAATAGGGTCGTTTACAATAAAGGCAATATTGCTTCTTACCATAACGCCAAGTTGGATTTTCAAAGTCTGGGATTGGAGAGACATTAAAAGATCTCTTAATTGAAGGATCATTAATGTCAGTATCTTATGAAGAATTCTGACCAAAAACATTGTCTGTGCTTCCTGAAGACTTATTTTCTGCTGGTGTCTTTTGCTGGTTCTTTCTTGCTTCATTTTTGCATTTATTTGGCTTTGCTCCTTCGTGTAGAATTGTGTCAGTATGTGGATCATTAAAAGTAACAGTCAGAGAAGTCACTGTTGAAGTCACTGGAAACATCTGTTTCTGGTACATAGTCCTTGTCACTGTAGTCAGTTATCTCAGAACACTCGGAGCAATCATCAATATCAGTAGAAATCTAAAAAAAGAAAGTCATATGCCATGTTTAGATTATTTTGAAATTTATTTATGTTATTTCGATAATATTTATGTTATTATCGAATTTAAGCATAATTATGCCTTATTTATCATTTCAATTATCAAATGTCAGATAAAAAAAACAAACTTTTAACTGGTAACCAATTACATGGTGAGTAAAAGAGATAAAGGTAATGCCAGAGTTACAGTTTATTAAATAAATGTGCTTGTGCTTTACGAATATTCATACACTCAAATTAAATGACTTAAAATGACTAATTTAACTGGCACAGCTGCATTTAATATAGAAAAGGGTTAGCAAGTTGTGTATTACCACTAGGTAGAAACAACAATTTTACCTCTGCTTTAGTCAGGTCTTCCCTCTCTTCATCAGTATCCAAGAAAGAATCGTGATCAGAAACTGCTCTTTACGGTCTGAAGATCAGCATTTACATTCTAATAGAAGAAAGATATTTAAACTAAACATAAAATTACAAAATATTAAACTTACTATGAACTAAATAGAAGATTGATTTTTTTTAATTGAATTGTAATTATGCTAAGCTACAATATCAGGACTCGACACACACACACTTTCACCCCAAAAAGTGTCTTAGAAAGTCATTTTCAGGACCTCCGTTTACTGACTGTTTAACTGGTTTAAAGTGTTTATTAAGGTGGAATTATTTACATTGTATGTGTTTAAACTGTGTTTAAATAATGCATGTTTACCTTCACCGCTCTGATTTCTCCTCTCTGCCCATCAGAACAGTCAGGTTCAGCAGGTGACTTGCTGGTTTTTGTCTTTTCCTAAAAAGTTAGAATGAAATAAGACATGAATACATTACAGTAGCATTAATAACACCAATCTATTTAGTATAGATAAAATTATATTTAATATATGGGATTTTTAAGTTAAAATCAGAAAACTAAACTAAACTAATTTTATGTTTAAACTACTATAGTGCTTGCTTTACATTTACCTGTGAACGCCATGGCCAAGATGAATCTCCATAATTAAATGTTAATTCTTCCCCTGGAGCAATGTTCTGAACCGCAAACAAGCACAAGTGTGGCCTTCCATTAACGATTATTTTCTTTATGTTACAGTTTGGGTTTCTGTGAGCATCATTTACTAATCTTCCCAGATTCTTCTCTATAGAAGCATCCAAGCTGAAAAAAGTTTTATAATCAAAAACTGTAAACACAATTGAAGGTTTATTTTATGGATAATAAATTGCACAGGTTATTCTGAAAAAAATAAATCTTAATTCACAGCTATATATTTTTAAATGCCTTTCATTTGTTTAAACCGTTGTACAGTATGGTTTACTGTAATGTAAAAGCTCAGAAACAGCTAAACTAAGCCTAAAAAATACTGTAAATAGCAGCAACTTACCAGAAATTCTGTCTATTCCATTCAAAGTCAAACAAAAAACTATTTTGTCTTTCTGAGTATCTTCTTTGTCTTTCAAAGGACTCCTGTTGCGAAATAAGGTCCCCTCGATATTCGAGGACAAAGCTTCCTTTTTCAATAAGCACAAGAGCAAATACTCCCCTTCCTAGCATAAAAATCAGATATTATTTACTCTAAGAAAAAAAAAAAAACTGTTTAAATGTCATTCATATTAACCATTCAGTCAACGTACCACTACTTTAAAGAAAGAGACTGTAAAATAATACTGCAAAACTACTGTAAAGAAAGAAAAATTAGACCTACCTTTATACTCGTTAATAAATCTCTCTTCAAACCATGGTTTATCTGTGCCTGAAAGAATGTGTTCAACAGCATCTTTTGTGGGGCTTCGCCTAGTTCTTCTTGACATCGTTCTTCCATACAGAATCCAACTTGAAGCTATGAATTAAAAGAAATACATAAAAAATATAATTTATAACATACTCATTCATGACCAAATAACTCTAACCACTTAGTGTACTGTAACATTATGAAATGAATATGCCTCCCTTCATCCTTACTGATGAAGTTTTATATTCATGCATAATATTTTTACAGCAGTTTTGCAAAGAGGCAATTTTTTGTCCTCAGGGACAAATGCATTAGAATATTAAGGACCTCTTAAAGGTTAATTATTTGGGTTTTAGATTTACAAGAAGGGGGTTATAATGTTATGCCTGATTGGTGTATGCTATTACTAATATTGTTTAGTAATACCTCTTATCCAAAATCAAAATGTAAATGCATTTTATTTAACTTGTACCTGTAACCTGTACCTGACAATGATATTTGAACAATAACAGGTAACATATACTATTTTAATTGTATTTTTATTATGTTTCCGATGTGAAAGTTGCATATTAAATAGTGGGTTAAGACCCGAAATTCATTGAATCCTACTCCTTTAGGACCCTGTCTTGCAAAGACGTTCTTTCGCTGATATCCGCCCACTTGCGGCATAAGCCCCTCCTACTTGCGGGTACCCGCCCACTTGCGGCATAAGCCCCTCCTACTCACGGTTCTCTGGTCTGCAGAGTAGAGGTGGGCGATACCGGGAATTTTGGTATCGATCCGATACCAAGTAAATGCAGGGCCAGTTTTGCCGATATTGATACCGATACCGATACTTTTTCATATTTAAGCTTCATAGATCCAAAGGATCCAAAAGACCTAGGATAGAATTTCGCCAAACATTGTACGTGACAACAAAATACTTTATTATCACAATCAACATTTTTGTTTAGAAACAATGGAACAGTAACAAAACAAAGTTTGCCTTAACATTAGGAAAATAAATCTTTTTTGAGGTAGAAAAGGAGAAACCACAATACAAAAATAAAATAAAAATTCTCCCCTCACTAGACATCTTTTCTAGTTCTTTCTTTTTTTCTTTCTTTTTTCAAATAGAATTGTTCTTAGGAAAAACAATAAAAAATAAGGAATTTTCTTCCTTTCAGTGCAATTCTGTTTTTTTCTTAAATAAACAGAGTGTAAAAAAATATCACTCAACACAACTTAAAACAAAATCTCCTGAGGTAGAGGGCTGACAAACCACAATACAACAAAATTAACACACCACAACAAATACTGTAAACAGTTTCAAACTTATTCTGTTTTTCAAGTCGAACAATACAAGAAAATAATACAAAGAATAAGGAATTTCTTCCCTTCAGTGCACTTCTGGCTTTGAACAAAATAAAAACAATAAGTGAAAATTAAATAAAGAAAGTATAAATAAAGAAAGAATAAGTTAAGGGCCCACAGGCCCCCCCCTGTTGAGAACAAAGGATTAGAGGTTTTTATTTAAGAACAGTATCATGTCTCTCTCCGTACTGTGACGTGTCGACTCGAGGAGAGCGCTGAGTGGGCGGGTCAGGCTGAGCCTACCTGCTTGGTTTTTCTGAATGCTGATCTTACATTTACATTTTCAGCATTTATCAGACGCTTTTATCCAAAGCGACTTACACAATGAGCTGAACACGATGAGCAATTGAGGGTTAAGGGCCTTGCTCAGGGACCCAACAGTGGCAACTTGGTGGTAGTGGGGCTTGAACCGGCAACCTTCTGTTTACTAGTCCAGTACCTTAACCACTGAGCTATCACTACCTGCATGGACGGGGGGGGGGGGGGGGGGGGGAAGGGGTGCGTTGCTCCGTGCTGTGTGACTCAACGCTACTCTTATAGACAGAGATACTTTGATGAATCCGCGTGCGCAGCAGTCAGTGCGTGCGGGAGAGAAAAAAAGCTTGAGTATCGATCTTTTTACACAAGTATTGCTCAATATCAATACCAGCGTTGGTATCGATATTATCGATATTTGGATCGATCCGCCCACCTCTACTGCAGAGATACATACTTGTCTTGAAGTGGGGTAAAACTTTTTCGCGCGTCCACTAGTTGGCGTGCACACTCGTGAGCCAAAAGTGCTACACCCACATTCCAGTATGTTTCAGGCCTGAGGAAAATTTTAGGACATCAAAAAAACTGATGGCGTGGTCAGAAAAATCAGGACCTCATTTTAGGTCCTAACATGCGCCGAGGTCCTGATAGTGTTGGTGTGTTTTCTGATTAAAGTCCTGACTTTTCACAAAAACACACGCGCGCACACACACACACACACACACACACAGAGCTTTCTTTGTATTTTTTTTTGTGGTCATGACTCGAGGCAAGTAAAGCAGAACACAAAAGGAAGTGAAGACGGTTTTTCGTTATGCAAATCAACTGCATATAAGGTTGGGGTATTCAACACCAGCTCAGCCCAGTGGAAGAAGGTCTTTGTTCAGCAGTAAAAGAGGTAAGTGCACGTTTACTTATTTACTGAAAAATGTCAAATATAAAACTACATAAGTTAAAAATATTTATAATAATATAAATATACATATATATGTATAATTTGTTAATAATATTAATGTACATAAATGTTAATTTCTGTGTATAATGGCAGTGCTGAGATATCAGTAAGTTTCCTGTGACTGAATGGTGATTGAGTTCTGAGTTTTTTAGATCGATTTTTAGTTCGATTTTTAGAAAACTCACAATAAACGTCTAAAAGAACCAAAAAAGAAAGAAACAAAATGCTGTAAAAAGTATGTTTGTATTTGCCCAGTTCTATTTTTTCTATTCTTTCATGTATATCACTCTTCTATGTTTCAGATCATCAAACTAGTGTTAATATCAAATAAACCTCAATAAAGTTTATACTGATTTCTACAGAGGGGTCACTAACAAAAAAAATATGTGAAGAGCAAAATCCGTACCCACGGTTTAGTGATCCGTACCCATGGTTTAGTAATCTGTACCCACGGTTTAGTAATCCGTACCCATGGTTTAGTAATCTGTACCCTCGGTTTAGTAATCCGTACCCACGGTTTAGTAATCCGTACCCTTGGAATTCGTACCCACGGTTTAGGAAACCGTATCCACGGTTTAGTAATCCGTACCCACGGTTTAGTAATCTGTACCCACGGTTTAGTGATCCGTACCCATGGTTTAGTTATCTGTACCCTCGGTTTAGTAATCTGTACCCATGGTTTAGTTATCTGTACCCACGGTTTAGTAATCCGTACCCTCGGTTTAGTTATCTGTACCCTCGGTTTAGTTATCTGTACCCACGGTTTAGTAATCCGTACCCTCGGTTTAGTTATCTGTACCCTCGGTTTAGTAATCTGTACCCATGGTTTAGTTATCTGTACCCACGGTTTAGTAATCCGTACCCTCCATTTAGTAATCCGTACCCTCGGTTTAGTAATCTGCACCTTTGGTTTAGTAATCTGTACCCTCGGTTTAGTAATCCGTACCTTCGGTTTAGTAATCTGTACCCTTGGATTTGTAAACTGCACCCACGGATTTGTAAACTGTACCCTCAGTTTTAAAATCCGACCGCGGTCACGCTATCTGCGCTAAAAGTTTTTACTGTGCGTCTAAACCCCATTTTACGGTAATACAGTTGTGAAGCATTGAAGAGGATAAATCAGCTCTTTACAGCTTAATATACAAAACCTACCGAGTTCTGATACACAAACATTTACCAGAAAGAAAAGTTACAACCTACATGTAGATCTAAAACGTTACATTCAGACCTTCTGTTATTAATAAAATCTATACATTTTTAAAACCACTTTCCTACCTACTCGTTATACATCCTTCTATTTATATTTTAACTACATAAGCACATACCATGGTAAAATTATACAAATGGATCATTTTAAAATTCCATTAAAAACAAGTGGAATTGTTATAGATTCATTTTAGAGCTCTAATAAAATGAGCAAATCTAATAATTATCAAATCACTCCACTATATTTTTGAAGAGCATCAACTCTGTTATTAATGAAATACATTTCAGAAATTTTTACTGTAGTAATCTGGGCTGATGGGATGGCAAACTTATTAAAAAGTCAAATCAAAGTGTTATTAAACGCCACCCCCACAATCATAAAGAACTCTAGTACTCATCTTGTGATTTACTTTAGGAATTGAGAATAATAGGGCTACAAACCGTGTGTCTGTTCGGTTGTTTCAAGACCACACTTTGAAGTCAAATAAAATAATCAAATCACATTGTTATCAAATGACCCCCATCCACTCATAAAGTACACTTACTGTAATTCTTATCTTGGTATTTTAAGACGGTTTTACTGTAAGAATTGGGAGTAATGGGATGGCAAACCTACGTAAAGTGAAATGTACAGTATAAATATCTGAGCCAGTAGAACAGTAAGTATTCTTCAAGTGTCTGGTGGGGTGATTTGATAATTATTAGATTTGCTCATTTTATTAGAGCTCTAAAATGAATCTATAACAATTCCACTTGTTTTTAATGGAATTTTAAAATGATCCATTTGTATAATTTTACCATGGTATGTGCTTATGTAGTTAAAATATAAATAGAAGGATGTATAACGAGTAGGTAGGAAAGTGGTTTTAAAAATGTATAGATTTTATTAATAACAGAAGGTCTGAATGTAACGTTTTAGATCTACATGTAGGTTGTAACTTTTCTTTCTGGTAAATGTTTGTGTATCAGAACTCGGTAGGTTTTGTATATTAATTAAGCAGTAAAGAAATATTTTACCCTCTTCAATGCTTCACAACTGTATTACCGTAAAATGGGGTTTAGATGCACAGTAAAACTTTTAGTGCAGATAGCGTGACCGCGGTCGGATTTTAAAACTAAGGGTACAGTTTACAAATCCGTACATATGGATTACTAAACTGTGGGTACAGATTACTAAACTGAGGGTACAGTTTACAAATCCGTGGGTACAGTTCAAAATTGCGTGGGTACAGTTCACAAATCCATGGGTACGGATTACAAATCCGTGGATACAGATTTTGCTCTTCACATATTTTTTTCCATTAGTGACCCCTAAGGGGCTCCGTAGATTTCAATTGTTAAATGAAAAATACTGTTCGGTCTTACCAGACTGTGTGAAAAAGTATTCGCTCCCTGAGCTACTAAATCAACCAGTTGACCAAACATCCAGACATGATGACTGTCAGACCTCCTGAATCTAAACATCACTAAAATAGTGATTTGTAAACTGTACCCACGGATTTGTAATCCGTACCCTCAGTTTAGTAATCTGTACCCACAGTTTAGTAATCCATATGTACGGATTTGTAAGCTGTACCCTTAGTTTTAAAATCCGACCACGGTCACGCTATCTGTGTATAGAACCGGTGTGTTTGCTATCATGGAGCAGAACATGATGCAACATTTCAAACAAACTACCTATCTAAAAAAAAAAAAAAAAAAAAAAAAAAAAAAAAAAATTTCCTTCAGGATAAATAAAGTATCTATCTATCTATCTATCTATCTATCTATCTATCTATCTATCTATCATCTATCTATCTATCTATCTATCTATCTATCTATCTATCTATCTATCTATCTTTTTACAATACACATTATCTCAAAGCAACTTTACAGAATCCAGGACTGACAGACCAAAAGCCCTTGTTGAGCAGCCGAGGGCGACAGTGGCACGAAAAACTCCCTTTAAATTGCAGGAAGAAACCTTGAGAGGAACCAGACTCAGTGGAGACCTCCTTTCTTCTTGAGTGGCCTGGAGGATACTTTAAATAAATAGGATTTACACAAATCATACTAACACAGAATTAAACTGAACTAAATGTTACAACTAGCAAAATAACTGGAGTTTTAGTCCAGTCTGTGATACCAGAAGAACGTTGTGTTTTTGTGCAACAGTAGTTCCAAGCTTACTGGACTAGCAGTTAGAAGGTGGCTGGTGTAAGCTCCACATTTGCCTAGTCACCACTGCTGGACCTTTAGGCAATGCTCTTAAACCTTGATGGCTTGGATCAATCATTATCCAAAGTGGTCTTTCAGTTGAAGCCCAGCATTTCTTTTCTTCAGTACACCACACATTCACATTTTCCAAAGCGACTTACAGGGGTAAGGGCTCAGTGAAGAGATGTTTTAAGCAATGATTTGAAATGTGTGAGGGAGGAAGCAGAGTGGAGAGTAAGAGGGAGGGAATTCCAGAGGCGAGGGGCAGCACAGCTGAATGAACGGCCGCCCATAGTAGCCCACTTGAACCTTGGTACAGCCAATAGATCGGAGCCAGAGGACCTAAGATTGCGGAAGAGTGGTAAGTGAGTAAGTCGGCTAAGTATACCGGGGCCAGGTCATGTAGAGCCTTAAACGTGAGTAGGAGTATTTTATATTTCATCCTCAAGAAGGAGGGTAACCAGTGCAGTTTAGCCAAGACAGGTGTAATATGGTCACATTTTTTGGAAAAGGTTAGGATCTGAGCAGCAGCATTTTGGATGCGTTGAAGGGAGCGGAGAGTTTTGGCAGGAAGCCCATATAAAATTGAATTGCAGTAGTCAAGCCGGGAGGTAACTAGAGCATGTACCAGAGTCTCAGCAGAGTCTTGCGAAAGCAGAGGACGTAGGCGAGAGATATTGCGCAGGTGAAAATAGGCGGATTTGGAAACCGATGCTAGATGAGAGTCAAAAGACAGGTGTGAATCGAAGAGGACACCAAGATTGTGGGCACAATTTGTAAGACAGATGACAGTGGAACCAATATTAAGAGCAGCATCTGAGAAAGTAGAGAGGGCAGATTTGGGGTCAATATAAAGAAGCTCTGTTTTATGCGCATTAAGCATTAAGTAATTGTTATGCAGCCAGAAATGTAACTTTTGTATGCAACTGGTAAGCGAGGGAGGAGGCACGGGGTCAGAGGGTTTGAAGCTAATATATAGCTGAGTATCGTCAGCATAGCAATGGAAGCTCAGACCATACTGGCGTACAATGCGGCCAAGAGGGAGCATGTAGATGGGGAAGAGGAGGGGTCCAAGGACTGATCCCTGGGGTACACCTTGTAGAAAAGGAACGGTAGCTGATGATTGGTGACCAATACGAACAAATTGACACCTGCCAGTGAGATACGACTTAAACCAGGAGAGAGCTGTTGTCCATGAGACCAATCTCAGACAGACGTGCCAATAAAATGTTATGATTAATTTGGATCTTTGAATTTGGATATTTGCATCCAGGTAGTCGAGCAGCTGGGAGGCTACAACTCTTTCTAGAATTTTAGCGAGGAATTGAAGGTTGGAAATGGGCCTAAAATTGCTGAGTATGGACTGGTCTAATCCGGGTTTCTTGATGACAGGGGTGACAGCAGCAAGTTTCAAGTCACCAGGAACCAATCCAGAGCTAAGTGAAAGATCAACAATGTGGGAGATGGGAACAGATAGAGTAGAACAGCAGAGTTTGAGAAGGGCAGTAGGAGCAGGGTCAAGGAAAGAGGTGGCAGATTTCGATGTAGATATAATTCTCTCAATGGTACCGGCGTCAACAGTGGAGAAACACGGGAACGAGCAAGAGGAAGGAGAAATGTAAGAACCGGATTTTGAGGAGACACTTTATCTTGAAAGAAAATGAGAAAGGAGTTACAGAGATCAGACGAGGCAGTGAAAAGAGTTGGATGGGGGACACAGAAGCTTATTAACAATAGAAAAAAGTTGAGACGTTATTGCCAGCTTTTTTAGGGCTCAGAATCTTAACCACCATGTATTCAAAAGAAGAAACCTTTGGGGAGTTACAGATACAGAGATTAATAGCCTGGGAGAAGAGCACAGCCAAGCCGCCGTCTCTCCCAGAGGCCCTAGGGGACGAAAGATGCTTAAATCCCACCGGTGCAGCTGTGTTCAGATGGATATAGTCATTAGGCTGTTGCCAGGTTTCAGTCAGAAAGAGAAGGTCAATGTTTTTATGAGTAATGCAATCACTGAGTAGAACAGCCTTGTCAGTGAGTGAACGACAGTTAAATAGTGCCATAGTGAGCAAGCAATTATGAGAAGACAGAGCAGGTGGGACGTTAGGACGAGGTATCGCACGTAGTACGCCAGGATCAGCGCCGCGAGGATGCCAGGATGAACGCTTCCTGGGACGACGATCAGTAGCAAAATAGCACTGATATCGTTGAATAAAAAGGGAAAAAAGAAAGTAGACCGGAGTGGAGCGGCAATCATAACAACCGGCGCGCGTCATACCCAAACCGGAAGGTAGCTTTACCTTCAATAAAGCTTGAATACAATTCTGACCAATTTTTATTCTATTCTTATGTCGCATTTTTTGTTTGACAATAAATTCCAATAAACATTCAAATGTATTTAACATGTAATCATGTAATTAAATTTTTTTTTCCCTTCTTACAGGAGTGAATAAGTAAAAACTGCTGTTTCATTAAACACACCAAGCAACTGGAGCTGAGCTACAATAACTGTAACACAAACATCAGAAGCTGATCTGTTCATACTGTAACAATGAGTCAAGATTCTGACGTAACTGCAATATTAGAGGCTTCAGGAGAGTCCACTTTGGAAAGAGCATATGAAAAAGCACAAGAGAAACAGGACCAGTTGAATAACGTCTCACTGGACGTTGCTGTAACTGGAGAATCAGGAGCAGGAAAGTCGACTTTCATTAATGCAATCAGAGGACTGAGAGATGATGATGAAGGTGCAGCTGCAACTGGAGTTACTGAAACCACCACTGAACCAACCCCTTACCTACACCCAACAATGCCTAATGTGACTTTCTGGGACCTTCCAGGAATTGGAACCAAAAAGTTTAAGGTTAAAAAATATCTTAAGAAGATGCAGTTTGCCAGGTATGATTTCTTCATCATCATCTCATCAGGGAGACTTGGAGAGAACGACGTCCTGCTGGCCAAAAAGATCAAAAAGAAGAAAAAGCTGTTTTACTTTGTCAGATCAAAGATAGACGTTGACGTCGCACAAGAAGAGAAGAAACGAGACTTCAACAGAGAAGAAACTCTGGCAAAAATTAGGAACGACTGCCTGGCACATTTGAAGGACTTTAAAAATCCTAAAGTTTTTCTCATTTCCTCCTATGATGATTCTGCATTTGATTTTGAGGAGCTTGAGGGCACACTGATGTCAGAGCTTCCAGAGCATAAACGATACGCTCTAATAGAGTCAGTACCAGTCACTTCTGTGGCCATACTGAAGAGGAAAGTCAGAATGTTTAAGATAGCAGCCTGGGTTGCAGCCGCTTCCTCTGGTGGAGTTGCAGCAGCTCTAGTACCTGATCTAACATTAGCATGTGATGTTGGCATTCTAGTGACTTTCTTTACTAGTTGCTACTTCTCGTTTGGCCTTGATGATGAATCAATTGAAAGTCTCTCAAAACGAGTCAACAAGCCACATTTAACATCTTTGAAAAAATCTTCACTTGTAGAGGCACTGGTGTCAAAATCAGCCACAAGATTAGATGAAGATTTACCTGAGAAGTATCGGCGCAATTTGAAACCTGGTGTAGTAAATGCTGTAGCAGCAGGATATTCTTTTAATAGTACATATAAGCTCCTGAAGAGTGGACTGGAAGAGCTTGAAGCGGATGCGCTGATGATACTGAGGGAGGCCGGGTTAGAGTAATGTACTGATGGTACTGAGAGAGGCCGGGTTAGAGTAATGTACTGATGGTACTGATGGTTAGAGTAATGTACTGATGGTTAGAGTAATGTACTGATGGTTAGAGTAATGTACTGATGGTACTGAGAGAGGCCGGGTTAGAGTAATGTACTGATGATACTGAGGGAGGCCGGGTTAGAGTAATGTACTGATGATACTGAGGGAGGCCGGGTTAGAGTAATGTACTGATGGTACTGAGAGAGGCGGGGTTAGAGTAATGTACTGATGGTACTGAGAGAGGCCGGGTTAGAGTAATGTACTGATGGTACTGATGGTTAGAGTAATGTACTGATGGTTAGAGTAATGTACTGATGGTTAGAGTAATGTACTGATGGTACTGAGAGAGGCCGGGTTAGAGTAATGTACTGATGATACTGAGGGAGGCCAGGTTAAAGTAATGTACTGATGGTTAGAGTAATGTACTGATGGTACTGATGGTTAGAGTAATGTACTGATGGTACTGAGAGAGGCGGGGTTAGAGTAATGTACTGATGGTACTGAGAGAGGCCGGGTTAGAGTAATGTACTGATGGTACTGAGAGAGGCCGGGTTAGAGTAATGTACTGATGGTTAGAGTAATGTACTGATGGTGTTGATGGTTAGAGTAATGTACTGATGGTACTGATGGTTAGAGTAATGTACTGATGGTACTGATGGTTAGAGTAATGTACTGATGGTACTGATGGTTAGAGTAATGTACTGATGGTACTGATGGTTAGAGTAATGTACTGATGGTACTGAGAGAGGCTGGGTTAGAGTAATGTACTGATGGTACTGAGAGAGGTGGGGTTGGAGTAATGTACTGATGGTACTGAGGGAGGCCGGGTTAGAGTAATGTACTGATGGTACTGATGGTTAGAGTAATGTACTGATGGTACTGATGGTTAGAGTAATGTACTGATGGTACTGATGGTTAGAGTAATGTACTGATGGTACTGATGGTTAGAGTAATGTACTGATGGTACTGATGGTTAGAGTAATGTACTGATGGTACTGAGAGAGGCTGGGTTAGAGTAATGTACTGATGGTACTGATGGTTAGAGTAATGTACTGATGGTGTTGATGGTTAGAGTAATGTACTGATGGTACTGATGGTTAGAGTAATGTACTGATGGTACTGATGGTTAGAGTAATGTACTGATGGTACTGATGGTTAGAGTAATGTACTGATGGTACTGATGGTTAGAGTAATGTACTGATGGTACTGAGAGAGGCTGAGTTAGAGTAATGTACTGATGGTACTGAGGGAGGCCGGGTTAGAGTAATAAGTGTGATGAGTTAGATTTGCTTTTGTAGGAACCTCTTACAGGTTGAATATATAATCAGAGGAATTATATCAGCAACACATCATTTTATTTTTCACAATCAGATTTAACAGAACATACTCGCTTTATTAACACATTTGATTTCATGTATTGTGAATTATAATATTGTGATCAGATTTGTTTTGTCTCGTTTGTAGTTTGTTTCAGAATGAAATCTGCTTAAAATGATAAAATAATGGCTGGGTAGCGTTTTAATCTTCTATCAGAATAACGGGATTTTATTTACCATGTTATTTCTTTATATACTTCATATACTTGTTTTAGTTGGAGTCTAGATGTGCGTTGGAGTTAAAATGTGCAAATCAGTACAATGTATTTTATTATCAATAAAAATACCTTAAAACGTCGAGTGTCTGGTTTACTGACAGACCACAAAAAGTACATTTCTGATGATTCCTTTTGGTTGCTCCCGTGTTTAGGAGTCACCACAGCAGCTCATTTATTCACATGTTCCATTTCTCAGTTTTTATGCAAGATGCATTTCAATATGTAACCCTCATACTGATCCAGGCTTGGGATCGGCACTAAAGAAGCGGAGATATTTGTCCCTCAGACAGCAAGGTTTACGTAACACCATGAACAAGTCACATTACATTTGTATAGTGCTTTTTACACTACATTTACATCGTCAGCATTTATCCAAAGCAACTTACAGTACTGTGACTAAACAACTGAGGATTAAGGCCCAACAGCAGCAACCTGGCAGGGGTGGGGCATGAACCAGTGACCTTTTGATTACTAGTCCAGTACCCTAACTGCTAGGCTATAACTGTCCTATAGACGCCGTCTCAAAGCACCTTTACAGAATCCAAGACCAACAGACAGAAACCTCCAGTTGAGCAGCCAAGAGCAACTCTTGACACGGACCGGCTTCATACTCACACCTACGAGCTCAAAATATTTTGTACATCAACACAATCCCTGAGACAGGGTACACAGGGTAAAGAGAACTGGCCCACATGCACTGGGCGTGGGCTAGGGTAAGTCATATTTCAGCAACACTCACTCTGCATCCTCACTACTGCTTATTTATGTGAAACCTGTCACGCTTGGAGCCTCAGTGTGATCCTGTGCTCCAGTGTGCCACGCCCTTCTCTCCCCAGTCTCCAGCCAGCCTCCCTCTCCTGATTGGTTAGCTGGGGCTAATTAGCCCCAGCTGCTACTATTTAGGAGAGGCTCAGGGAAAGGCTGGTTGGAGACTATTGCATGGTAACTCTGTTTGCGTCTGGGATCTCGGCTCCTGGTACTCTGTCCGTTCTCGCTCTGTTTGCTCTGTTTGCTCTGTTTGCTCTGTTTGCTCTGTTTGCTCTGTTTGCTCTGTTTGCTCTGTTTGCTCTGTTTGCTCTGTTTGCTCTGTCTGCTCTGTTTGACCTGTTTGCTCTGTTTGCTCTGTCTGCTCTGTCTGCTCTGTTTGACCTGTTTCGTCGGTTTCGCCTGTTTCGTCTGTTTAACCTGTTTAGCCTGTTTGTTTGCCCCGTTAGCCTGTTTAGCCCCGTTAGCCTGTTTAGCCTGTCCGTTAACCTGTTTAGTCTGTTTAGCCTGTTTGTTTGCCCCGTTAGCCTGTTTAGCCCCATTAGCCTGTTTAGCCTGTTTGTTTGCCCCGTTAGCCTGTTTAGCCCCGTTAGCCTGTTTAGCCTGTCCGTTAGCCTGTTTAGCCCCGTTAGCCTGTTTAGCCTGTCCGTTAACCTGTTTAGTCTGTTTAGCCTGTTTGTTTGCCCCGTTAGCCTGTTTAGCCCCGTTAGCCTGTTTCGCCTGTTTGTTTGCCCCGTTAGCCTGTTTAGCCCCGTTAGCCTGTTTAGCCTGTCCGTTAGCCTGTTTAGCCTGTCCGTTAGCCTGTTTAGTCTGTTTAGCCGGTTTAGTCTTTGTTTCGCCTGTCCGTTAGTCCTGTTCAGTCCTGTTCTGTCAGTTTACCCTGTCTTGTCTTTATTATTATTAAATATAGTTTCTGTCACACATCTCCGCGCTTGTGTCCGCCCCTCCTGTCCGTCTAGCCCACAAACCGTTACAGAATAGTCTCCCAATAGGACACAGCGAGATGTTACTGGTTTATACTTTCCCAGACTTTGGCTCTATGAGGTTTCCTCAAGTCTTCCCGCTTAGTAGGCCGGCTCCTTATGATGGAAGCAACCATAGGGTTGAAGGCTTCCTTCTACAGAGCCAGCTCTACCTGCAGAACCTTCTGGACCCCCAGCCAACTGAAATCGACAAGGTTCGATTTATGATGTCTCGGCTGAGGGGTGCTGCTCGTGAGTGGGCTAAGCAGCTTTGGTCTGACAGGGGAGTTGAGCTGAACTCGGTGAGGGATTTCGAGGGCCTCATGAGAACCAAATGTTCATGTGGCAAAGTGCCCACTGCAGCTTATACCTGGCATCCAGTGCCCACTGGGGAGGTTAAATTTTCCCCAGTGCCCACTGCGGATGTGGTCCAGGAGCCAGTGCCCGCTTATAAAGCTCGTGACTGTCCCAAGTCCACGTTAGGAGCCAGTCAATCTTATTTAGGTCCTGTTTCCTGTTTCAACCCCAAGGGCTCCGGGGGTCCTTCTGTGTGTTCGCCGGCTCCAGTCCCGTGTACTCAGGTTCAGATGAGTCCAGTTTCTCCAGGGTCCAAACAGCTGGCTTCTGACGCATATCCAGGGTCCAAGCAGCTGATTTCGGACGCCTCTCCAGTGTTTTCGCAGCTGAGTCCAGTTTCTCCAGGGTCCAAACAGCTGACTTCTGACGCATATCCAGGGTCCAAGCAGCTGATTTCGGACGCCTCTCCAGTGTTTTCGCAGCTGAGTCCAGTTTCTCCAGGGTCCAAACAGCTGACTTTTGACGCGTCTCCAGGGTCCAAGCAGCGGATTTCGGATGCCTCTCCAGTGTTTTCCCAAGTGACTTCGGACGCCTCTCCAGGGTCCTCACAGCTGAGTGATGTTTCTCTAGTGTTTTCGCAGCTAACCCCGGACGCCTCTCCAGGGTCCTCACAGCTGAGTGACGTTTCTCTAGTGTTTTCGCAGCTGACTTCGGACGCCTCTCCAGGGTCCTCGCAGCTGAATGACGTTTCTCCAGTGTTTTCGCAGCTGACTTCGGACGCCTCTCCAGGGTCCTCGCAGCTGTATGACGTTTCTCCAGTGTTTTCGCAGCTGACTTCGGACGCCTCTCCAGGGTCCTCGCAGCTGAATGACGTTTCTCCAGTGTTTTCGCAGCTGACTTCGGACGCCTCTCCAGGGTCCTCGCAGCTGAATGACGTTTCTCCAGTGTTTTCTCAAGTGACTTCGGACGCCTCTCAAGGGTCCTCGCAGCTGACTCCCGAAGCCTCTTCGCCAGGCTCACCGCAGCTGACTCCCGAAGCCTCTTCGCCAGGCTCACCGCAGCTGACTCCCGAAGCCTCTTCGCCAGGCTCACCGCAGTTGATTTCTGTTCCCGAATTGGCGTCCCTCGGCGACGCTCCTGTTCCCGAGTTGGCGCATCCCGATGGCGCTCCTGTTCCCGAGTTGGCGCATCCCGATGGCGCTCCTGTTCCCGAGTTGGCGCATCCCGATGGCGCTCCTGTTCCCGAGTTGGCGCATCCCGATGGCGCTCCTGTTCCCGAGTTGGCGCATCCCGATGGCGCTCCTGTTCCCGAGTTGGCGCATCCCGATGGCGCTCCTGTTCCCGAGTTGGCGCATCCCGATGGCGCTCCTGTTCCCGAGTTGGCGCATCCCGATGGCGCTCCTGTTCCCGAGTTGGCGCATCCCGATGGCGCTCCTGTTCCCGAGTTGGCGCATCCCGATGGCGCTCCTGTTCCCGAGTTGGCGCATCCCGATGGCGCTCCTGTTCCCGAGTTGGCGCATCTCGGCGACGCTCCTGTTCCCGAGTTGGTGCCCCCTGATGGCACTCCTGTTCCCGAATGGGCGTCCCTCGGCGACGCTCCTGTTCCTGAGTTGGTGTCCTCCGACGGCACTTCTGTTCCTGAGTTGGTGTCCTCCGACGGCACTTCTGTTCCTGAGTTGGTGTCCTCCGACGGCACTTCTGTTCCTGAGTTGGTGTCCTCCGACGGCACTTCTGTTCCTGAGTTGGTGTCCTCCGACGGCACTTCTGTTCCTGAGTTGGTGTCCTCCGACGGCACTTCTGTTCCTGAGTTGGTGTCCTCCGACGGCACTTCTGTTCCCGAGTTGGTGTCCTCCGACGGCACTTCTGTTCCCGAGTTGGTGTCCTCCGACGGCACTTCTGTTCCTGAGTTGGTGCCCCCTGACGGCACTTCTGTTCCCGAGTTGGTGTCCTCCGACGGCACTTCTGTTCCCGAGTTGGTGTCCTCCGACGGCACTTCTGTTCCTGAGTTGGTGCCCCCTGATGGCGCTCCTGTTCCAGAGTTGGTGTCCTTCGAAGGATCTTCTGTTTCCTCATCGGCACCCACCGACGGCGCTCCTGTTTCCTCATCGGCACTCCCAGATGGCGCTCCTGTTTCCGAGATGACGCCCCCAGATGGCGCTTCTGTTTCCGTGTTGGTGCCCCCCGATGGTGCTTCTGTTCCCACGTTGGCGCCCCCCGACGGCGCTTTTGAACTCTCGTCGGCGCTCCCCGACAGCGCTTCTGGTCTCCTATCATGCCTACCGCAAGGCATATTAAATGACTTCGAATTTGCCCCTCAAGGTCCAGGACCTCCTTTTTGTTTTTGTATTTGGGCACGCCAGGAGTCGTGCCTTCGGGGAGGGGCCTACTGTCACGCTTGGAGCCTCAGTGTGATCCTGTGCTCCAGTGTGCCACGCCCTTCTCTCCCCAGTCTCCAGCCAGCCTCCCTCTCCTGATTGGTTAGCTGGGGCTAATTAGCCCCAGCTGCTACTATTTAGGAGAGGCTCAGGGAAAGGCTGGTTGGAGACTATTGCATGGTAACTCTGTTTGCGTCTGGGATCTCGGCTCCTGGTACTCTGTCCGTTCTCGCTCTGTTTGCTCTGTTTGCTCTGTCTGCTCTGTTTGACCTGTTTCGTCGGTTTCGCCTGTTTCGTCTGTTTAACCTGTTTAGCCTGTTTGTTTGCCCCGTTAGCCTGTTTAGCCCCGTTAGCCTGTTTAGCCTGTCCGTTAACCTGTTTAGTCTGTTTAGCCTGTTTGTTTGCCCCGTTAGCCTGTTTAGCCCCATTAGCCTGTTTAGCCTGTTTGTTTGCCCCGTTAGCCTGTTTAGCCCCGTTAGCCTGTTTAGCCTGTCCGTTAGCCTGTTTAGCCCCGTTAGCCTGTTTAGCCTGTCCGTTAACCTGTTTAGTCTGTTTAGCCTGTTTGTTTGCCCCGTTAGCCTGTTTAGCCCCGTTAGCCTGTTTCGCCTGTTTGTTTGCCCCGTTAGCCTGTTTAGCCCCGTTAGCCTGTTTAGCCTGTCCGTTAGCCTGTTTAGCCTGTCCGTTAGCCTGTTTAGCCTGTCCGTTAGCCTGTTTAGTCTGTTTAGCCGGTTTAGTCTTTGTTTCGCCTGTCCGTTAGTCCTGTTCAGTCCTGTTCTGTCAGTTTACCCTGTCTTGTCTTTATTATTATTAAATATAGTTTCTGTCACACATCTCCGCGCTTGTGTCCGCCCCTCCTGTCCGTCTAGCCCACAAACCGTTACAAAACCGATCGCTGTTTGCTGTTGGAAACTTATTTAAAATACATTTTAACCAGCAATATTAATCAAACAATGACTGATATTGGTTATTGGTTAATCGATTATTTATTATCAATTATCATTATTATCAATAGCCTATAACTATAATCAAACTGAGTGCTTCTGTATATTCTGATCATGACCACAGTCCATGTTGGATTGGATTGGATCCATATCCCAACTAAGATGTAGGTACAAGACCAATACTAAGAAATCACATATAATAGATAGATAGACAGACAGATACTTTATTTATCCTGAGAGAAATTATTGATCTCCAACAGCTGAACAAGAAACAAGATTTGAGACTCGAACATTCTTCAGATTTCATGTAAAGCTTCAAGTGAATTTACTGCTGAGCAGCTGAAAAAAACTAAAAAGCCACAAACAAAAAGAAAAACAGTCAAATAAAGATACAAAAACATCCTCCGCCACAACAGAGAAAGAGCGAATTATTTACGTTTGTGTAATCTATAATAGATTATATATCTATAATCGGATTGTGACTTTTTAACATACATTACAGTTATTGTTTTGGTCCTCTAAGGAATAAAACAGTGATAATGTGAGTTATTCTTAATTACAGTAAAGTGTGCTCACATTTTTAAACATGCACTGAATCTGCCTATAAAAATGTAATTAAATAATATACCTGCTATGGCATTTTGGAACAGTAGATGCCAGTACATGCCAGTAGATGTTATGCTTTATCCCCTGATTTTGCCATTAAAAGGCGGTGGTTCCTGATTTCCTCTCAGAACTTTAGAGAACTTTGTATAGTGAAGACACACTGTCCTCGTTCATCATCTCTCCACTGTTGTACAGGTTAGTAATGCAAGTACGTATATTAAAATAAAAACCTTTAATATAAGAGTTTTAACACTTGATTAGGGTAAATCTGTGAATGGTATTGAAGTAAACTTACAGGAATTGAAATGTTTGTGGTTATTTATTTAGAACATTTATTTATTTAGAACAGATTTAGTTAACAGATTATAAAGTAAAAATAATTTGTGTGTAATTGTAATGCTAGAGAGCTAATGCTAGCCATGCCAACACAGTTTCTTCTACAATTCTGATGTCTGCATCAGACACAATTCTTTAATGTTTATTTATAATAAATCTATAATCAGATTCTAAATCCCTAAACACATTCAGGACCTGAACCCAGTTTGTTTTGTTGTTTTTGGTCTTTGGTTGTTTTCTACATCTGTTCATGTCCAGCTAAACTAAACTAAACAAGGTTTTGTGTTATTTTATGTTGTAAGATTGTAAAACATCTATTATATTGTTTATATTTATGTGTATTAGATAAACTCATTATGCTCTTACAGAAGAGCTTCCATAGTGAACGTTACCTTACTCCAGTTTAAGTACAACAGTCAAAGAATACAAACCTGCTGAAACCCAGTGCTACCCACCGAGCCTCCATGCCACCCCATTACACTGTATTTAAAGAAATCATAGTACTAAATAAAAAAGGTCATAATCTTGGGAACAACATATGACCTGACAAAATAATAACAATAATAATGATTATAATATGTTTACACAGGGGGAGAGAGGTGGACTGGAGCAGCAGCTGATTCTAGATAAAGTGAAGCACCTGAAGAGAAACAAACTTTTGTTTATTGTTCTGTAGGTATGATCTGCCAATTTTACACTAAAAACATGTTAAGAAAATATTTAAGATGGTATATTTTTATTTATTCTAATTACTCGTTTGCAGGATAAAGCAGTAAAACTCGAAAATGAGCAGTCAAGATTCTGACATAACTGCATTAATAGAGGCATCAGGAGAGTCCACTTTCAAAAGAGCATATGAAAAAGCACAAGAGATGGTAGACCAGTTGAACAACGTCTCACTGGACGTTGCTGTAACTGGAGAAACTGGGTCAGGAAAGTCAACTTTCATTAATGCAATCAGAGGACTGAGTGATGATGATGAAGGTGCAGCTGAAACTGGAATTACTGAAACCACCACTGAACCAACCCCTTACCAACATCCAACAATGTCTAATGTGACTTTCTGGGACCTTCCAGGAATTGGAACCACAAAGTTTAAGGCTAAAAATTATCTTAAGAAGATGCAGTTTGCCAGTTATGATTTCTTCATTATCATCTCATCTGAGAGATTCAGAGAGAACGACGTCCTGCTGGCCAAAGAGACCAAAATAAGAAAAAGCTGTTTTACTTTGTTAGATCAAAGATAGACAACGACATCCGTGCAGAAGAAAGTAAAAAAAAACTTTAACAAGATAGAAATGCTCAGTAAAGTCAAGCAGAATTGTGAAGAAAACCTCAAAGAAGTTTTTCTCATTTCCTCAATGGATCTCTCTGCATTTGATTTTGATGAGCTTGTGGACACACTGATGTCAGATCTTCCACAGCATAAACGATACGCTCTAATGAAGTCAGTACCAGTCAGTTCTGTGGCTATGTTGAAGAAAAAAGTCAGAATGTTTGAGGTAGCCGCCTGGGCTGCAGCAGTTTGCTCTGGTGTAGTTGCAGCAGCTCCAGTACCTGGGCTATCATTAGCATGTGATGCTAGCATTCTAGTGGCTTTCTTTACAAGTTGCTACTTCTCGTTTGGTCTTGATGACAAATCACTTGAAAGATCTTTGATACGAGTCAACAAGCCACTTCTGAAATCTTTGATAAAATCTCCACTTGTACTGGCACTGGCGTCAAAATCAGCTATTACATATAAGCTCCTGAAGAATGGACTGAACGAGCTTGAAGAGGCGGCGCTGGTGGTACTAAGTGAGGCGGGTTAAAGCAGTGTACTGATGGTACTTTTAGTAGATCAAATATATAATCAATAATAATAATTATTATGTCAGCAACACATCATGTTTACATTTCACAATCAGATTTAACAGAACATACTCGCTTAATTAACACATTTGATTTCATGTTTTGTGTATTATAATATTGTGATCAGATTAGTTTTGTGGTTGTTTTCTCTTGTTTGTATCTTGTTTGTGTTTCAGAATGAAATCTGCTTAAAACACAACCCCAAATCAGAAATCAGTTTGCGACAGTATTAAAAATGCAAATAAAATGTTGCTCCTTACATTGACTTTGACTTTTATTTGATGTCAGACAGGATGACGCTGAGATATTTCATCTTTTATCTGCTCAACTTTATTTTATTTATTAATAAACATCCATAATAAAAGTCATTCCAAAAAAAAGTCTGGATGGGGGCATTTAATATCATTAAACCATTCAAGGAATTGGGAGGAATTTCAGTGCTTAAAGGCCAAGGGTGCGAGCTTAATCTGAACGCTCGTGAACCTCTACTCAACACTAGCTGATATAACCACATGGTGAGGGATTATTTTATCAAACCTTTATCAAGCTCTACGTGTTTGCAGAAAGAACGAGACAAAATAAAAGCTCGGTCTCCTCGGTGCCAAAACCTCTTTTAAGTGGTGAAAAGGAACGGCAACATTACAAAGTGGTAAATGCTTTACTGTCCCAACTTTTTTTGGAATGTGTTGCAGGACTGAAATGCAGGAATGGATGTTTATTAATAAATGAAATGAAGTTGAGCAGATAAAAGATGAAATATCTATCTGTGTTTTTATATATTTTATTGACAGACATGGACATTTAACATGAAGTAACTTTGTATTTGATATTTATCTCAACATGAATAATCATCCAAAGTGATCTGTCTTTCTGCTGGAGACCAGCATTTGTTTTTCTTCAGTAAACCACACCCAGGTGTTTTGATTATTTTTCTCAAAATCATTTCTAATCATGTTATAAATAGCACAGCTATACAAATAAATGGACATACACTTTCCTGAACTCGTTTACTCCTGAAGCTACACAGTACAGTGCATTCGTGGAGTAATTTAGTCCAGTTTTTATCCTATTTTTATGTTCATTATTTTTTGTTTGATAAAGAATTCTAATAAAAAATAAAATGTATTTAACGTGTAAACATTTAATCCTTCTTACAGGAGTGAATAAGTTAAAACAGTTGTTTTATTAAACAACACACCATTCAATTTAGACATTAATCTGTTTATACTAAGACAATGAGCAGTCAATATTCTGACATAATTGCAGTCAAAGAGTTGTTATGGAAGAAAATAGATTTATTTTTAATATTACTTTAAGTTTAGTAAAGGCTGTTTTGTTTGATATTTAAAGTGTCGTAAAAGCTGGTTGTTTGATCTTTTGTTATACTGTGCTGGGGTGGAGACTTGAGTTTAGACTACAGAGATAAGCAGCTATTGTTAAGCAATAACAGGGGAAGCAAATGGGGGTAATCGGTATCTGGGTGGAGACTTTTAAGACAATATGGGGACTTCAAAAGTGAGAGGAGGGGTATAAAAGGTAATTCACAAGTCTGTCTGGGGTTCTTTATTTTAGCTTGCAAACAGCTGTAAAGAACCCACGGCCGTGTTTTATTTAATAAATCTTCTTCAATCCAGTCCACGGGTATTGTTTAATTTATTTTATAGTCTAACCACAATTTTTCTATTACAATTTGGCGCCCAACGTGGGGCAGTTCGACTGGCAGACCTACGGATGGACATGCGGATTTAGGGAAGCCTAATGAAGACATCTTCAGCCTTACCTCCTGTTTAGAGAAAAGGGATCTGCAGCGATCCGTAGTGTCTCTCAGCGCTGCTGCTTGCACGAACTCAGGTGAGATTAAATTTAATTGGTAATATTTTTGGTAATTGTTAATTGGTAATATTTAAAGTTTGTGCTAATGTTTTAGTATTCTTTATTGTTGGATGGGGACTTAAGAACTTACACAGTGAGGTGTAAGTTGGATTTACACAGAGAGTGGTAAATCGGGAGAATAAACAAGAGGTTTATTCAAGGAAGGGAATTGGGCCCTTCGAGGTTTTTCACCAGTGAAAAGTGCACTAGCCTCTCAGAAGGAGAGGACAAGTCACATCCAACTAATAAACAATACAAAATAAAAAATAAAAGTGGGGATTGGTGACTGGATTGAAGGATTTATTGAATTTGTGTTTTGTGTTTGTGTGTCTATGTGTTGTATGTAGTAACATATATGGGTGGTAAAGTAAGAAGGGGGAGTGAGATACTGTTGGTGTTGTAATTGTGTGTCCTAATATATATATATATATATATATATATAAAAAAAAATATATATATATATATATACAGTGTATCACAAAAGTGAGTACACCCCTCACATTTCTGCAGATATTTAAGTATATCTTTTCATGGGACAACACTGACAAAATGACACTTTGACACAATGAAAAGTAGTCTGTGTGCAGCTTATATAACAGTGTAAATTTATTCTTCCCTCAAAATAACTCAATATACAGCCATTAATGTCTAAACCACCGGCAACAAAAGTGAGTACACCCCTAAGAGACTACACCCCTAAATGTCCAAATTGAGCACTGCTTGTCATTTTCCCTCTAAAATGTCATGTGATTTGTTAGTGTTACTAGGTCTCAGGTGTGCATAGGGAGCAGGTGTGTTCAATTTAGTAGTACAGCTCTCACACTCTCTCATACTGGTCACTGAAAGCTCCAACATGGCACCTCATGGCAAAGAACTCTCTGAGGATCTTAAAAGACGAATTGTTGCGCTACATGAAGATGGCCAAGGCTGCAAGAAGATTGCCAACACCCTGAAACTGAGCTGCAGCACAGTGGCCAAGATCATCCAGCGTTTTAAAAGAGCAGGGTCCACTCAGAACAGACCTCGCGTTGGTCGTCCAAAGAAGCTGAGTGCACGTGCTCAGCGTCACATCCAACTGCTGTCTTTGAAAGATAGGCGCAGGAGTGCTGTCAGCATTGCTGCAGAGATTGAAACGGTGGGGGGTCAGCCTGTCAGTGCTCAGACCATACGCCGCACACTACATCAAATTGGTCTGCATGGCTGTCACCCCAGAAGGAAGCCTCTTCTGAAGTCTCTACACAAGAAAGCCCGCAAACAGTTTGCTGGAGACATGTCAACAAAGGTCATGGATTACTGGAACCATGTCCTATGGTCTGATGAGACCAAGATTAATTTGTTTGGTTCAGATGGTCTCAAGCATGTGTGGCGGCAATCAGGTGAGGAGTACAAAGATAAGTGTGTCATGCCTACAGTCAAGCATGGTGGTGGGAATGCCATGGTCTGGTGCTGCATGAGTGCAGCAGGTGTTGGGGAGTTACATTTCATTGAGGGACACATGAACTCCAATATGTACTGTGAAATACTGAAGCAGAGCATGATCCCCTCCCTCCGGAAACTGGGTCGCAGGGCAGTGTTCCAGCATGATAATTACCCCAAACACACCTCTAAGACGACCACTGCTTTATTGAAGAGGCTGAGGGTAAAGGTGATGGACTGGCCAAGCATGTCTCCAGACCTAAACCCAATAGAACATCTTTGGGGCATCCTCAAGCGGAAGGTGGAGGAGCGCAAAGTCTCGAATATCCGCCAGCTCCGTGATGTCGTCATGGAGGAGTGGAAAAGCATTCCAGTGGCAACCTGTGAAGCTCTGGTAAACTCCATGCCCAGGAGAGTTAAGGCAGTTCTGGGAAATAATGGTGGCCACACAAAATATTGTCACTTCAGGAACTTTCACTAAGGGGTGTACTCACTTTTGTTGCCGGTGGTTTAGACATTAATGGCTGTATATTGAGTTATTTTGAGGGAAGAATAAATTTACACTGTTATATAAGCTGCACACAGACTACTTTTCATTGTGTCAAAGTGTCATTTTGTCAGTGTTGTCCCATGAAAAGATATACTTAAATATCTGCAGAAATGTGAGGGGTGTACTCACTTTTGTGATACACTGTACATAAATAGGTAAATATAGACATATTTCTATATAATCTGTCCAGGTGAACTTAAGCAGTATAATGGGTAAAAATCAAAGTAAGGTGATTGTTTGTGAATCAGAATTGCATTTATCTGATAATGCTGAGGTTATATGTACACACCCTAATGTTATATTTATGGCTAAAAATTATGGTCAACATGCTGTTTCACAGTTTTCTATATGGGTAGAGAAATGTGGATTTCCTGAGAAAGGTAGTTTTAGTGAAAAACAATTAGAAGAATTGAAATTACAGTTAGAAAAAATGGAACATGAAAGTAGGGAAGAAAGGAGACATCATGGAAAGGGTAATACCGGGAAGAAAAACAGAGCGGAGACACCTGAAGTTTTTAATGCAAATTGGAAAGCATATTCTGATTGGGTGATGGAGGCAAGTAGGCGGATGATACAAAATGAGAGGAAGGGACAGAGTAAGTGTAGGGACCAAATTAATCAAACTCTGTGTCAGGCCAAATTACAGGTTGACCCTTCTCTAGACTCCTGCCCTCCCAGAAGGAGAATACTGGATAATCAAGAAGAGGAACAACCAGCGGGGGAAGGAGGAGCCATGATGTTAGTACCCCCAGCATTATATCCAGAGCTGCCTACAGCTACTACGGGCTAGTTCCACCTCCTCCCTATCTTCCAAGCAGACATAATACTGGAGAAGCTGTCCTGTCACCGTCCACAACACGTTCTGGCCTACAGTTCCGGATGCAGATTCCAGGCTCACCAGTGAGAGCAGACAAAGAGGGAAAAGTGCATGAGGTTCTTCAGCTTCCAATGGTTGAGGTATCTGGTCCAGAGAACGTGATTTTGGTACACAGACCATGGACTACTGCTGATATGAAGGACACTATGACACATCTGCCAAGGGAGGTAGGTGGTGAAAGATTTGCGGAGGAACTGGACATTTTTTGTAAGGAATTTAGGCCTACAACTGTGGAGCTCAGGCGCCTTCTTATGGCTAAAATGGGCAATGATTGGTCTAAAGTGTCAACAGGGTATCCTCAGATTGATCTCAGGATGAGTGACTTGGACTGGGAACACAATGACAATGGTGCGTATAGAGATGCGGTCCGAGGACTGCTGGAAAGAATAAGACCTGCATTTCCAGTAAGGTTGGACATGACAAAAATAGCAGCCTGCAAACAGGAGGATGGAGAGACTGTGCATAATTATCTTGCAAGACTGACAAAGGTCCACAATGTGAACAGTGGACTGCAGGCTCCTGCCGATATCACGCAAGCTGAAATTACACCATGGGAAGCACATCTGAGAAACAGCTTCCTAAATGGATTAAAACCAGACATTCAAAACATGGTAAAAAACACTTGTATCACATGGGACTCAGGGAAACTGTCCCTAATCGAGGCTCACGCAGTCCATGCTGAGAAAACCCTTCAAGAAAGAGACAGGAAAAAAACTGATAAGAGAGCAAAAGATTTGCATGATGCAAGTTTAGTCATGATGCAAGGTGTGACTAAGCTAACTGAACCAAGCAACAGGGGCAGAGGAAGAGGCCGTGGTTGAGGAAGATCATCATTCGCAAATGTTGTATGTTACACCTGTGGAAGGACAGGTCACAATGCAAAATACTGCAGGATGGACTTACAAAAGGGTGCTGACAACAAGGTCTGTTTTAAATGTGGACAAACTGGACATTTCATCAAAGACTGCCCACAGAATACGTATGGATACAGCAACTGAGGGCTGGAGTTTGGGAAGGGGCAACCTGATCAGCAACACATAAGTAACCCTGCACCCACAAACACAGACACACAAACGGCATTGCAATTATACAAGTATGACACATTTCCATACACTCAATTACATACTGTACAGTTAACAGTACGTGATATGAATCTCACATTTTTAGTAGACTCAGGAGCTACTCACTCATGTATTCAGAAAGCATTGCTTGATGCGCCACTGAGTAGAAAATCTATTCTGACTATTAGTGCTACGGGACATACTTCCACTGAGTGTTTTTCCATACCACTCATGTGTGTGTATAACAACAGAGAATTTAAGCACCAGTTCCTAATTTCCTCAACTTGCCCTATAAATCTTATGGGGCGTGATCTCATGTGCGTCCTTGGAATTAAATTGGAAGCGACACCTGGAGGGATCAACATATCCGTAAGGAATGATGATTTGGATCCCTCTTGGAGTTGTATGAAATTTAATTTAAATTGTCCACTCTATTGTTATGTATGGAAGTTTTTAACTGCGCTGCGTGTTCAGTAAAACTTAAGGGATGTTTGAATGGTTGTTGTTCCCCTGTGTGGGATGAGTTTGGCCAATGTGGCGTAAAACGTAAAAACTACAGTCAATCTAATTTGTTTCAAGCTAACGACTGTGCTCCACATGTTTCTTTGGCTAAGCCAAAGATAGGTCAGTGGAAAGGAGTAGGGAAATGGCTGTTTGAATTTTCGACTATGGCTGATGGCAGTTTCTGGGAATCCACCGAAAACCCAAATATTCAATACCACCCGAAATGTAAGGTTTTCAGAATGAAATTATCTTATCATGTACGTGTTGAGCGCAGTGTACAGTTGGTGGATTCTCAGACACCCATCACCCACAAAATACTGACTACAGTGTCACCAAGTGACATTTACCCTGCATTAAAAGCAGTACCAACTTATTTGTGGGCACAGGGGAAACATGATGTGGGTTTGATAAAAAGGGTGGCACCGGTGCAAATCAAACCAAAATCTGATTACAGACCATTCCAACAACAGTATCCACTCAAGCCAGAAGCTGTTGAGGGGATTAAACCAGTGTTTGATTCATTACTAAAGGCTGGTGTTATTATCCCATGCCATGATTCTCCTGTGAGAACCCCAATTTTTCCCGTGAAAAAATGTGTTGCCCCAGGAGAACCTGCCAATTATCGCTTTGTGCAAGATTTACAGGCAGTTAATGCTGCTGTTATCCCCAGAGCACCAGATGTTCCGAATACATATACCATTCTTAGTCAAGTACCACCTGATAGCCAATTGTTTTCTGTTGTTGATTTAGCTAATGCTTTCTTTAGTATTCCTGTGCACGAAGACAGTCAATTATGGTTTGCATTCAGTTTTAACGGTAAATCATACACATTTACAAGACTCTGTCAAGGGTACTGTGAAAGTCCTACCATTTTTAATCAGGCCTTGAAAGATAGCCTTAGTACTCTCAAATTGTCTAGAGGCACAGCCTTACTACAGTATGTTGATGATTTAATGATTTGTGCACCTAATAAGCTTCAGTGCCTTAACGACACCGTTAAATTGCTCAGACATCTGGCTACAGAGGGTCACAAGGCTAGCCTTTCCAAATTACAATTTGTAAAACAGCAAGTTCACTTTCTGGGTCATAACATTTCAGCTCAGGGCAAAACTATCTTACCTGAACGAGTCAAAGCCATTCAACAGATTCCAAAACCAATTACGCAAAAGCAAGTCTTGTCTTTTTTGGGTGTGTGTTCGTACTGCCATACTTTTATTCCTAACTATTCTGTTCTTGAGGCTCCGTTACGTGACATTGCTTATGGGCAAGACCTGAAGGCCCACAGCCCCGTACAATGGACGCCTGATGCTGAAAAGTCTTTTGTTGAACTGAAAACTTCCTTGCAAAATACACCTGCTTTGGGTTTGCCTGACCCAAACCGTGATTTCATTCAAACGGTAGACCAAAAAGGTGGACATGTGGTATCTGTATCATCCCTTAATCTGGCCAGCTATAGCCTAGTGGTTAAGGTACTGGACCAGTGATCAGAGGGTCGCTGGTTCAAACCCCACCACTACCAAGTTGCTGCTGTTGGGCCCTTGAGCAAGGCCCTTAACCCTCAATTGCTCAGACTGTAACTGTAATGTAAGTCGCTTTGGATAAAGGCGTCTGCTAAATGCTGAAAATGTAAATCTGTCCTTTTACAATCACATGGTGATCGTTTAAGACCAGTGGCTTATTTTTCATGTAAACTTGATCCAGTTGCGGCAGGACTTCCTCTTTGTCTTCGTGCAGTGGCTGCTACAGAAAAGGCTGTGGTAGCATCACGAGATCTTGTGGGTTATGCTCATCTAACCCTGTTAGTGCCACATGCTGTTTCCTGTCTTTTAGCTGAAAGAAAAACCTCTCACTTATCAGCCCAAAGATGGCTCAAATACCACAGTGTGCTCCTTGAAATGCCCAACATTACAATCAAATGCTGCAATGTACTTAACCCTGCCACTTTGTTACCAATCGAAGGAGATGGGGAACCACATGACTGTATTGCTTTAACTAATTTTGTTTCTTCTCCTAGGCCTGACCTAAAGGACAACCCGATTCCAAATGCTGAATTAGAAATGTTTGTGGACGGATCTGCATTCAAGGATGCTGCAACAGGCAGAAACCAAGTGGGCTTTGCTGTAGTCACAGCATTTGATACTCTTATATCAATGCCACTCCCGTCTAATTTATCAGCCCAAGCTGCAGAATTACACGCTTTAATAGCTGCTTGTAAGCTAGCTGAAAACAAAATTGCTAACATTTATACAGACTCGAGGTTTGTATTTGGAGTAGTTCATGATTTTGGTTGCATTTGGTGGGAGAGGGGCTTTTTGACAAGTTCCGGCTCAAAAATTGCCCACCACCATCTTGTTGCCCAGCTTTTGGATGCAGTTCTGTTGCCCAAACAAATAGCTGTTTGTAAATGCTCTGCACACTCTAATGCTTCTGATCCAATTTCGCAGGGCAATGCCAAAGCAGATGCAGCTGCCAAAGCGGCTGCACGCCTTCCACTACATACTGATTCTCCTATTCACCTACAGGTCCAGATCGTACCAGATCTTGATTTAACTGACATTCAGACTCATGCTTCCCAACAGGAAAAAGCTGTGTGGAAGGCTTCTGGCTGTGTTTCTACTAATGGTGTTTGAAGGTGTCCACAGGGCAAACCTTGCCTTCCTAAGTATCTTTTCCCATACTATGCCAAATTGACCCATGGTAAGGACCATGTATCAAAAGGGGGTATGATTGCAGCACTTACAAAACATTGGTTTACAAAAGGCTTTACAATCTACGCCCAAAATTATTGCAATAGATGCATAGTGTGTCACAAACAACATAGGACGGGGTCTGCAGATTCCTAATGCAGGACATCCAGTCCCTGATAAACCTTTTGATCATATACAGATGGATTTCATTTAACTGACACCCAGCGAAGGGAAAAAGTACTGTTTGGTTATTGTGGACATGTTTTCAAAATGGGTTGAAGCTTACCCGACAGCTAAACAGGACTCAGATGCAGTGGTAAAAGCACTGCTGAAGGATGTCATTCCTAGATGGGGAATACAAGCAAAGATTTCTAATGACAATGGTACCCCATTTGTGGCTACAGCATTGAAAAACCTAAGTCACTATTTAGGATTTGATCTGAGGCAACATTGCGCCTACCATCCTGCTAGTGGAGGAGCTGTAGAAAGAGAAAATGGCACCCTGAAAAATAAATTGGCCAAGTGCTGCGCTGACACTAATATGCAATGGACTAAGGCTCTTCCAATAGTTCTTATGCAGATGAGGATGAGAGAAAGGCCAAAACATGGCCTTAGTCCTTTTGAAATTCTCTTTGGGCGACCCCCCTATACTGGCATAGGCCCTAATCGGTCTGAACCTTTGAATACAGGCCAACTGGAAGACTTAATGCTTGATTACTGTAACACTTTGTCCTCTACTCTGAATTCTATTCATAGACAAGTAAAGGACGCTTTACCCAAACCAGCTGAGGGACCTCTGCATGACCTGGAACCAGGCGATTGAGTAGTGGTAAAGGATTTCAGACGAACCAGGTGGAATAAGGCGAGGTGGACAGGACCGTTCCAAGTGTTACTAACTACTCAGACTGCGGTGAAAGTTGAAGGAAGAGCTACATGGGTTCATGCAAGCCACTGCAAGAAAGCCCCTGCATATTAAGGACTCAGACAGTCTATCTCTCACTGACCTAATATTCCCAACTGAACAGACAGACCATTCTAATAACAAAGGGAAAAAGGCCCTATCACAATGTGAAGGTAATACAGCCTGTGCACTTGCATTAATGCATAAGGATGTGATGGACTTACAACAGGAGTGTTGGATTTGCCATGAATTAACCTCTAGATGGCAAACATCTCCGTTGACATATTCACTAATGATAAATCATACCCATGAAGGGAATTGTACTTTACCAAAGGCCATGCATGTACTGCTGATTGTGGGACATCAACTTAGACAAAACAGTACTATAAGCTTTGAAGAACCTACAGGGGTTGGACAATGAAACTGAAACACCTTTCATTTTAGTGTGGGAGGTTTCATGGCTAAATTGGACCAGTCTGGTGGCCAATCTTCATTAATTGCACATTGCACCAGTAAGAGCAGAGTGTGAAGGTTCAATTAGCAGGGTAAGAGCACAGTTTTGCTCAAAATATTGCAATGCACACAACATTATGGGTGACATACCAGAGTTCAAAAGAGGACAAATTGTTGGTGCACGTCTTGCTGGCGCATCTGTGACCAAGACAGCAAGTCTTCGTGATGTATCAAGAGCCACGGTATCCAGGGTAATGTCAGCATACCACCAAGAAGGACAAACCACATCCAACAGGATTAACTGTGGACGCAAGAGGAAGCTGTCTGAAAGGGATGTTCGGGTGCTAACCCGGATTGTATCCAAAAAACATAAAACCACGGCTGCCCAAATCACGGCAGAATTAAATGTGCACCTCAACTCTCCTGTTTCCACCAGAACTGTCCGTCGGGAGCTCCACAGGGTCAATATACACGGCCGGGCTGCTATAGCCAAACCTTTGGTCACTCGTGCCAATGCCAAACGTCGGTTTCAATGGTGCAAGGAGCGCAAATCTTGGGCTGTGGACAATGTGAAACATGTATTGTTCTCTGATGAGTCCACCTTTACTGTTTTCCCCACATCCGGGAGACTGTTGCATGCCCAGAGTGAAGCATGGGGGTGGATCAGTGATGGTTTGGGCTGCCATATCACAGCAAGACTGGTGAAAGATTGGTTTGATGAACATGAAAGTGAAGTTGAACATCTCCCATGGCCTGCACAGTCACCAGATCTAAATATTATTGAGCCACTTTGGGGTGTTTTGGAGAAGCGAGTCAGGAAACGTTTTCCTCCACCAGCATCACGTAGTGACCTGGCTACTATCCTGCAAGAAGAATGGCTTAAAATCCCTCTGACCACTGTGCAGGACTTGTATATGTCATTTCCAAGACGAATTGACGCTGTATTGGCCGCAAAAGGAGGCCCTACACCATACTAATAAATTATTGTGGTCTAAAACCAGGTGTTTCAGTTTCATTGTCCAACCCCTGTAACTGTACTGACAGGACTACTCCATCATACCAACACACATTTGAAATCCCATGGAAACACGGTGACACATGCTTATGCTCTCAAGCATCAAAAGGTGTTAAATTAGGCCAATCTCGCTGCAATAGTTATATATTAATGAATTCTACGACAAATGTTTGCTATGGTAAATCCAATGGCACTGTGATCACATTTGCATGTCCATTTGGAAACATCACTTCACACTCAGGGGTGATGTGGGCTTGTGGAAGGAAGGCATATTACAACTTGCCATATGAATGGACTGGTTGTTGCTACCCCACCATAGTTGTGCCAGGTGTTACAGTACATATTCCTGAAGACGGCACTTCAGATGCATCTGGTCAGAACCACCTTAAAAAGCGCTCACTGACGGAACAAATGCCAACTTGGTACAAGGGTCATAAGTTGTGGGATCCATGGACAAACCCCACAACGGCTTTTGGGTATTCATTATTATTGGGAGGTGGCACTGCTGCAACATTTAACAAGATAAATGGATTGACATGGTCAGTTTTATTCTTAGCAAATAAAACTGAAGACGCTTTAGGTCTTATAGACACAGAATTATCTGCCATTAGGACTGCAGTAGTACAATGCAGACTAGCCCTTGATTTACTTCTTGCTGAACGTGGAGGTATTTGTAAATTATTGGGAACAACCTGCTGTTTTTATATTCCAAATGAACATGATAACATTACTAATATAATACAACACATGAAAGAAGTAGTATCTGTCCCACCAGTAAATGACAATTTATGGTTTTCTTCATTTACACAGTGGGGTAATGGGTGGGGATCATGGATTCTACAAACTTTAATCCCAGTAGGCATAATCATTTTGTTATGTTGTATGTTCATACCATGCTTACTCAAATGTCTTGTCTCAGTAGGACAGCGTATGATACACAGTTTAACGCCCCAACTGGTTCAGCAACAATTACAACCTCTCACCGCTATAGAATGCCAACCGGATGACATCCCTAGATGTCAAGCAGTAGCCTAGTGGTTAAGGCACTGGACTAGTAACCAGAGGGTCGCTGGTTCAAGCCCCACCACCGCCAGGTTGCTGCTGTTGGGCCCTCGAGCAAGGCCCTTAACCTTCAATTGCTCAAGCTGTACACTGTGATGTAAGTCGCTTTGGATAAAAGTGTCTGCTAAATGCCGAAAATGTAAATGTAAATGTAGATGGCTGGATCTATTTCCATTCTCAGACGATTATACCTGCCCTGAAGATCAAAGCTAAAAAACATGTTATGGACAACATGGACTTATTAATGACGTTCTACAGTAAAAGCATTCTTTTGCAGCTGTAATAACTGATGCTTATAATGTCTTGTGTCTGATAAATGTAAATATGTTTTACAAGAGTAACCCCATGTGTTTTTCCTCGGGCTTTATTTTCTTTTATTATTTTGTTCCAGTTGCCCACATTTTGTGAAAGGGGGTTAAGAGGAGCCGAACTCCGCATATGCGGGGTCTCCAAACTGACCTCATTTATATTTATTTTTGGGGCAATACTCACTATACAAATCAACATTATTGTTATTTTTCTTTTAATGATTAAATTGTCAAGAATGACAAACAGGGGGGAAGTGTTATGGAAGAAAATAGATGTATTTTTAATATTACTTTAAGTTTAGTAAAGGCTGTTTTGTTTGATATTTAAAGTGTCGTAAAAGCTGGTTGTTTGATCTTTTGTTATATTGTGCTGGGGTGGAGACTTGAGTTTAGACTACAGAGATAAGCAGCTATTGTTAAGCAATAACAGGGGAAGCAAATGGGGGTAATCGGTATCTGGGTGGAGACTTTTAAGACAATATGGGGACTTCAAAAGCCCAAAGCCCTTTTGTCTGAATAGTGAAGTGAGGGGTAATAAAACAATAAAGTAAGGGGTAGTGAAACTGAAAAGTGAGAGGAGAGGTATAAAAGGTAATTCACAAGTCTGTCTGGGGTTCTTTATTTTAGCTTGCATACAGCTGTAAAGAACCCACGGCCGTGTTTTATTTAATAAATCTTCTTCAATCCAGTCCACGGGTATTGTTTAATTTATTTTATAGTCTCACCACATTTTTTCTATTACAGAGTCAACTTTAGAAAGAGCAACTAAAAAAGCACAAGAGATGGTAGACCAGTTAACTAATATCTCACTGTTGTCTCATTGCTGTAACTGAGGAAACTGGGTCAGGAAAGTCAGCTTTCATTAATGCAATTAGAGGACTGAGTGATGATGATGAAGGTGCAGCTGAAACTGGAGATACTGAAACCACCACTGAACCAACCCCTTACCAGCATTCAGAAATACCTAAGTATTATAATACTTAGGTATTTCTGTTATTATAATAAATGACTTTATGGGACCTTCCTGGGATTGGAACTAAAAACTTTTATCAAAGATAGACATTGACAGAAGCAAGGAAACAACATTTCAACCACAGACTATTGAAACCTCTTTTCAGACAGTTGCAGTCTCATGGCTGATTTTGATACCGCTGCCTGTACATGTTTTTATGTGTCTGTCTCTAAATGTTCAGTTCAGAGGAAGTGAGTCCTCTTTTCAGGTCTCAGTTCCTCTTCAGGTTTGATAAAAAAGTGCTGTTGTAGGGCTTCTCCTCACCACCGTCACCTGTGGCTTGGTCACAACTAAAACTGTCAAAAGGCATGCTAAACTGAACAGTGAAACAAACATTTAGAGACAGAAATACAAAACATGTACAGACACTGACATCAAAATCAGCCATGAGAGTGAAACTGTCTGCAGTAGCTGGAAGGTCAGCTGTGGAATCATTGTTTAGTTTGGTACCTGGTATAGGAAGTGCTGTAGCATCAAAAATATCTCTTACCATTACACATGAGCTACTGAAGAATGGACTGAAAGAGCTTGAAGATAGTGCTGATGGTACTGAGAAAGGCCGGGTTAGAGTAAAAAGACCAATCAAGTGTAAATAAATAAAGAAAAATATTGTTCACTTCTGTACTTTACACTGGGTAAAAGTGTTTCTGTACTACTTAGGCTTATGAATTTTACATGTAATTTAAGAATGTTTTACATCAAAATCTACTAATGATTATACCATAAACTATCTTTTTATTTCATTTTAATCAACAGCTATATTATAATCAGTATGCTGAAGCATTTTAAAGCCATTGCTAATATACATTGGACATGGGGACAGTGGTAGCCTAGTGGGTAGAGCTTTGGGCTATCAACCGGAAGATTGGCGGTTCAAATCCCGGCTCTTCTACACAACCACTGTTGGGTCCTTGAGCAAGGCCCTTAACCCTGTCTGCTCGAGGGGCGCCGTACGATGGCTGACCCTGCGCTCTGACCCCAGCTTCCAAACAAGCTGGGATATTTGAAGAAAGAATTTCATTGTACTGTACACCTGTATATGTATATATGACAAATAAAGGATATCTTCTACTACATCTTTTTTGTTAAACAAAAGAATTTGTATGTTGCATTTCGAAAAAAGAATTAAAAAAGGAATTGGAGAATGGATGTGTCATTTTCAATCTGTTGTGAAAAAAATAGTTAAACGTATTTAACTTATTAGTTAAAGTTATAAGTTTAATAAGTTAATTATCAATATCCCAAATGGCTTCAATGTGTTTGAGCAAATGTTAACGTGTTTTATAGGTGTTAAGAACTTTAAGTTTATTTACATTGCTGAAACAGTTCTATTGTCCATGATGTGTCTTATTTTTGTCTACTAATTCATTCTAGTTAATTTGTTTATTGTGTAATTATGTAGCTTCTTTCTACAGCAGACAATCTACCTTCTGCATGTTTTTGATATTTGGAAAATAAACAAGGACACTAGCATACTATGGCTAACCTTCTTATCAGTGACTGAGGGCAAGGTTTAAACATTATCTGGCACATTCACATGAGAAGTGTCAAAGCTGCTTTTGTGCCAGCTGTTCCATTGCTTCCTTTGGAGTGTGGCACTTTTGCAGTGTTGGGCTTGTGATTTTGGTGCTTGCAGCGGCACTTAAAGTTCACCTGATTGAACTTTGGCCCAGTTTGCCACTGATCTTTTTAAAGCTCCTCCAGTAAGACGAATTGTTTGATATGAGGCGGTGAAAGTGACTCAGGCCAAATAAAAAAAAGCTAAATGTGACTTTATACTAAAACAATGACAGAGGAATATTAAGAAAAGGTTTAGTGTTTTTATGTTGTTTTTTAGTACATTAAGCCATGTTAAGCTTTGTTTACTCATTTGTTAAGCATTTTGATTGATCCAGATACAGTAAATTTCAGCCTCTTGATGCATGCTCAATAATCCAGGTACACAAAGTTGAATCAGTTAATCTAGACACCAGTTAGTTGTAGAGATATGTTTTGCTTCTTCAGTCTGAGCTGGTGGTGAATACCCCGACCTTATATGCAGACGATTTGAATAATGACCAATCACCGCTCATTGCATAGCAATGGAACCGGTGATCAGGTCCATATGCAATTCACAATGAGCATTAATTACAGTGGCGATGTGTTCCCTTTACATATTGATTGGGGTATAGCTCCTATTACGGTGTTGTAAGATGGTGAGAGATGTACTAGTACGCCACTGTAATTAATGGTGATTGTGATTTGCATATGGACCTGATCACCGGTTTCATTGTTATGCAATATGTGGCCACAGAATCAGCAATCTGCAATCCGCACAATCAGCAATCCACAAAAACAACATCCCCAATCTGGAAGCGGAACAGTTGCGGATGAAAGTGTCAGTCTGCCTTCAGTCACAGACTGATTCCTCCTAAATGCAGGACTGAACGTTACAGAAAATCCTTTCTTATAACTGCTATCAGACTGTTTAACAGTTCACAATAATTCAAATAAATCATTTATAAGAAATACTTACTTCTGTATGCTATGCATGCACCATAAAAAGTTTACATGTATATAGTACCATACTGTACATTTTTATCTTATTGCTTGTTTTTGCACTGTAAGTTAATGTTGTATGTATACAAGAAGTTGTTGTTGACTGTTGTCTGAGCTGCTGTAACAAAGAAATTTCCTGCAAAGGATCAATAAAGAATCTATCTATCTATCTATCTATCTATCTATCTATCTATCTATCTATCTATCTATCTATCTATCTATCTATCTATCTATCTATCTATCTATCTATCTATCTATCTATCTATCTATCTATCTATCTAATGCAAAACCACCTCCATCCAACATCAGCAGAGACGAGAGGTATGTACTTACTACACTTAGTAAGGACAATAACATCATCATACTTCCTGCCAACAAGGGTAGATGTACTGTTCTGTTAAACCAGATAGACTATCATGAGAAAGTGATGTTATTACTTAGTGACACTAACACTAATGAGCTGCTAAAACGGGATCCAGGTAGTAGCTACAAGAAAAAAGGTGATAAATTGTCCAAAAGTTTTAGAACAGAACAACAGACAGAGTACTGACAGAGCTTTGTACTACGAATTATATCCGGGGGAGGCTACACTAGTCTGTATGGGTTACCTAAGATACACAAACAGGATGTAACTTTAAGACCCATTGTTTGTATGATTAACTCTGTGACATAACATTTCTAAGTTTCTAGCATCGATTCTCAATCCGTTGGTAGGTAGCACGGAACACCACATTCAGAACACCATGGACTTTGTGGACAAGGTTAAGAGCGTCATCATGGAGACGGAGGAAACAATGGTCTCGTATGATGTTACATCCCTCTTCACGTGCATTCTGGTTGCTGAGGCAGTGGAGGTGGTCTGTAGGAAACTACAAGGCGACCCCACCCTGAGAAAGAGGACCACCCCTACCATGGATCAGGTGTGCACTCTTTTAGAACTGTGTCTTCGGTCCACCTACTTCTCGTACAGAGCACAGTTCTACAAACAGAAACATGGGTGTGCTATGGGGTCCCCAGTCTTACATATTGTTGCAAACCTGTACATGGAGGAAGTGGAAAAGAAGGCACTAATGTCCTACTCAGGGACACCACCGAGTCATTGGTTCAGATATGTGGACGACACCTGGGTTAAAATAAAATTAGAGGAAGTACCACATTTCACAGACCACATCAACTTGGTGGACAAACACATCAAGTTCACAAGGGAGGATGCAAGCAACAACAGTTTAGCCTTTTTAGACTGTGAAATGGATGGTTCTCCACAGAATATCGACCTCTTCCGGACAGGACTCCACGGTTTACACTCACCTGCAAACCAGCGGCCACTCATTTAATGATGAAGACAAGGAGGAACGCTGGTTTGAACGGGGAGTCAAAGAGGCCATCTATGTGAAGAGGGAACGACCATCTCTGAACTGGGGAGGGGGCCTGAGAGTACATCTCTCACCATTTTACAACGCCATAATAGGAGCTATAACCCAATCATTTGTGAAAGACACACATGACCATTGTAATTAATGCTCATTGTGATTTGCATATGGACCTAATCACTGGTTTCACTGGCGGTGATCAGTCATTATGCAAATCGTTTGCATATAAGGTCGGGTTATTTAACACCAGCTCAGATTAAAGAAGACACTTGAATGAGTGATGAACCAGTGACCTTTTGATTACTAGTCCAAGCTGGATGTCTGGGTATATGTGCATATACAAGTAAATACAAAGAAACAAGTAAATACAAAATTATTTTAATGCAGGATATAATGCAGCTATAATGCAGGATATAATGCAGGATATAATGCAGGATATAATGCAGCTATAATGCAGGATATAATGCAGGATATAATGCAGGATATAATGCAGCTATAATGCAGGATATAATGCAGCTATAATGCAGGATATAATGCAGCTATAATGCAGGCTGTTTGTGCATAAACTGTTTGTTTAGATTCCTGCCACAGCATCTCGATATTCTTTAAGGACAACAAGTCAGGACATTTACTACACAACATTAAAACCTTTATTTTGTTTCATTGTTTAGACATTCACACTGGGCCTGTTCTTATAACGAGGTCTGTAGTAGCTGGTGAACGTGCCCCGGGTTCCCAGCGAAACAGATCTTACAGAGCTCAGAAAACAAGGCCTTAAGTGGTAGGTGGCTCATTAGGGCTGATCACCCGCAGCTGTGGGGCTGGCTATATAAGCCAGCTCCGTGCAGCAGCGGGTGTCGCACCTTTTGTTTGTTTTCGCTCTCTGGTGGCAGCTCGTCCACGCTCATTTTGTAGCCTTAGGTGGTATCCCCTGGTGGCATAAGGCCATCCGGGTGTGTAGACCGTAAGGTCGAGGTAGTCAGTGTTCCTTTCTCCTCTCTTAGAAATAGCGTGGTGCGACGCCGTGCAGTCCTTGTACTGCTGTTTGTTTGACCCGATTAGCATTTAGCATTAGCGGTTGCATGCACGCCGTGATACGGCGCTGGTTCAGTGCTCCGCTGTATTGCACTTATTGAATCTATTCATTGGATTCCACAACCGCTGGGTGGCGACTCCGTAAGGCACTCGGTTGGAGCGCCAGCAACCCCGGTTCGAATCTGCATGTTTGAGCTTGCCTAACTGAACTTACTTGTTTTTCTCTTTTTCAGATCGGCGTGCTTCAGCTACTGCGACCGTAAGCTGATCGCTCGCTGATCGTTACCTACGTTAGCCGACCGCTGCGCTGGGGCTAGCCGTCGCCGGAGGTTTTTCTCCCGCACCTGCTCACCGTAGCGCTTTCAGCGCTAACGCGCCTTTCGTTACCCGCGCCAGATTGGCGTGGTGTTAACGCTCCCGGCTCTCGCCTTAGAGACCGGGGTTCGCGTCCGCTCTTTTCCTTTTTTCCCTTTTGTCATTTTTTGGGTTCGCTGCTTAGCGGCTTCCGTCGGAGGTTCCGATCGGTTTATTGGTTTGCCTTTTATTTTTTCTGTTTGTTATTAATAAACAATTTATAATTTAAAATTTATCTCTGCGTGTGAGTCCTCCCTTCTTCCCACGTGACAGTTCTTGTGCTTTTAATTGTCTTTTTTCACTGTTGGTGTAATCGTATCGTGGAATGTTGTGTTAGCTGTACACCACATGTTAAATACTCCCATGTCTTCCAAAAGTTCTATTTTTAACTACTCAATACACAGTAAACAAAAAGCGAAATCTATAAAGACAAAATGGGACGTCCAACAAGCTACAAGCTTGTGTTCAGGTGTCCAGATACTTTTGGCCATGTCGTTCCTATGTTATTCATTTAAATGAGTCTTTTTTCAACAGCTTCAACATCACTGTACACTTAACACATCTGAACCTCTCAACATGTTACTTGGTTCTTTTTCTGGGGACACACAGTACGGGGGAACAAATTGTCACTAGTGGTAGGACAGCGACACCTAGTGGTGGAAAGTACATCAGTTTTAAAATAACAGCAAGTTCTCACAAACATTAGATGTATGATGTTAATACACAGCATTAAAATAGTTCAGTGCTTGATCTCATTAATGCTTTTTTGAATTTTGAATGCTTTTTCTCGAATGTTCTTCAGATTTTAATGTGAAGCTTCAAGTGAAGTTACTGCTGCTAGAGCAGTCTAGCCTAGCGGTTAAGGTACTGGACTAATAATCTGAAGGTTGCTGGTTCAAACCCCACCACTGCTTGGTTGCCTCTGTTGGGCCCCTGAGCAAGGCCCCTAACCCTCAATTGCTTAGACTGTATACTGTCACAGTACTGTAAGTCGCTCTGAATAAAAGCGTCTGCTAAATGCTGAAAATGTAAATGCTGAGCAGCTGAAAAAAAAGTAATAATCTGATTGTAACTTTTAACATACATTACACAGTTATTGTTTTGGTCCTCTAGGAATAAAACAGTGATAATGTTAGTTATTTTTAATCAAAGTAAAGTGTGCTCACATTTTTAAACATGCACTGAACCTGCCTATAAAAATGTAATCAAATAATATACCTGCTATGGCATTTTGGAACAGTAGATGCCAGTACATGCCAGTAGATGTTATGCTTTACTCCCTGATTTTACCATTAAAAGGCGGTGGTTCCTGATTTCCTATAACTACAGAGAACTTTGGATAGTAAAGACACACTGTCCTCATCTATCATCCCTCTGCTGTTGTACAGGTTAGTAATGCAAATAAGTATATCAAAATAAAAAAAAATAAAAAGCTATTGTATAAGAGTTTTAACACTTGGTTAGGGTAAATCTGTTAATGGTATTGAAGTAAACTTACAATAATTTAAATATTTGTGGTTTGAAGTAAGTTATTTATTTAGAACAGATGTTAACATTATAAAGTAAAAATAATTTGTGTGTAATTGTAATGCTAAAAGCTAATGCTAGCCATGCTAACAGTTTCCTCTATGATCCTGGTGTCTGTAACACCATTTATTTATATTTGTTTAATTTGTAATCAAATTTTAACTCCCTGCACACATTCAGGACCTGAACCCCGTTTGTTTTGTTTTTGTTGTTGGTCGTTTTCTACATCTGTTCATGTCCAGCTAAACTAAACTAAACAAGGTTTTGTGTTAGGGTTAGTTAATAACCCACCAAGGACTAGGGGGGAACCCAAAGGCGAGTGCACAAACAACAAAACCCAGAAGTGATAATACGATATTTATTTAAACAAATAATAAAAACAAACAAACAACCAAAAAGATAACAGAAAACGAGAGGGGAGCGGCAGGAGCGGTACTGGAAGCGCCGGGGAACTGCAGGGCGGACTGATGACCAGGAGTGATGAACCGGAATGCAGGATGACCAGGAATGGCAGGAGAACCAGGAATGGCAGGAATACAGGAGAACCAGGAACGGCAGGAACACAGGAGAACCAGGAACGGCAGGAACACAGGAGAACCAAGAACGGCAGGAATACAGGAGAACCAGGAACGGCAGGAACGCAGGAGAACCAGGAACGGCAGGAACGCAGGAACGGGGGGAAGGTCTAGGAGGCGATGAAAAACAAAATACGTTAACGAGGAGAAGGTACAAGAAGAAGACTCACGGTTTAAGGACACAACGAACGGCCGTCTGTGTACCGTATGGCAAGCAGACAATCTGGCGACGAGTGAGAGAAAAGCCGGCGTTTAAATGCAGGAGTTGATGAGATGAGGAATGAGGCGCAGGTGTGTGTGGGGTCCGCCCTCCAGCGATCTATTGGCTGGTACCGCAGCAACCTCCGAAAACAGTACCGCTCCAGGCCGCTAGGGGGAGAAGGGAGCAAAACGGGAAAGCAAACGCAAACCACCACCAAGAACAAAAGCGATCGGGGAAACCAGAGCCGTAGATAGAGAGAGTTGCGACACTCCTTGATCTCGCCGCCACGCGGTCACGTGGTTCATGTAACCCTCAATAGTTCCAAACAAACCCGGCGCTTTCACGTTCTCATATGGGACCGGCAGCAGTGAATGAAATATTAAACATTAAATAATAAACATTTGTACAATTTCTGGGTATTTTCACCTGCCTTTACATTTACTGCATCTGCTTTAATGTCAATTTGGTATATAAAGAGAAAGATTGATGTTTATAATGACTTGTTAATAGGTCGTTCTTGTTAACACACAGTACATTATATTAGCATACATTACATAATGCCATATCATTAAGTAGTAGAGACAATATACAGTACAGAGATTAGACAGTTTTTTTTGTTTTTTACATAAACTATAATCTCCCTTCACTTTCCCGAGGATTCATAATAATAATCATTTTGGTTAAACACTAAGCCATGTGGCTGGATTCATAAGGTTTACCTGCACTGAATGAACAGATTCATAAACACATTACTGTACCAATACCTTTAACATTATAGTGCAGGTACATGACATAGCTTCATTCATGTCTTATTTCATGAGTAAGTAATAATTGATTCCTACATGTAATACATGAATTAATTCATAATGAATATGCACAAGTTTATTTTGTCTAATGTAAGTGGTGGACAAGGTACACAAACCATGTAGTTGAGTTGAAGTAGAGATATCCAAGGTGAAATATTACTCCAGTAAAAGTAGTAATAAAAGTAAAATACTCTTTACCTCCACTAAAGTACTAAACTAAATTTACCTTCAAATGTACTTAAGAATGAAAGTAAAATTAGCATGATTTATTATGGCTCTGATGTTTTATTATCATTTCTGTAACAAGACTCTTGATTAATCAACTTTTAATTAATCAATTTTAGGTGAAAAGACTCGTGTCAATAATTTAGCTTAGCTGACTAAGCTAAATTCAGTTATACCTATTAATTAAGATAAACATGTAACATTTAGTGCTGAGCAAATGCTAAACAATAACAGTATTAAGTATATTAATGACATCAAATTCATTATTTTTTTAAAACAAAGCAACAAACAGCTAAAAATGTTTGATAAGTAGTGGAAATGAACGGGGCTCTATGGGTTGTTTGGAACTATACAGAGCTCCACAACCCGGAAGCTGCACAGAAAATATGTCCCGCCCCCTTTCCAACGGTTCCCTATGGGAGTGTCGCCACTCTGTTCTCTCTACCGCTCTGGGGGAAACTAAAGAAAACGGAGAAAAACAAAATACAAACCGGAATGAAAACAAAACGCTGGGAAACCCTGAAAATAAAAGGTAAGTGCTGGCGGATCCTAACAGTTTTGTGTTATTTTATGTTGTATTCTAAAACATCTATTATATTGTTTATATTTATGTGTATTAGATAAACCAATTATACTCTTACAGAAGAGCTTCTATAGTGAATGTTACCTTACTCTAGTTTAAGTACAACAGTCAAATAATATAAATCTGCTGAAACCCTGTTAGAATTTTTTATTTTTTTGCAAGAAATGAATAAGAACATCAGTAAGCCCCACCTGGGGATTGAACCCAGGAACTACAGTGCTACCCACTTAGCCTCTGTGCCGCCCCATTATATTGTATTTAAAGAAATCATAGTATAAAATAAAAAGGTCAAAATCTTGGGAACAACATATGACCTGACAAAATAATAATAATTATAATATGTTTACACAGGGGAAGAGAGGTGGACTGGAGCAGCAGTTGGCTTTAGATAAAGTGAAGCACCTGACGAGAAACAAACTTCTGTTTATTGTTCTGTAGGTATGATCTGCCAATTTTACACTAAAGTGCTGTAGCAGCAGGAATGTCCTTTACTGTCACATATACACTTCTGAAGAACGGAATAAAAGATCTTGAAGAGGCGGCGCTAACAGTGCTGAGAAAGGCGGGGTTAGAGTGAAGAGACCAATCAAATGCAAATAAATAGTCGAGTACTTTTCCCTTCAATAATTCTATTAATTGGTAAGGAAATATTCAGATTTTATATTTTTATTTATTCTAATTTTTCTTCTGCAGGTTAAAGTAGTAAAACTCTTGAGAATGAGCAGTCAAGATTCTGACATAACTGCATTATTAGAGGCTTCAGGAGAGTCCACTTTCAAAAGAGCAACTAAAAAAGCACAAGAGGTGGTCGACCAGTTGAATAACGTCTCACTGGACGTTGCTGTAACTGGAGAATCAGGAGCAGGAAAGTCGACTTTCATTAATGCAATCAGAGGACTGAGAGATGATGATGAAGGTGCAGCTGCAACTGGAGTTACTGAAACCACCACTAAACCAACTTCTTACCAACATCCAACAATGCCTAATGTGACTTTCTGGGACCTTCCTGGAATTGGTACCACAACATTTAAAGCTAAAGATTATCTTAAGGAGATGCAGTTTGCCAGGTATGATTTCTTCATCATCATCTCATCTGAGAGATTCTCAGAGAACAACGTCCTGCTGGCTACAGAGATCAGAAAGCAGAAAAAGCTGTTTTACTTTGTTAGATCAAAGATAGACGTTGACGTCGCACAAGAAGCAAAGAAAAAAAGCTTCAATAGAGAAGCAACTCTGGCAAAAATTAAAAACTACAGCCCTGGCAAATTTAAAGGACTTTAAAAATTCAATGATCTTAAAGAATTTGATTTTGAGGAGCTTGTGGACACACTAATGTCAGAGCTTCCACAGCATAAACGATACACTCTAATACAGTCAGTACCAGTCACTTCTGTGGCCATGCTGAAGAGGAAAGTTGAAATGTTTGAGGGAGTAGCCTGGGCTGCAGCAGTTTGCTTTGGAGGAATTGCAGCAGTTCCAGTACCTGATCTATCATTGGCATGTGTTGCTAGCATTCTAGTAACTTTCTTTACAAAGTGCTACTTCTCGTTCAGCCTTGATGATAAATCAGTTGAAAGATTCTCAGAACGAGTCAACAAGCCACATCTGAAGTCTTTGATAAAATCTCCACTTGTACAGGCACTGACATCAAAATCAGCTATGAGACTGCAGCTGTCAGCATTAGCTGGTAGTGCAGCTATGGTGCATGTGTTCAGTTTGGTACCTGGTGTAGGAAGTGCTAGAGCAGCAAGAATGTCTTTCACTGTTACTCATGAGCTCCTGAAGAATGGAATAAAAGAGTTTGAAGATGCAGCACTAACAGTACTGAGAAAGGCGGGGTTAGAGTAAAATGATCAATCAAATGTAAATAAATAGTCGAGTACTTTTCACATCAATAATTCTCACTAGGTGAAAAGTGATTCTGTACCAGCTAATGACTTTAACGTGTATTTTATTTGTGTTTTCCATCTTCTTTTTTTCTTCAATCACTTTATTGAATTTAGGGTCAAGATTCACCTGACTCCAGCGCTAGGTAGGAATACCCAGGACAGGTCACCAGTTACTGGTCTACACAGGACTTTGGTCACTTCCCCTAAGACATTTTTTCTTTTTATTTTATTACAAACTAATTTGTGTAGCTGATTATTTTTCTACTCATATACAAATGTATAACATTAATAGCTGAATAAGAAATTTGAAACTAGTCAAATTCACAAATGTCTTTAATCGCCTTTTACTTACAAACCACATTTCCAAAAAAGTTGGAACGTTTAGTAAAATGCGACAAAAAGAAGAATCTGTGACGTGTAAATTCTGATTAACTTCATTGTATTTTGTAAACCTGCAACACAAAAATTAGAACCGAGTGAGATGAATATTTTACAATAAGAAGTGAGTTGGAAACAGGTGAGGTGGTATTGAGTATAAACGAAAACTCCACCATTGTTACTGTGATCGATATATCAGAACACCTCAGAGTTCTCTGATCCACTTGGAAGAATGATCATCCATTACCCAGAATTCCCAAACCATTAAAAAGTATCATTAATAAACAAGCTGATGGAACACACGGGTAAATACACCTCTCTCCCAAATGTATTTACAATCAGATAAAATTTTATCGATTTGTGATACATTCTTTTATATCTACTTTTATCAGTTAAATAAAATCAGATTTAAAAGAATAAACACGTCACAGATTTTTCTTTTTATTGTATTTTACTAAACATTCCAACATTTCCAGAATGAGGTTTTGTGGTTTGTACATTACAATAATGCTCTGATTAGTTCTTACACCCGAGGTTAATAAAATGTCTGTGATGTATTGTGGTGATCAATTAAAAGTGCATGATGGGATAATTTAAAGTTTAATTATTTTTTTCTGTATTACTGAATGTGTATATACTGGTGCTGGTCATAAAATTAGAATATCATGAAAAAGTTGATTTATTTCAGTAATTCCATTCAAAAAGTGAAACTTGTATATTATATTCATTCATTACACACAGACTGATATATTTCAAATGTTTATTTCTTTTAATGTTGATGATTATAACTGACAACTAATGAAAACCCCAAATTCAGTATCTCAGAAAATTAGAATATTACTTAAGACCAATACAAAAAAAGGATTTTTAGAAATGTTGGCCAACTGAAAAGTATGAACATGAAAAGTATGAGCATGTACAGAACTCAATACTTAGTCGGGGCTCCTTTTGCCTGGATTACTGCAGCAATGTGGCGTGGCATGGAGTCCATCAGTCTGTGGCACTGCTCAGGTGTTATGAGAGCCCAGGTTGCTCTGATAGTGGCCTTCAGCTCTTCTGAATTATTGGGTCTGGGGTATCGCATCTTCCTCTTCACAATACCCCATAGATTTTCTATGGGGTTAAGGTCAGGCGAGTTTGCTGGCCAATTAAGAACAGGGATACCGTGGTCCTTAAACCAGGTACTGGTAGCTTTGGCACTGTGTGCAGGTGCCAAGTCCTGTTGGAAAATGAAATCTGCATCTCCATAAAGTTGGTCAGCAGCAGGAAGCATGAAGTGCTCTAAAACTTCCTGGTAGACGGCTGCGTTGACCTTGGACCTCAGAGTACACAGTGGACCAACACCAGCAGATGACATGGCACTCCAAACCATCACTGACTGTGGAAACTTTACACTGGACCTCAAGCAACGTGGATTATGTGCCTCTCCTCTCTTCCTCCAGACTCTGGGACCTGGATTTCCAAAGGTAATGCAAAATTTACGTTCATCAGAGAACATAACTTTGGACCACTCAGCAGTCCTTTTTGTCTTTAGCCCAGGCGAGACGCTTCTGACGCTGTCTCTTGTTCAAGAATGGCTTGACACAAGGAATGCGACAGCTGAAACCCATGTCTTGCATACGTCTGTGCGTGGTGGTTCTTGAAGCACTGACTCCAGCTGCAGTCCACTCTTTGTGAATCTCCCCCACATTTTTTAATGGGTTTTGTTTCACAATCCTCTCCAGGGTGCGGTTATCCCTATTGCTTGTACACTTTTTTCTACCACATCTTTTCCTTCCCTTCGCCTCTCTATTAATGTGCTTGGACACAGAGCTCTGTGAACAGCCAGCCTCTTTAGCGATGACCTTTTGTGTCTTGCCCTCCTTGTGCAAGGTGTCAATGGTCGTCTTTTGGACAACTGTCAAGTCAGCAGTCTTCCCCATGATTGTGTAGCCTACAGAACTAGACTGAGAGACCATTTAAAGGCCTTTGCAGGTGTTTTGAGTTAATTAGCTGATTAGAGTGTGGCACCAGGTGTCTTCAATATTGTACCTTGTCACAATATTCAAATTTTCTGAGATACTGAATTTGGGGTTTTCATTAGTTGTCAGTTATAATCATCAACATTAAAAGAAATAAACTTTTGAAATTTTTGAATTTTTGAACATTCACTTTTTGAATGGAATTACTGAAATAAATCAACTTTTTCATGATATTCTAATTTTATGACCAGCACCAGTATATATCTATTGTACAAGTACCTAAAGCTTGAAGCTCACTTGCTGTGAGTTCTTAGTACAACCCCAAATCGGGAAAAAATTGGGATGAACCTGAGATATTTCATCTTTTATCTGCTCAACTTCATTTAATTTATTAATAAACATCCATTCCTCCATTTCAGACCTGCAACACATTCCAAAAAAGTTGGGACAGTAAAGCATTTACCACTTTGTAATGTTGCCATTCTGTTTTACCATTTAAGAGGTTTTGGCACCGAGGAGACCAAGTTATTTAGTGTTTAAGCTTTTAATAAGAAGCTATAAATACTGTACAGAATGTGTCATGACTCCTACAAAACTTCATTCATTTAATCTACTGTAACAGGACCTGAGAGCTGCTGGAACTCATCCGATCCAAGTGTGTACATACAATAATGAAACACACTGTGGTTAAACCAGTCTCAAAAAGTCTCTTCATGCCAACTGGTGCACTTATAGTTTCTGTTTCAGATTAGTGTGGGATTCATTTATTCAGATTTAGTTGTTGTTAGATGCTGTAAAGCTTCTTTATTCTGTTTTAGTTAAAAATATAACATCACTGTATTGTGGTTAAAAACTAAAGTAAAAATAAAAACAGTTTAATCCACTAAAATAATAGAATTATGGTTTACTGTATATGTAGAATATTTTGTCTGGTTTTTTAAATGAATTTAATTTCAGTTTTGCTGTTTTGTCTTGTTACCCTATATTTTAACATATTGTGTTACATGTATGTTATTATTTTTATTCATTCATTAATTTTCTTATCCGCTTATCCAATTAGGGTTGCGGGGGGTGCTGGAGCCCATCCCAGGTTTTCAATGGGCGCAAGGCACACAGTAACACCCTGGACGGGGCGCCAGTCCATTGCAGGGGCAGACACACACATACACACTCACACGTACACACACACACACAAACACATTCACTTATAGTGCAATTCAGTGTCTGTTATTAGTTTTAAATGTGTGTAAATAAAATGTATTTCTGGGCTTGCTGAGGACGATTTGTTCTGGTTTAACATTTTAAGTCAAATTTATTTCTATAGCACTTTTTACAATAGACATTGTCTCAAAGCAACTTTACAGAATCCAGAACCGACAGACCAAATTGAGCAAGCCGAGGGCAACAGTGGCAAGTAAAAATCCCTTAGAATTACAGGAAGAAACCTTGTTACCATATATCACCCCAGTACAAACTGTTTCAAGTTTTTGTTTGTGTTCATGACACGTCTGGTAATTTATTTGTTTTGCTGTTAAACAATCAAGAACATTCAGGTCATCTCTTTATATTTCACCTATGAACTGCTGTGTTTACTGTCAATACTGGATGTGAAAGTGTGTAGTGTAAAGTACCTCAACTATTTATACCAATACATCAGCTCCTCTACCCTCTATACCAGTGCATCAGCTCCTTTACCCTTTATACCAATGTATCAGCTCCTCTACCCTTTATACCAGTACATCAGCTCCTCTGACCTTTATACCAGTGCATCAGCTCCTCTACCCTTCATACCAATGTATCAGCTCCTCTACCCTTTATACCAGTACATCAGCTCCTCTGACCTTTATACCAGTGCATCAGCTCCTCTACCCTTCATACCAATGTATCAGCTCCTCTACCCTTTATACCAGTACATCAGCTCCTCTGACCTTTATACCAGTGCATCAGCTCCTCTACCTTTCATACCAATACATCAGCTCCTCTACCCTTTATACCAGTGCATCATCTCCTCTACCCTTTATACCAATGCATCAGCTCTTCTACCCTCTATACCAATGCATCAGCTCCTCTACCCTTTATACCAATGCATCAGCTCCTCTACCTTTCATACCAATACATCAGCTCCTCTACCCTTTATACCAATACATCAGCCCCTCTACCCTTCATACCAGTGCATCATCTCCTCTACCCTTTATACCAATGCATCATCTCTTCTACCCTTCATACAATGCATCAGCTCCTCTACCCTTCATACCAATACATCAGCTCCTCTTCCCTTCATACCAATGCATCAGCTCTTCTACCCTTCATACCAATGCATCAGCTCCTCTACCCTTCATACCAATACATCAGCTCCTCTACCCTTTATACCAATACATCAGCTCCTCTACCCTTTACACCAATGCATTAGCCCCTCTATCCTTTATACCAATGCATCATCTCCTCTACCATTTATACCAATGCATCAGCTCCTCTACCATTTATACCAATGCATCAGCTCTTCTACCCTTTATACCAATACATCAGCTCCTCTACCCTTTATACCAATGCATCATCTCTTCTACACTTTATACCAATGCATCATCTCTTCTACCCTTTATACCAATACATCAGCTCCCCTACCCTTTATACCAATGCATTATCTATTCTACCCTTTATACCAATACATCAGCCACTTTACCCTTTTTACCAATGCATCATCTCTTCTACCATTTATACCAATACATCAGCTCCTCTACCATTTTTACCAATGCATCAGCCCCTCTACCATTTATACCAATGCATCAGCCCCTCTACCATTTATACCAGTGCATCAGCTCCTCTATCATTTATACCAAAACATCAGCTCCTCTACCCTTTATACCAATGCATCAGCTCCTCTACTCTTTATACCAATGCATCAGCTCCTCTACCCTTTATACCAAAACATCAGCTCCTCTACCCTTTATACTAATACATCAGCCCCTCTACCATTTATACCAATGCATCAGCTTCTCTACCATTTATACCAAAACATCAGCTCCTCTACCATTTATACCAATGCATCAGCTCTTCTACCCTTTATACCAATGCATCAGCTCCTCTACCCTTTATACCAATACATCAGCCCCTCTACCCTTCATACCAATACATCAGCTCCTCTACCATTTATACCAATGCATCAGCTCCTTTACCCTTTATACCAATACATCAGCCCCTCTACCCTTCATACCAATACATCAGCCCCTCTACCATTTATACCAATGCATCAGCTCCTCTACCATTTATACCAAAACATCAGCTCCTCTACCATTTATACCAATGCATCAGCTCCTCTACCATTTATACCAAAACATCAGCTCCTCTACCCTTTATACCAATGCATCAGCTCTTCTACCCTTTATACCAATGCATCAGCTCCTTTACCCGTTATACCAATACTGGACTAGTAATCAGAACGTTGCTGGTTCAAGCCACACCCCTGCCTCAATTGCTTAGACGATGTACTGTCTCAGCACTGTAAGTCCCTTTGGATAAAAACGTCTGCTAAATGCCAAAAATGTAAATTAAATACTTTATCTGTACTGATCTTTGAGTTCTTTTATCATTATTACTTTGGCTTCTTCAGGTGTTTCTTTTAATCTGGTCATTACTTTACACTTTCTTATTCATATCGTTTTAATTTAACCATGTTTTGTTTTTCTTACATTTCTTACATTGTGACAATGTTAAATTTTTTGCTTCAAAAAGACAACATTTCATGAATGCTGCTTTTGGGCCAATTCATGATTACAATCATCTGTTGATATCACCTGAAATCACATTATTAAGTTTTTTATCTCATTACTAGCCATAAATTGCCGCTGTCCCAACTTTTCTGGATTGTGTTGCAGGTCTGAAATGCATGAATGGATGTTTAATAATAAATGAAATTAAGTTGATCAGACAAAACATGAAATATCTTATGTTTCAGAAATGATAAAAGTATACAGTTTATATTTAATCATTTAATAACAAAAAAGATTATTCACATTATCAGTAGAACCTTGTAGAGAATGAAACTAGAGTGCTACTGCAGGATCATTCATGTTCTGATCTGACTGAATGTACAACCCCAAATAAGAAAAAGTTGGGACAGTATGGAAAATTCAAAATAAAAACACAGTTTCTTTGACATTTACTTGATTAAACCTGAGATATTCCATGTTTTATCTGATCAACTTCATTTAATTTATTAATTAACATCCATTCCTGTATTTCAGGCCTGCAACACGTTCCAAAAAAAGTTGGGATGGGGTAATTTCAGGCAAGTAAAGAGGTGAAAAATCTAAATAATTATGTGATTCTGAACAGGTGATTGTTAACATGGTTTGGTACAAAAGCAGCATCCAGGAAAAACTGAGTCTTTGATTAGCAAAGATGATCAGAGGATCCAGTTTGTCCACAAATGTGTGAGAAAATGATTGAAATGTTTAAAAACAATGAACCTCAAAGAAAGATTGAAAGGAATTTGCATGTTCTCCCTCTACAGTGCAGAATATCATTAAACCATTTAAGGAATTTCAGTGCGTAAAGGCCAAGGGCACAAGCTTAAGCTGAATATTATTTGCATTTTCCATACTGTCCCAACTTTTTCTGATTTGGGGTTGTATATACTGTATATATACAGTGAGTACACCCCTCACATTTCTGCAAATATTTCATTATATCTTTTCATGGAACAACACTATAGACATGAAACTTGGATATAACTTAGAGTAGTCAGTGTACAACTTGTATAGCAGTGTAGATTTACTGTCTTCTGAAAATAACTCAACACACAGCCATTAATGTCTAAATAGCTGCAACATAAGTGAGTACACCCCACAGTGAACATGTCCAAATTGTGCCCAAAGTGTCAATATTTTGTGTGACCACCATTATTATCCAGCACTGCCTTAACCCTCCTGGGCATGGAATTCACCAGAGCTGCACAGGTTGCTACTGGAATCATCTTCCACTCCTCCATGATGACATCACGGAGCTGGTGGATGTTAGACACCTTGAACTCCTCCACCTTCCACTTGAGGATGCGCCACAGGTGCTCAATTGGGTTTAGTCCATCACCTTTACCTTCAGCTTCCTCAGCAAGGCAGTTGTCATCTTGGAGGTTGTGTTTGGGGTCGTTATCCTGTTGGAAAACTGCCATGAGGCCCAGTTTTCAAAGGGAGGGGATCATGCTCTGTTTCAGAATGTCACAGTACATGTTGAAATTCATGTTTCCCTCAATAAACTGCAGCTCCCCAGTGCCAGCAACAGTCATGCAGCCCAAGACCATGATGCTACCACCACCATGCTTGACTGTAGGCAAGATACAGTTGTCTTGGTACTTCTCACCAGTGCGCCGCCACACATGCTGGACACCATCTGAGCCAAACAAGTTTATCTTGGTCTCGTCAGACCACAGGGCATTCCCGTAATCCATGTTCTTGGACTGCTTGTCTTCAGCAAACTGTTTGCGGGCTTTCTTGTGCGTCAGCTTCCTTCTGGGATGACGACCATGCAGACCGAGTTGATGCAGTGTGCGGTGTATGGTCTGAGCACTGACAGGCTGACCTCCCACGTCTTCAACCTCTGCAGCAATGCTGGCAGCACTCATGTGTCTATTTTTTAAAGCCAACCTCTGGATATGACGCCGAACACGTGGACTCAACTTCTTTGGTCGACCCTGGCAAAGCCTGTTCCGAGTGGAACCTGTCCTGGAAAACCGCTGTATGACCTTGGCCACCATGCTATAGCTCAGTTTCAGGGTGTTAGCAATCTTCTTATAGCCCAGGCCATCTTTGTGAAGAGCAACAATTCTATTTCTCACATCCTCAGAGGGTTCTTTGCCATGAGGTGCCATGTTGAATATCCAGTGGCCAGTATGAGAGAATTGTACCCAAAATACCAAATTTAACAGCCCTGCTCCTCATTTACACCTGGGACCTTGACATATGACACCAGGGAGGGACAACGACACATTTGGGCACAATTTGGACATGTTCACTGTGGGGTGTACTCACTTATGTTGCCAGCTATTTAGACATTAATGGCTGTGTGTTGAGTTATTTTCAGAAGACAGTAAATCTACACTGCTATACAAGCTGTACACTGACTACTCTAAGTTATATCCAAGTTTCATGTCTATAGTGTTGTCCCATGAAAAGATATAATGAAATATTTGCAGAAATGTGAGGGGTGTACTCACTTTTGTGATACACTGTATATATATATATATATATATATATATATATATATATATATATATATATATATATATATATATATATATATATATATATATATATATATATATATACTGTATATATACAGTATATATACAGTGTATCACAAAAGTGAGTACACCCCTCACATTTCTGCAGATATTTAAGTATATCTTTTCATGGGACAACACTGACAAAATGACACTTTGACACAATGAAAAGTAGTCTGTGTGCAGCTTATATAACAGTGTAAATTTATTCTTCCCTCAAAATAACTCAATATACAGCCATTAATGTCTAAACCACCGGCAACAAAAGTGAGTACACCCCTAAGAGACTACACCCCTAAATGTCCAAATTGAGCACTGCTTGTCATTTTCCCTCCAAAATGTCATGTGACTCATTAGTATTACTAGGTCTCAGGTGTGCATAGGGAGCAGGTGTGTTCAATTTAGTAGTACAGCTCTCACACTCTCTCATACTGGTCACTGAAAGTTCCAACATGGCACCTCATGGCAAAGAACTCTCTGAGGATCTTAAAAGACGAATTGTTGCGCTACATGAAGATGGCCAAGGCTACAAGAAGATTGCCAACACCCTGAAACTGAGCTGCAGCACAGTGGCCAAAATCATCCAGCGTTTTAAAAGAGCAGGGTCCACTCAGAACAGACCTCGCGTTGGTCGTCCAAAGAAGCTGAGTGCACGTGCTCAGCATCACATCCAACTGCTGTCTTTGAAAGATAGGCGCAGGAGTGCTGTCAGCATTGCTGCAGAGATTGAAAAGGTGGGGGGTCAGCCTGTCAGTGCTCAGACCATACGCCGCACACTACATCAAATTGGTCTGCATGGCTGTCACCCCAGAAGGAAGCCTCTTCTGAAGTCTCTACACAAGAAAGCCCGCAAACAGTTTGCTGAAGACATGTCAACAAAGGTCATGGATTACTGGAACCATGTCCTATGGTCTGATGAGACCAAGATTAATTTGTTTGGTTCAGATGGTCTCAAGCATGTGTGGCGGCAATCAGGTGAGGAGTACAAAGATAAGTGTGTCATGCCTACAGTCAAGCATGGTGGTGGGAATGCCATGGTCTAGGGCTGCATGAGTGCAGCAGGTGTTGGGGAGTTACATTTCATTGAGGGACACATGAACTCTAATATGTACTGTGAAATACTGAAGCAGAGCATGATCCCCTCCCTCCGGAAACTGGGTCGCAGGGCAGTGTTCCAGCATGATAATGACCCCAAACACACCTCTAAGACGACCACTGCTTTATTGAAGAGGCTGAGGGTAAAGGTGATGGACTGGCCAAGCATGTCTCCAGACCTAAACCCAATAGAACATCTTTGGGGCATCCTCAAGCGGAAGGTGGAGGAGCGCAAAGTCTCGAATATCCGCCAGCTCTGTGATGTCGTCATGGAGGAGTGGAAAAGCATTCCAGTGGCAACCTGTGAAGCTCTGGTAAACTCCATGCCCAGGAGAGTTAAGGCAGTTCTGGGAAATAATGGTGGCCACACAAAATATTGACACTTCAGGAACTTTCACTAAGGGGTGTACTCACTTTTGTTGCCGGTGGTTTAGACATTAATGGCTGTATATTGAGTTATTTTGAGGGAAGAATAAATTTACACTGTTATATAAGCTGCACACAGACTACTTTTCATTGTGTCAAAGTGTCATTTTGTCAGTGTTGTCCCATGAAAAGATATACTTAAATATCTGCAGAAATGTGAGGGGTGTACTCACTTTTGTGATACACTGTATGTGTGTAGGTGTGCATGTGTGTGTATGTATGTGTGTGTGTAGGTGTGCATGTGTGTGTATGTATGTGTGTATGTGTGTGCATGTGTGTGTGTAGGTGTGCATGTGTGTGTATGTATGTATGTGTGTATGTGTGTAGGTGTGCATGTGTGTGTATGTATGCATGTATGTATGTGTGTAGGTGTGCATGTGTGTGTATGTATGTATGTGTGTATGTGTGTGCATGTGTGTGTGTAGGTGTGCATGTGTGTGTATGTATGTATGTGTGTAGGTGTGCATGTGTGTGTATGTATGCATGCATGTATGTGTGTAGGTGTGCATGTGTGTGTATGTATGTATGTGTGTATGTGTGTGCATGTGTGTGTGTAGGTGTGCATGTGTGTGTATGTATGTATGTGTGTAGGTGTGCATGTGTGTGTATGTATGCATGTATGTATGTATGTGTGTATGTGTGTGTGTAGGTGTGCATGTGTGTGTATGTATGTATGTGTGTAGGTGTGCATGTGTGTGTATGTATGCATGTATGTATGTGTGTAGGTGTGCATGTGTGTGTATGTATGTATGTGTGTATGTGTGTGCATGTGTGTGTGTAGGTGTGCATGTGTGTGTATGTATGTATGTGTGTAGGTGTGCATGTGTGTGTATGTATGTATGTGTGTAGGTGTGCATGTGTGTGTATGTATGCATGTATGTATGTGTGTAGGTGTGCATGTGTGTGTATGTATGTATGTGTGTATGTGTGTGCATGTGTGTGTGTAGGTGTGCATGTGTGTGTATGTATGTATGTGTGTAGGTGTGCATGTGTGTGTATGTATGCATGTATGTATGTGTGTAGGTGTCCTGGATGTTTCTTTTGTACCAAACCATGATTACAATCACCTGTTTAACATCACATCATTATTTAGTGTTTTCACCTCATTACTCGCCCTAAATTGCCCCCGTCCCAACTTTTTTTGGAATGTGTTGCAGGCCTGAAATGCAGGAATGGATGTTTATTAATAAATGAAATGAAGTTGAGCAGATAAAAGATGAAATATCTCACACAGAGGTCACACTGTTTTAATACAGTTTGCTTTTAAAACAAGTGTATAGTGTATGTTATAATAATAATCATCATTGTAATTGTTGTTATAATTAATATTATTATTATTTTATTGCTCACTGAAATCACACTAATAAAAAAAACTAATTTCTAATAATAGAAATGATCACATCTAAAGACTAGCATGTTCCTTATATGGTAATAATGGTTAGAATCAGGAGGTTGTGGGATCTGAGCAGCTTTTATTTTCATTCACACCTTTCAGCCCACGGTTCTGGTCTCACATGAAACCACAAGTAAGCAGATCGTGAACTGCTGCTGCTGCTGCAAAATACAACTCCATTACTGGTTCAGACTGGGCACTGCTTAATGACCACCAAAACCAGTAAACCCACATTAAAAAACACAACATAATGTGGTGGTGACCAGCAACTACCAGCAAAACGCGATTAAAATAACAAGAACATGAAAGAAAACCATGACTGTGCAACACCTGTATCTTCTGTGTGAAAAACTTTTAGCACCAACAGTTCAAACCACAAGCTTCTGAGAACTGAAGACCACACTGATGTTTCAGCTATTTATGGTCCTGCCAAACATCTTAGTCCGGTTTAAGTTAAAGCTCTGAGGCAGAAGATCATCCCTCACCGTCACACATACACACACACACACACACACACACACACACACACACACACATATACACACACCACCACCACCATGAATTTCCATTGGATTGTTCCCTGATCTGATGTGTGATGTGTGGGTGTGTATATGTGTGTGTATATGTGGATATATACAGGGGTTGGACAAAATAACTGAAACACCTGTCATTTTAGTGTGGGAGGTTTCATGGCTAAATTGGACCAGTCTGGTGGCCAATCTTCATTAATTGCACATTGCACCAGTAAGAGCAGAGTGTGAAGGTTCAATTAGCAGGGTAAGAGCACAGTTTTGCTCAAAATATTGCAATGCACACAACATTATGGGTGACATACCAGAGTTCAAAAGAGGACAAATTGTTGGTGCACGTCTTGCTGGCACATCTGTGACCAAGACAGCAAGTCTTTGTGATGTATCAAGAGCCACGGTATCCAGGGTAATGTCAGCATACCACCAAGAAGGACAAACCACATCCAACAGGATTAACTGTGGACGCAAGAGGAAGCTGTCTGAAAGGGATGTTCGGGTGCTAACCCGGATTGTATCCAAAAAACATAAAACCACGGCTGCCCAGATCACGGCAGAATTAAATGTGCACCTCAACTCTCCTGTTTCCACCAGAACTGTCCGTCGGGAGCTCCACAGGGTCAATATACACGGCCGGGCTGCTATAGCCAAACCTTTGGTCACTCGTGCCAATGCCAAACGTCGGTTTCAATGGTGCAAGGAGCGCAAATCTTGGGCTGTGGACAATGTGAAATGTGATGAGTCCACCTTTACTGTTTTCCCCACATCCGGGAGAGTTACGGTGTGGAGAAGCCCCAAAGAAGCGTACCACCCAGACTGTTGCATGCCCAGAGTGAAGCAGTGAAGCAGTGGATCAGTGATGGTTTGGGCTGCCATATCATGGCATTCCCTTGGCCCAATACTTGTGCTAGATGGGCGCGTCACTGCCAAGGACTACCGAACCATTCTGGAGGACCATGTGCATCCAATGGCGGTGCCGTGTATCAGGATGACAATGCACCAATACACACAGCAAGACTGGTGAAAGATTGGTTTGATGAACATGAAAGTGAAGTTGAACATCTCCCATGGCCTGCACAGTCACCAGATCTAAATATTATTGAGCCACTTTGGGGTGTTTTGGAGAAGCGAGTCAGGAAACGTTTTCCTCCACCAGCATCACGTAGTGACCTGGCCACTATCCTGCAAGAAGAATGGCTTAAAATCCCTCTGACCACTGTGCAGGACTTGTATATGTCATTTCCAAGCCGAATTGACGCTGTATTGGCCGCAAAAGGAGGCCCTACACCATACTAATAAATTATTGTGGTCTAAAACCAGGTGTTTCAGTTATTTTGTCCAACCCCTGTATATGTATGTAAATTCGTTACTCGTTACTACAAAATGAAGGTAAATGATGTGAGATGTGTGACGGACTGCACGCTGGTTTGGTGAATCTGCGCTTGTATGTTAAGACGGTGGTTAAACACATTAATGCGCATGTGCAAACGTTCTCTAAATGCTATCGGAGTTTTCTAAAAGTGCGTCGTTCACCCAAACACACGCAAATATGGACATTTCAGAAGCTCCAACACACTGATGTAAGTTAACAATGATTAATAAAGTAAAGCTGCAGCATCAGCATTTTTTTATATTATTAGCATTAACATTGTTCAGATATCTACCTACCATTTTTACCGACTACATTCGAACCACAAATAAAACGTTTCACTAAATTTGTTTGTAATTCATTGACTGCAAAACTCATGAAGACACGTCCATTATTTCTAAAAACTCACCTACGGACAAATATTTCCTCAGATCACTTCTGTATTAGACCAGCAGAGGAGAGATTCATGGTGCTGAGGAACATGCAGCACGTCTTTAACCCTTTAATCATCTCAACAAGAAAATCAACTTATCCAACTTATTATTCATGATTTTTCAGCTGTTGACTTCAAGTTAGAAATGGTGTTTTCTTAAAGTAAGAATACCAATATTTTTTTAGTTGAACACATGCCATACAGTGAGTAGATGCAGCCCAAAAAGATTATTTAAACACAGCTTATTTTACTCAAATATTTTGATTTAAAGTAATGGTTAAAGGGATAAAAGTGCCACACATTTTGTTAAACTCTCTTGAGTTTTGCTTTAAATTAATTATGCCAAAATTATTATTTTTTGTTATTGAAATATACTACCCAAATAAAAAAAATGGGACAGTATAGAAAATGCAAATAAAATAGATGCAGTGTTTCTTACATTTACATCGACTCACATGAGCGACTAAAAACGCTGGAACAGGAACATTTAGGGCTAGTAATAAGTTAAAAAAACAACTAAATAATGTCATGATTTCAAACAGGTGATGTCAACAGTTGATTATGATCATGAATTGGCACAAATCATGTTCAGATGAAAGGAAGAAAACAGGTTAATTGTTAAGGTGGTTTACAGTCTTAAAAGAACAATCTTTATATTTAAAATGACCGCTTCAGTTTATACTAACAGCATTTCCTTTTACTTCTACTTTTAATACTTAAGTACATTTAATATCAAATTACTTTTGATACTTAAGTACATTAAACATCAGATACTTTTAGACTTTGACTCAAGTAATATTCTAAAAGGTGACTTTTACTTTTATCAAAGTAAATTTCTGGTAAGATACTTGTACTTTTACTCAAGTACGGCCTTCCAGTACTTTATACACCACTGCGTGTGTGTGTGTGTGTGTGTGTGTGTGTATGTATGTGTGTGTATGTATGTGCGTAGGTGTGTATATGTGTGTATGTACAGTGTATCACAAAAATGAGTACACCCCTCACATTTCTGCAAATATTTCATTATATCTTTTCATGGGACAACACTATAGACATGAAACTTGGATATAACTTAGAGTAGTCAGTGTACAACTTGTATAGCAGTGTAGATTTACTGTCTTCTGAAAATAACTCAACACACAGCCATTAATGTCTAAATAGCTGGCAACATAAGTGAGTACACCCCACAGTGAACATGTCCAAATTGTGCCCAAATGTGTCGTTGTCCCTCCCTGGTGTCATGTGTCAAGGTCTCAGGTGTAAATGGGGAGTAGGGCTGTTAAATTTGGTGTTTTGGGTACAATTCTCTCATACTGGCCACTGGATATTCAACATGGCACCTCATGGCAAAGAACTCTCTGAGGATGTGAGAAATAGAATTGTTGCTCTCCACAAAGATGGCCTGGGCTATAAGAAGATTGCTAACACACTGAAACTGAGCAACAGCATGGTGGCCAAGGTCATACAGCGGTCTTCCAGGACAGGTTCCACTCGGAACAGGCTTCGCCAGGGTCGACCAAAGAAGTTGAGTCCACGTGTTCGGCGTCATATCCAGAGGTTGGCTTTAAAAAATAGACACATGAGTGCTGCCAGCATTGCTGCAGAGGTTGAAGACGTGGGAGGTCAGCCTGTCAGTGCTCAGACCATACGCCGCACACTGCATCAACTCGGTCTGCATGGTCGTCATCCCAGAAGGAAGCTGACGCACAAGAAAACCCGCAAACAGTTTGCTGAAGACAAGCAGTCCAAGAACATGGATTACTGGAATGCCCTGTGGTCTGACGAGACCAAGATAAACTCGTTTGGCTCAGATGGTGTCCAGCATGTGTGGCGGCGCCCTGGTGAGAAGTACCAAGACAACTGTATCTTGCCTACAGTCAAGCATGGTGGTGGTAGCATCATGGTCTTGGGCTGCATGAGTGTTGCTGGCACTGGGGAGCTGCGGTTCATTGAGGGAAACATGAATTCCAACATGTACTGTGACATTCTGAAACAGAGCATGATCCCCTCCCTTCGAAAACTGGGCCTCATGGCAGTTTTCCAACAGGATAACGACCCCAAACACAACCTCCAAGATGACAACTGCCTTGCTGAGGAAGCTGAAGGTAAAGGTGATGGACTAAACCCAATTGAGCACCTGTGGCGCATCCTCGAGTGGAAGGTGGAGGAGTTCAAGGTGTCTAACATCCAACAGCTCCGTGATGTCATCATGGAGGAGTGGAAGAGGATTCCAGTAGCACCCTGTGCAGCTCTGGTGAATTCCATGCCCAGGAGGGTTAAGGCAGTGCTGGATAATAATGGTGGTCACACAAAAATTTACACTTTGGGCACAATTTGGACATGTTCACTGTGGGGTGTACTCACTTATGTTGCAGCTATTTAGACATTAATGGCTGTGTGTTGAGTTATTTTCAGAAGACAGTAAATCTACACTGCTATACAAGTTGTACACTGACTACTCTAAGTTATATCCAAGTTTTATTTCTATAGTGTTGTCCCATGAAAAGATATAATAAAATATTTGCAGAAATGTGAGGGGTGTACTCACTTTTGTGATACACTGTATGTATGTATGTGCGTAGGTGTGTATATGTGTGTGTATGTATGTGCGTAGGTGTGCGTGTGTGTGTATGTGTGTGCATAGGTGTGTGTATGTATGTGTGTATGTATGTGTGTAGGTGTGCATGTGTGTGTAGGTGTGCATGTGTGTGTATGTATGTGTGTGTGTAGGTGTGCATGTGTGTGTATGTATGTGTGTATGTGTGTGTATGTGTGTGCATGTGTGTGTGTAGGTGTGCATGTGTGTGTATGTATGCGTGTGTGTAGGTGTGCATGTGTGTGTATGTATGTATGTGTGTATGTGTGTAGGTGTGCATGTGTGTGTATGTATGTGTGTGTGTAGGTGTGCATGTGTGTGTATGTATGTATGTGTGTATGTGTGTAGGTGTGTATGTGTGTAGGTGTGCATGTGTGTAGGTGTGCATGTGTGTAGGTGTGTATGTGTGTAGGTGTGTATGTGTGTAGGTGTGCATGTGTGTGTATGTATGTGTGTGTGTAGGTGTGCATGTGTGTGTATGTATGTATGTATGTATGTGTGTAGGTGTGCATGTGTGTGTATGTATGTATGTGTGTAGGTGTGCATGTGTGTGTATGTATGTATGTGTGTGTGTAGGTGTGCATGTGTGTGTATGTATGTATGTGTGTATGTGTGTAGGTGTGCATGTGTGTGTATGTATGCATGTATGTATGTGTGTAGGTGTGTATGTGTGTAGGTGTGCATGTGTGTGTATGTATGTATGTATGTGTGTAGGTGTGCATGTGTGTGTATGTATGCATGTATGTATGTGTGTAGGTGTGCATGTGTGTGTATGTATGTATGTGTGTGTGTAGGTGTGCATGTGTGTGTATGTATGTATGTATGTGTGTAGGTGTGCATGTGTGTGTATGTATGCATGTATGTACAGTGTATCACAAAAGTGAGTACACCCCTCACATTTCTGCAGATATTTAAGTATATCTTTTCATGGGACAACACTGACAAAATGACACTTTGACACAATGAAAAGTAGTCTGTGTGCAGCTTATATAACAGTGTAAATTTATTCTTCCCTCAAAATAACTCAATATACAGCCATTAATGTCTAAACCACCGGCAACAAAAGTGAGTACACCCCCAAGAGACTACACCCCTAAATGTCCAAATTGAGCACTGCTTGTCATTTTCCCTCCAAAATGTCATGTGATTTGTTAGTGTTACTAGGTCTCAGGTGTGCATAGGGAGCAGGTGTGTTCAATTTAGTAGTACAGCTCTCACACTCTCTCATACTGGTCACTGAAAGTTCCAACATGGCACCTCATGGCAAAGAACTCTCTGAGGATCCTAAAAGACGAATTGTTGCGCTACATGAAGATGGCCAAGGCTACAAGAAGATTGCCAACACCCTGAAACTGGGCTGCAGCACAGTGGCCAAGATTATCCAGCGTTTTAAAAGAGCAGGGTCCACTCAGAACAGACCTCGAGTTGGTCGTCCAAAGAAGCTGAGTGCACGTGCTCAGCGTCACATCCAACTGCTGTCTTTGAAAGATAGGTGCAGGAGTGCTTTCAGCATTGCTGCAGAGATTGAAAAGGTGGGGGGTCAGCCTGTCAGTGCTCAGACCATACGCCGCACACTACATCAAATTGGTCTGCATGGCTGTCACCCCAGAAGGAAGCCTCTTCTGAAGTCTCTACACAAGAAAGCCCGCAAACAGTTTGCTGAAGACATGTCAACAAAGGACATGGATTACTGGAACCATGTCCTATGGTCTGATGAGACCAAGATTAATTTGTTTGGTTCAGATGGTCTCAAGCATGTGTGGCGGCAATCAGGTGAGGAGTACAAAGATAAGTGTGTCATGCCTACAGTCAAGCATGGTGGTGGGAATGCCATGGTCTGGGGCTGCATGAGTGCAGCAGGTGTTGGGGAGTTACATTTCATTGAGGGACACATGAACTCCAATATGTACTGTGAAATACTGAAGCAGAGCACGATCCCCTCCCTCCGGAAACTGGGTCGCAGGGCAGTGTTCCAGCATGATAATGACCCCAAACACACCTCTAAGACGACCACTGCTTTATTGAAGAGGCTAAGGGTAAAGGTGATGGACTGGCCAAGCATGTCTCCAAACCTAAACCCAATAGAACATCTTTGGGGCATCCTCAAGCGGAAGGTGGAGGAGCGCAAAGTCTCGAATATCCGCCAGCTCCGTGATGTCGTCATGGAGGAGTGGAAAAGCATTCCAGTGGCAACCTGTGAAGCTCTGGTAAACTCCATGCCCAGGAGAGTTAAGGCAGTTCTGGAAAATAATAATGGCCACACAAAATATTGACACTTCAGGAACTTTCACTAAGGGGTGTACTCACTTTTGTTGCCGGTGGTTTAGACATTAATGGCTGTATATTGAGTTATTTTGAGGGAAGAATAAATTTACACTGTTATATAAGCTGCACACAGACTACTTTTCATTGTGTCAAAGTGTCATTTTGTCAGTGTTGTCCCATGAAAAGATATACTTAAATATCTGCAGAAATGTGAGGGGTGTACTCACTTTTGTGATACACTGTATGTGTGTAGGTGTCCTGGATGTTTCTTTTGTACCAAACCATGATTACAATCACCTGTTTAACATCACATCATTATTTAGTGTTTTCACCTCATTACTCGCCCTAAATTGCCCCCGTCCCAACTTTTTTTGGAATGTGTTGCAGGCCTGAAATGCAGGAATGGATGTTTATTAATAAATGAAATGAAGTTGAGCAGATAAAAGATGAAATATCTCACACAGAGGTCACACTGTTTTAATACAGTTTGCTTTTAAAACAAGTGTATAGTGTATGTTATAATAATAATCATCATTGTTATTGTTGTTATAATTAATATTATTATTATTTTATTGCTCACTGAAATCACACTAATAAAAAAAACTAATTTCTAATAATAGAAATGATCACATCTAAAGACTAGCATGTTCCTTATATGGTAATAATGGTTAGAATCAGGAGGTTGTGGGATCTGAGCAGCTTTTATTTTCATTCACACCTTTCAGCCCACGGTTCTGGTCTCACATGAAACCACAAGTAAGCAGATCGTGAACTGCTGCTGCTGCTGCAAAATACAACTCCATTACTGGTTCAGACTGGGCACTGCTTAATGACCACCAAAACCAGTAAACCCACATTAAAAAACACAACATAATGTGGTGGTGACCAGCAACTACCAGCAAAACGCGATTAAAATAACAAGAACATGAAAGAAAACCATGACTGTGCAACACCTGTATCTTCTGTGTGAAAAACTTTTAGCACCAACAGTTCAAACCACAAGCTTCTGAGAACTGAAGACCACACTGATGTTTCAGCTATTTATGGTCCTGCCAAACATCTTAGTCCAGTTTAAGTTAAAGCTCTGAGGCAGAAGATCATCCCTCACCGTCACACATACACACACACACACACACACACACACACACACACACACATATACACACACCACCACCACCATGAATTTCCATTGGATTGTTCCCTGATCTGATGTGTGATGTGTGGGTGTGTATATGTGTGTGTATATGTGTATATATATATATGTGTGTGTGTGTGTGTGTGTGTGTGTATGTGTGTGTATATGTGTATATACAGTGGGGTAAATAAGTATTTGATCCCCTGCTGATTTTGTAAGTTTACCCCCTTACAAAGACTTGAACAGTCTATAATTTTTATGGAAGGTTTATTTTAACAGAGATAGACAGAATATCAACACAAAATCCAGAAAAAAACATTAAATAAAAGTTATAAATTAATTTGTATTTAATTAAGGGAAATAAGTATTTGATCCCCTACCAACCAGCAAGAATTCTGACCCCCACAGACCGGTTATGTGCCCATGAGGAACACAAATTAGTCCTGTCCCTGTATAAAAGACTCCTGTCACAGAATCAGTTTCTTCCGTTCAAATCTCTCGACCACCATGGGCAAGACCAAAGAGCTATCAAAGGACGTCAGGGACAAGATTGTAGACCTGCACAAGGCTGGAATGGGCTACAAGACCATCAGCAAGAAGCTTGGTGAGAAAGAGACCACTGTTGGTGCGATCATTCGAAAATGTAAGAAATACAAGATCACAGTCAATCACCCTCACTCTGGAACTCCATGCAAGATCTCACCTGGTGGGGTAAGAATGATTCTGAGAAAGGTGAGGTCAGTCCAGAATTACACAGGAGGAGCTTGTCAATGATCTCAAGGGAGCTGGGAGCAGAGAAATGCTGGATATGACCCCAAGAACACCATCCCCACCGGGCATTTCTCTGCCTCCAAACACGGCGAGTGGAGTTGATGTCAAAGATCTCAATTTTGGTCTCATCTGACCATATCACATTCTCCCAAGCTTTCTCTGAATCATTCAGGTGTTCATTGGCAAACTTCAGACGGGCCTGTACATGAGCCTTCTTGAGCAGAGGGACTTTGCGGGCACTGCAGGATCTCAATCCATTACGGCGAAGTGTGTTACTAATGGTTTTCTTGGTGACTGTGCTCCCAGCTCCCTTGAGATCATTGACAATCCATTTTCAAATGATCGCACCAACAGTGGTCTCTTTCTCACCAAGCTTCTTGCTGATGTAATGGGTCAAGGGTTTAAAATGACCATGGGGGCTATGATACTCCTTAAGCAGTACAGTACTAAAGTAGCCTGTAAGCATTTGCATTTTAATAATACTATAACTATATTATGTTCTTTTGCTTACAAGAAAATATGCTGCATTACTAATCTATACCACCACTACTGATTAATAATAATAATAATAATAATAATAATAATTTAATAATAATAATTATTATTATTATTATTATTATTATTATTATTATAATAATAATTAATAATAATTAATATTAATAATAATAATAATAATTAATAATAACAATAATAATTAATAATAATAATAATAATAATAATAATAATAATAATTAATAATAATAATAATTAATAATAATAATAATAATAATAATTAATAATAATAATAATAATAATAATTAATAATAATAATAATTAATAATAATAATAATAATAATAATAATAATAATAATTAATGATGATGATGATGATGATGATGATGATGATAATAATAATAATAATAGCATGGGCAGTCGGCTCACTCGCCTTGTATACTTAGCAGCAGCCAGTCAGAGGACTCGTAGGATCCGGGTTCATTGAGATTTCGGACTCGTGATTCCTGATTCAGTACAAAGATTCGAATCATTAACCCGGGTGATTCAGGAACCGCCCAGCTCTAGTATTGAACAGTCTTATCTGCAGCATTTCTCTCCCATTGATAAAAATACGGAACAAAGCGCGTCCCGTATCAGTTCAATACGGAACGCGACATTTAGTTTTCAAATACGGAACGATTCCGTATTTTACAGGACGGTTGGCAACCCTATAAGCAGCAGTTATGATTGTTTTTGCTGTGTTTGGGATTTTGGCCACTGTGCCGTGATTTATCGAGCACTTTTGTTCTGTAATGAAAACAAAACGTATCAGTTGAAGCTTTTAACTGGAACCTTCTTGTTACAGAAATTACATTCATTTACACAATGAGGAGGAAAGTAAAGACACAAAGTAAAACGGTTAAATACACTCGCTAATCTGTTGTTGTTTTTATCGGAACTTACAGATTATTTCTTTATTTCTACAGAACATTTCCAATATATGTTTTGTGTAGATTATATTGACTCCTGACTTGACTCGGACTCGTATTTTGTGACTTGTGAACATCTCAGTTTGAACCAGCAACCTAGTCTACAACTGCCCCTTTTGACGTGTGTAAGTTTTTTTCCTCTCCACTGTCGCCCTCTGCTGCTCATCACGGGTCCTGCATCCTGTAAAGTCGTGTAGAGACGATGTCCACTGCGCTATATATACAGTATAAATAAATGTGACCTGACATTGGGTGGTCATAATGTTTTGGCTCACTGTGGAGATTATAAACATGGTTATTTATGGAGGTGCTACAGTCCCCAATCACTCTAGAGTCTGTTTTTATTTTGACCTCCTGGTTTGGTGAGTGAATGTAAATCTGAAACCGAGTATCATAAACATGTGGTGATGAACAAGCTGGAAGTGTGAAGCTTCCATCCAGCTGCTCTGACAGGGTGGAGATAAACACACTCAAGCTCTGAATGTGGACGCTGTCAGTGTGGAGCTTTGTGAACTGCATCCTGACACACTGTTTAGGAAAGAATGAATGAATGAATCAATGACTGAGTATATTGATGGATGGATGAATGAATAATTAAAAGTATGAATTAATAAAAGGATGAGAATAAACAAATGAATAAATGAATAAATTAAGGAAGGAATTAAGGAAAGAACAAATGAGAAAATAAATGAATGGATTCATGAATGAGAGAATGAATAAATTGAGAATATAAAAAAGCTTAAGATAATGAATGAAAAAATAAATGAATGAGAAAATAAATGAACAATTGAGAGAATTCATGAACTAAGAGTGAGAGAAAGAGCGAATAAATTAAAGAATAGAAGAATAATTAAGAGAATAAATTAATTACTGAATGAATGAGCACTGTAAAAAATGAGGTGTTAAAATTCCTTTTTTTAAAAGGTGTTAAAATTAAAATGAAGGCAATAGTTTAAGTTGAATTAACTTTCTGTTTAATTAAGTAAATAAAACCTATCTAAGCCACTTAAAATATACTTAAATAAATTATCACAGTATAACTAAAATCACTATGTTGAGTCAACTTAAATATTTTGAGTTGGGGGGGGGGGGGGGGGGGGCTAAGTTGAATCTACTCAGTTTTTGTAATAAATAAAGTAAAAATGAAGGACTACAAATTCAAGTTGTACCAACTCATTTTTTTAAGTTCTCCCGACATAGAAAGATCCATGCAAACTATTGCCTTAATTTTTTTGCTTTTGTATTTCTTAAAATACAAGCACACTTAACTACCACTCAAATAAATCAATTTCCAGACATCAAATATAGCGATTCAGCTCGCTAGCAAAACGGCATTGCCAGACTCCATATCTGTGGTGTTTTAGGAATCACACGCACGAGAGCAGTGTCCGTTTTTGTGGTTTTTAATACAACACATTCAACTCAGAACCCCTGCATGTTAATCATGGCTGTCTCTATATTCCTCTAGTCTCGTAAGTGATCTCGCGATAGGTCACTTTTATTATAAGAACACTACATCTTCCCTCTTTTTAACAACGAAATTCCTGGAGGTAGAATTAAAGAAAATAAATCATATCTACTGCAATGCAGCTATACTATGTTGAACTTAACTTAAAAGTAATTCACCCTTCCCTTGTTCTAAACAACAAAACCATTCTCTTCCTCTTTTCTTTTTCAAAGTCAGAGGTCAGGTAGACATCACAAAGTCCTTCTGCCATACAGGCGGAGACCGGACACGAGTCGACTTCACAGGAACATCAGGTGTCGGAACTGCTGTCATGGGCTCAGGATCAATGGAGGGGGGGGAATGGGTGGGCGCGGGAATGGTGACTGGGACAGACTCAGCTGGTGTGGTGACTGGATTTGGTATGGAGGGGGCGCTGAGACTGACATCACTGTTGAACTTCTTCACATGAGCAGCATTTCTCATTTTGGGTAGGCTGTTGGGTTGTTGAATGATGACTGCATTTCCTTGTTTACTGATGACTTCATATGGCTGCGACTCGAAGTCGGGGTCTAACTTGTTGGACTTGTGTAGGTTCTTGCAAAGAACGGTGTCTCCTGGTTTTATTTCCTGATCCTTGGCTCCTCTTCGCTGATTAGCAGCGATGTTTCGTTTCAACTTGTGCAAAGCGTCCTTGTCATGAATCTCCTCTGAAACAGCTGCATGGGGTTTATCACTGTCAGCCGGCATACCGGTGAAGCTTGGCAGTTTGTCGCGGAGCTCTCTGTTCATCAACAGCTTTGCCGGGGACACTCCTGTGACTGCATGAGGAGTGGTCCGGTAGTGGAACAGAAAACTTTTCAGTGCAACTTTCCAGTCTTTCTTTTCAATTTTTGCTATCTTCACTGATTTCAGAATTGTTCTGTTAAATCTTTCCACTTCCCCGTTCGACTGAGGCCAGTATGGTACTCCTTTCAGCTGCATGATGCCATGCGCGGTGAGGTAATCATGGAACTCTCTGGACGCAAACGGTTGTCCGTTGTCACTTCTCAGATACCTGGGATAGCCATGTACTTGGAACATCATTTCGAGAGCATTAATCACATTGGTGGCATTGGTGATCTTCATGTAGGCAACTTCGGGCCACCTGGAGTAGTAGTCAACTACAGCCAGCAGCCTTCAAAGATGCTTAGCAGGTCAACTGCCAGGTAAGTCCAGGGCTGGTCCGGCAATGGCGTACGCTCCAACTCTTCTGGTGGAGCGTTCTTGCCGATCACTTGACATGGGTAGCATCGCTTTATTTGCTCTCCCACCATTTTGTCAATTTCAGGCCACCAGACTTTAGTTCGCAGTCGGTTTTTTGTTCGTACAATCCCCTGATGTCCTTCATGTCCTAACTGTACCACATGCTCTTGCAGGGCTTCGGGAATCACGATCCTGTTTCCTCGCATGACCATATGTCCAGCCGTTCAAAGTTAATCTTTGACCGCCTGGAATGCTGTGCCTTTAAAGTAGGTCCAGTCATCTTTCTGTATGGCTTGGCGTAGCTTGGAGATAGTCGGATCATTCTTCGAAGCCTGCTCGATCTCACGGGGGTTTAGAGCATGAGGTGTGGAATCTTTGATGATGCTGTAGATGTACTCATCTGTTTCTCTCTCCTCAGCTGTGTCGCGATGACCAACGGGTTGACGACTCAGGGGGTCGGCCTTGTGGGTTTTGCCGGGAATGTGGACTACTTGGTATGTGAACTGTTGCAGGTACAGCAACCACCGTTCCACTCTGGCTGATGTAGGGAGTGAGTTAGGTGACAACACTTTCACAAGCGCCTTGTGATCTGTAAGGATCTTGAATTCACATCCGATGAGATACAAGCTGAATTTTTGACAGGCCCAGAATACTCCGAGAGCTTCTCTTTCAAACTGAGAGTAGCGTGTCTCAGTGGGTGTGAGCTTCCTGCTGGCGTAATACACTGGCTTCCAGACTCCGTCTGTCTGTTGTTGCTCTAAGATGGCGCCTACGCCGATGGGGGAAGCGTCACAGGTGATTCTGGTTGGTCTTCCAACTGAGTAGTATGCCATGACGGGGGCGTCGATCAAAGCGTCTTTGAGCTGGTCGAACGCACGCTGTTCCTCCTTCTCCCATTTCCACTCAGCAACTTGCTTAGTGAGTTCCCAGAGAGGCGCAGTTATTGTGGCGAACTGCGGGATGAATTTTGCGCAGAACTGGGCCAATCCGAGGAAGCTACGCATTTGTGACGCGTCAGTTGGTGGGGGAGCATGAGCGATGGCCTTGACCTTTCCTTCTGACACTTTAAGGCCATCTTGTGATAGGATATGACCCATGTACTTGATGGATGTCAGTCTGATCTGGCATTTCTCTTCATTTACCGTCAGTCCTCTTTCAGCTAGCCGGTGCACCACAGTAGCCAGCCTTGTGTCATGTTCAGCTTCTGTGCTTCCAACTATGACTATGTCGTCAGACATGTTATATGCACCTGGGCAGTCCTTGATAACTTGGCTGATTATCTGTTGAAATTTTTCTGAGGCCATGTTCACTCCGAATAAGAGCCTTTTGTATCTGTAGAGTCCTCCTGGTGCAGCGAATGTTGTGATTTCTCTGGAGTCGGGGTGGAGCTCTACTTGGTGATACGCCATGTTGAGGTCAATTTTGGAAAAGTATTTCCCTCCGGCCATTTCTTGGATTGTCTCGTCGATGGTAGGCACGGGATGACGCTCACGGACGATGGCCACATTGGCTCTTCGCATGTCAATGCAGATTCTCACAACTCCATGTTTGTGGTCATTTTCTGGCCTTTTCTCCACCGTGACTAGCGGATTCACCCACTGAGCTGGTTCTGACACTCGCTCAATGACGTCTAGGTCCACTAGCTCTTGTAATTTTTCGATGACGCGCTGCCTTCGGTTGAAGGGAATCCTCCGCACGGCCTGAATGACTGGAGTGACGCCTGGATCAATTTTCAGTCTTAGCTGGTAGTTCTTGAGTTTCCCCAGCCCAGTGAAGACTTGCGGGTACTTAGTGCGTAGACTTGACCATACGTCGGCTCCAGAGCAGCTCAGGATGTTCGCATTAATGCCAATTCTCAACAGTCCTAGCTCTTTGCTGGTTCTGCTGCTCAGGAGTGACGCTTGTGCTTGTGGTATCACGAAGAATGAAGCAGTAGCACGCCGCGTTGTGTTTGGGACTTCAACTTCAAGTGTGCATTTGCCTAAAAGCGTGAGGGCTTGTTTGCTGGCATAAGAATACAGTTTTGTGGAGGCGGGTTGTAGACTGACTTCGGGCCTGGCCTTCTGTAATCTTTTAAAATCATGTTTGGACAGCGTATTGTGGTGAGCACCAGAGTCTATCACCATGGCTATGGTGAAACCGTTCAGGCGCAGATCCAGGGTGTCCTCTGCTTTAGATATTCTGAATAGGTAGAGATCTTCAGAATCACTCCGTGAGTCATTGTTTTCTCCTTCTTCTACCCTATGTTGGCTTTTTTTGTTTCGACTTTTGCTTTGCTTTGGATCATGTCTGCTGCGACCTGAAGCTCTGCTACGACCCTGTGGACTCGGCATGTCATCCTGATTTGACTTGTATTTATCTTTGTGGAAGCAGAGATCATCAAAGTGACCCTTTTTCCCACAGTGGCTGCACTTGTGGTTCTTGGATCGGATGCATTCGCGACCTATGTGTCCTTGTGCACCACACTTGTAGCACCCTGACTGTGATGGTGCCTTGTGCTTTGGTTTGGACCATGCTCTACCAGAGACATGGTTTGTATTTGCTGGAGATCTGAGGATTAGCGCCTCCTTGTGGTGGTATGAGCCAATTACTTGGATAAGGCGATCCAGTGTGAGATTATCTTCTCTGTATAATTTGCCTTTTAACTCGGAATTTTTAATGTGCAGTAGTACTTTATCTCTTACATGGTTATCAGCTTCAGCATCGAAGTTGCATGTTTTCACTAGTACTTTGAGGCGAGTGATAAAATTATTTATTGTCTCACCAGCATTGGGCTCTGTTTCCCAGAATTTTGTACGGGCTTTTGGTATGTTCTCCCTTAATGCAAAGGTGTTGTCAAGGAGTCGGATGGCTACTTGATATACATCTCGTGCAGGTTGCTGATCAGCAGCGGGTTGGTGGGCTTTCTGCTCGTCAGTGAAATTTTTCCATATCTCACGCAGTCCCTCTCCCCCTGTTAGCAATAACACAGCTCGCTTTTGTGCAGCATTTACGACTCCTGATGCCACGATGTATATTTCAAGTTCACTCTTCCACATTTCCCATCGTTGATGTAAAGTTTCAGGCTCGCCAACAGTGTCTAATGGTTTCGGGGGCGTGAGCCCACCGAGCGGGACAGCATGAGCCATTTTTACTTTCTATTTCAAACGAGGCTTCTAACGGGTCCCGTGAGCAGTAATTCTGGCATATGCACGCTCAATTCCGATCATTAAACGTTTTGGCATTACACAGAAAACTTATTTCACTTCCCAGAAAGAGTGTTGTCGAATTTCCAGTAAAAATCAGGAATCGTAGCACCGACGTTTGTAGCTCCTTTTATTTCTGCTCCGGGTCCGTCAACAGCTGGGAAGGCTTTTAATTCCGTCCTGCTATGCTGTCGGGCACATCCTCGTCGCCAGTTGTGGTGTTTTAGGAATCACACGCACGAGAGCAGTGTCCGTTTTTGTGGTTTTTAATACAACACATTCAACTCAGAACCCCTGCATGTTAATCATGGCTGTCTCTATATTCCTCTAGTCTCGTAAGTGATCTCGCGATAGGTCACTTTTATTATAAGAACACTACAATATCCACCTCCCATCTTCGTCCACACCGAGTTCGTGTGCTAGCATTTAGCTAGGCTCCCTCGCTAGCTAGCAAGCTTGGAAATAGGACTTACCGAATTACGTTTACGCAGAGAAGAGTATATTCATATATAGCGATATAGGTTAACTCCTCTGATTAACATGCATACGAGCACCAAGAAGCACAACATTTAAGGTTATCAACCTTGAAATATGAGAAGCAGTGGTTCAACAGAAAGTTTAACTACAGGAAAAATGAGCTCACAATTTAGAAAGCAAATCAGTTAGCCAGTTGTGGCTTTAATGTCGACATTTATCTGCAAATCGACTCTTACAAAGTTATTTTACATGTAGAAATTAGGTTCTGACATACTAATATTTGCGGTGATAAGAAACTTACCTTAAATCAAACGTTTATGATGGCGCCCGTTGCAGCTTGCCTCTCTCTCTGTCTAGATTTGAAATACACAAAAATAAGTTTCAACTTAGTTCACCAATGTTGCTCTGAGGTCTACAAAATTTAAGTAGATTTTGATGAGCTTGTTGAGTTCAGTTTATACTGCAAACTTTACGTTCAATAAACATACAAATATTTAGAAACAGCGTAAACTTATTTTTATTGTGTAATTTTTTATAACATTTTAAGTATAATTTGCTTTGAGTCAGAATCAGTTTTTACAGTGAGAGAATAAACGAATAAATGAATAATTGAGATAATTAATGAATAAATTAAGGAAAAATCAAATGAGAGAATTGATGAATAACGAGTAAAAGAGTGAATAAATAAATAAATGATTAAATGAATAAATAAATAAATGAATAAATAAACAAATACATGAATGAATAAATAAATGAATAAATAAATAAATGAATAAATAAATAAATAAATAAATACATACATAAATAAATAAATAAATAAATAAATGAATGGAGAAATAAATAAATGAATAAATAAGTAAATGAATAACTGAATGAATAAATAAATGAATAAATAAATACATAAATGAATAAATAAATAAAAAATAATAATAAAAATAAAAATAAAAATAAATAAATAAATAAATAAATAAATAAATAAATAAATAAAAAATACATAAATGAATACATAAATAAATACATAAATTAATAAAAACATAAATGGAGAAATAAATAAATGAATAAATAAAAAAATACATAAATGAATGAATAAATAAATAAATGGAGAAATAAATAAATAAATTAATTAATTAATATTTACATTTACCAGATGCCTTTATCCAAAGCGACATACATTACAGTTACAGTATACGGTCTGAGCAATTGAGGGTTAAGGACCTTGCTCAAGGGCCCAACAGCAGCAACCTGGCAGAGGTGGGGCTTAACCTTAACCACTATGCTACGGCTTGCCACAAATAAATGAATGAATGAATGATGAATGAATAAATAAATAAATAAATTAAAAAAATAAAGGAATTAATAAATAAATGAATTAATACACCAAACAAACAAATAAATAAATAAACAAACAAATAAATAAATAAATAAATAAATAAATAAATAATAAAAATACTTTTTGTATAAAGATCTGTTTATAAACTCAGTGATGGAGTTTGTCTCTGATACATGATACATGATGTGTGTAACCACTGGGTGGCGCTGAAACAGTTGTTATCCGATTTGTAATTGGATCTAATCTTTCCACACACACACACACACACACAGAGGGGAAAAGTGCACGAGCGGTCAGTAGTGCTGTGAGAGCGCGTGTGTGTGTCCGTGCAACAGATTACCGGATTAACTTTGGGATTAAACTCCTCGGTGTGTGTGTGAGTGTGTGAGAGTGTGTGTGAGTGTGAGAGTGTGTGTGAGTGGTGCCGGGGCTCGGTGGGATCATGGGCTCCGTGTTCGAGTGCAGGGTCCAGTTTCTGGACGATACCGACCCGTTCAACAGCACGAGCTTCCCGGAGCCCACGCGCCCCCCGCGTTACGCCTTCAACCCGGACACGCCGCTCGTGGACCAGCTGGCCAGCGTGCACGCGCTCCTGCGCCCCCCGCACAAGGTAATCAATCAGAGCCGTCGGTTAGTGTCTGCGGGGACTTTAGCAGGTTCTCCCTCTGTCCTGCTTTCTGTATTTATTTAGATCGTATTTTCATGACATGAGATTAATCAGGTGTTCAAATTAAGTTAAGTTACTGGTTTAGGACTCAGCTCTGGTCCAGGTCCCTGTACCTCCTCTCAGACTGATGAGTTTTATTAACTTAGTTCTGGATGCATGTTGAGATCTTTTAGGTCCTCCACATAGCTGGAAGGTTTTATTGAAGTATTAGGTGTGTGTTGGTGTGGGCAGTGTGTGTGTTGGTGTGTGTGTTGGTGTGGGCAGTTTGTGTGTTGGTGGGCAGTGCTGTCAGGGGCTGTTAGTGACAGCTGGGGGTGTGGGGTGAAATGTGAGAGGGTCCAGATATAACCAGAAGAGTCTCGTTACTGTACTGCAGTTCAACCAGAGAGCTTCTACTGAGCTCACCACTCAGCACCATTCCAACCCTATAATAATAATAATAATAATAATAATAATAGTGAAAATAATAGTAGCAATAATAATAATAATAATAATAATAATAATAATAATAATAGTGAAAATAATAGTAGCAATAATAATAATAATAATAATATTAATAATAATAATAATAATAGGGGAAATAATAGTAGCAATAATAATAATAATAATAATGATAATAATAATAACAATAATCATAATAATAATAATAACTAAAGAACTATAATAAAACAACAATAATAATAACAATTATAAAAACAAAACAACAAAATATCAACAACAAAAATAAATGTATTTAAAAATAATACTAATAATAAATTACTTAATAATTAAAACAAAATAACAATAAATATAAAAATTATATATATAAAAATAATAATAAAAAATAATATATATTAAAATATAAAAATAATAATAATAATTATAATATTAATAATGAAACAACATTAATAAAATTATTTAAAAAATTTTTTTAATAATAATAAAAAATAATGATATAATAATAATAATAATAATAACAATAATAAAAATAACAATAATAATGTTTTTTAAATAGTAATATAACCATAAAAAGTAATAATATTAATGCTAAATAATTATAATAAAATACTGAACTTAATAATAAAATAAAAACTAATTACATATTAATGTTAATAATACCATTTTAAATAATAATAATAATAATATTAATAATAAAAATAATTATAATTAATAATAATAATAATGATAATAACAAAGAAAGTAGTAATAATAATACAATTATTTAATAAAATAATAATTATGAAATATATAATAATAACTAATAATTTTTTTATAAATAATTTATAGGAATAAATAAAAATAATAAAAATGTTATATTAATCATATTTGTAAGATAATATATTCATAATAATAATGATATTAATAATTAATTTAATAATAAAAAGAAAATAATAATTATTTTTTAATATTATTAATGCTGTTTTTAAATAATAATATTAACAATAAAAATAATAGTATAATAGTAATAATAATAATGATAATAATAATAATAGTCTTAATAGCAATTTTGAGCATTTGTAGGACCACCTCGATGGTGGTGTGGTGTTGGCTCTATGGATCCTCCCCCAGGCCCCCTCCAGCAGCTGTGGGGTGCACTACCTGTGACACGTCTAGCTGCTTACTCTGGATATTAGCTGGTGCTCATAATGATGTGATTCGACAGTGTCGCCCCAGTCCAGCTGCTGAAAAACATCCCCACATCATGATGCTACTTTATATATATTTATTTACTGGAAAGTAAATAAATATACAGTGTATCACAAAAGTGAGTACACCCCTCACATTTCTGCAAATATTTTATTATATCTTTTCATGGGACAACACTATAGAAATAAAACTTGGATATAACTTAGAGTAGTCAGTGTACAACTTGTATAGCAGTGTAGATTTACTGTCTTCTGAAAATAACTCAACACACAGCCATTAATGTCTAAATAGCTGCAACATAAGTGAGTACACCCCACAGTGAACATGTCCAAATTGTGCCCAAAGTGTCAATATTTTGTGTGACCACCATTATTATCCAGCACTGCCTTAACCCTCCTGGGCATGGAATTCACCAGAGCTGCACAGGTTGCTACTGAAATCCTCTTCCACTCCTCCATGATGACATCACGGAGCTGGTGGATGTTAGACACCTTGAACTCCTCCACCTTCCACTTGAGGATGCGCCAGAGATGCTCAATTGGGTTTAGTCCATCACCTTTACCTTCAGCTTCCTCAGCAAGGCAGTTGTCATCTTGGAGGTTGTGTTTGGGGTTGTTATCCTGTTGGAAAACTGCCATGAGGCCCAGTTTTCGAAGGGAGGGGATCATGCTCTGTTTCAGAATGTCACAGTACATGTTGGAATTCATGTTTCCCTCAATGAACTGCAGCTCCCCAGTGCCAGCAACACTCATGCAGCCCAAGACCATGATGCTACCACCACCATGCTTGACTGTAGGCAAGATACAGTTGTCTTGGTACTTCTCACCAGGGCGCCGCCACACATGCTGGACACCATCTGAGCCAAACAAGTTTATCTTGGTCTCGTCAGACCACAGGGCATTCCAGTAATCCATGTTCTTGGACTGCTTGTCTTCAGCAAACTGTTTGCGGGCTTTCTTGTGCGTCAGCTTCCTCCTGGGATGACGACCATGCAGACCGAGTTGATGCAGTGTGCGGCGTATGGTCTGAGCACTGACAGGCTGACCTCCCACGTCTTCAACCTCTGCAGCAATGCTGGCAGCACTCATGTGTCTATTTTTTAAAGCCAACCTCTGGATATGACGCCGAACACGTGGACTCAACTTCTTTGGTCGACCCTGGCGAAGCCTGTTCCGAGTGGAACCTGTCCTGGAAAACCGCTGTATGACCTTGGCCACCATGCTGTAGCTCAGTTTCAGGGTGTTAGCAATCTTCTTATAGCCCAGGCCATCTTTGTGGAGAGCAACAATTCTATTTCTCAAATCCTCAGAGAGTTATTTGCCATGAGGTGCCATGTTGAATATCCAGTGGCCAGTATGAGAGAATTGTACCCAAAACACCAAATTTAACAGCCCTGCTCCCCATTTACACCTGGGACCTTGACACATGACACCAGGGAGGGACAACGACACATTTGGGCACAATTTGGACATGTTCACTGTGGGGTGTACTCACTTATGTTGCAGCTATTTAGACATTAATGGCTGTGTGTTGAGTCATTTTCAGAAGACAGTAAATCTACACTGCTATACAAGCTGTACACTGACTACTCTAAGTTATATCCAAGTTTCATGTCTATAGTGTTGTCCCATGAAAAGATATAATGAAATATTTGCAGAAATGTGAGGGGTGTACTCACTTTTGTGATACACTGTATATAAAGTAGAAAGTGTAATAATGCTCATAAATAAGTAAACAAATGTTATTTTAGTCAACAAAATCGCCTCCTAAACAAAGCTTGAAATTAAAGTGACTGAGAAATTAAAGATCTAATTAAAGATGTAAATAAATCACACACACACACTCCCCTCATAAACGTATCCGCCCCCAGTGCATTATGGGCCGCATGTCACGGGCACCTGTTTCTGACACTCAACACGCCTGTTACCGTGGTGATACATGATCATGTACTGCGCACCTGTCATCTGGACAACACGTGTGCTGGATTACAGGTCTGATTAACACCGGGCCATTACACAACCTATTTACTTCCTCTACACACACACACACACACACACACACACACTTATGATACATCATGTCATATCACTATGCTGTCATTGCTTTGCAAAAGTATATATAAGGACAGACAAAGTAAATATGATGACAGATCATAATACCGTGTCCACTCACTGTCCACTCTATTAGAAACTCCTACCTAGTTGTTTCACCTTGTAGATGTGAAGTCAGAGACGATCGCTCATCTATTGCTGCTGTTTGAGTCGGTCATCTTCTAGACCTTCATCAGTGCTCACAGGACGCTGCCCACGGGGCGCTATTGGCTGGATATTTTTGGTTGGTGGACTATTCTCAGTCCAGCAGTGACAGTGAGGTGTTTAAAAACTCCAGCAGCGCTGCTTTGTCTGATCCACTCAAACCAGCACAACAAACACTAACACACCAGCACCATGTCAGTGTCACTGCAGTGCTGAGAATCATCCACCACCTAAATAATACCTGCTCGGTGGTGGTCCTGTGGGGGTCCTGACCATTGAAGAACAGCATAGTCAATAGTCAAAATGGAGTGAGGGGGGGAAACATCCAGTGAGTGGCAGTCCAGCAGCCGGAAACGTCTTGTTGACGATACTTGTTCAGAGAGGAGGTCCAAGCTTACAGGAAGCCAAACCTTAAAGTGGATGAGCAGTAACAACAGATCACATCAGGTTCCACTGCGGTCAGGCCAGAACTGGTATCTAAGGCTACAGTAGGCACAGGTTCACCAAAACCGGTGTGATGACTCTTCATGGATCCAAGCTGCCTTGTGAGCACGGTCCAGGATAGTGCTGGTGTTGGCGTCCTGGTGTGGTGAACTTTCTTGGCACCCACTGGATCTCGTGTTACCTTCATCTCAGTGCCTCGTCTGTGGGTGTAAATAAACTCAGATTCAGGTTCTGGTCTTGATGTTCTTTGTTCTTCTGTGTGTAGTTGGACGACAGGTTCTGGTCTTGATGTTCTTTGTTCTTCTGTGTGTAGTTGGACGACAGGTTCTGGTCTTGATGTTCTTTGTTCTTCTGTGTGTAGTTGGACGACAGGTTCTGATCTTGATGTTCTTTGTTCTTCTGTGTGTAGTTGGACGACAGGTTCTGATCTTGATGTTCTTTGTTCTTCTGTGTGTAGTTGGACGACAGGTTCTGGTCTTGATGTTCTTTGTTCTCCTGTGTGTAGTTGGACGACAGGTTCTGGTCTTGATGTTTTTTGTTCTTCTGTGTGTAGTTGGACGACAGGTTCTGGTCTTGATGTTCTTTGTTCTTCTGTGTGTAGTTGGACGACAGGTTCTGGTCTTGATGTTCTTTGTTCTCCTGTGTGTAGTTGGACGACAGGTTCTGGTCTTGATGTTCTTTGTTCTTCTGTGTGTAGTTGGACGACAGGTTCTGGTCTTGATGTTCTTTGTTCTTCTGTGTGTAGTTGGACGACAGGTTCTGATCTTGATGTTCTTTGTTCTTCTGTGTGTAGTTGGACGACAGGTTCTGGTCTTGATGTTCTTTGTTCTCCTGTGTGTAGTTGGACGACAGGTTCTGGTCTTGATGTTTTTTGTTCTTCTGTGTGTAGTTGGACGACAGGTTCTGGTCTTGATGTTCTTTGTTCTTCTGTGTGTAGTTGGACGACAGGTTCTGGTCTTGATGTTCTTTGTTCTCCTGTGTGTAGTTGGACGACAGGTTCTGGTCTTGATGTTCTTTGTTCTTCTGTGTGTAGTTGGACGACAGGTTCTGGTCTTGATGTTCTTTGTTCTTCTGTGTGTAGTTGGACGACAGGTTCTGATCTTGATGTTCTTTGTTCTTCTGTGTGTAGTTGGACGACAGGTTCTGGTCTTGATGTTCTTTGTTCTCCTGTGTGTAGTTGGACGACTGCGCCCTGCAGCTCTCTTACAATGCAACGTATCTGGATCTGGAATCTTCTCTGGCGGAACAGAGGGATGAACTTGAGGGGTTCCAGCAGGACGACTACGGAGGGTAAGCTTCTCATAAGACTTTGAAGTGTGCCCGTGTGTGGGAATTTGTGCCCATTCAGTCAAAAGATGGCAGCATTTGTAAAGGTGGGTGCCGATTGACCAGTTGATGTTCCGGTTCATCCCAGAGCTGTTGAGGGTTAAGGGCTTTGCACAGCAGTGGTGGGTCTTGAACCAGCATCCTTATGATTATGTCTGATAACTAGTCCAGCACTTTAAACACCGAGCTATTGCTGCCTTCCTTTTCACATGCCTCAGAGACTTTCAACTGAGCTTTGGTAATGATCTCTTTCTGATTGGATGCTGGCGATTGAGGGTCAGTCCCTGAAGCAGACAGGTTTGATGGCCTCGCTCAAGGGATTTAAACTTACTATCTTCCGATTGATAGCCAAAAGCTCCACCCATTAGGCTCCCACCGTCCCTCTTTACCAAAGAGCAATGAAAACGAAACGCATCCCGCCACAATTAACACAGATGAGCCAAACACTAAAGTAAACTAAGTGTGACTTGTGACGGCGCCGCATCAAGAACCTCCACTCAACACTAGCTGATATAAGCACGTGGGTGAGGGACTAGTTTATCAAACCTTTATCAAGCTCTACAATACAGAGTTACTGCACTAATCATACTTAACACTTTACTGTACAAAAAAAAAGCCTTATGTTAACCATGTCCAGAAGCAGCGTCGACTTCTCTGGGCTCGGAGGCGTCTAGGATGGACCATCACACAGTGGAACCATGTATTGTGGTCAGATGAATCAGCATTCCAGCTCTTTAAAAAGGCATGGCTGAGGAGGAAGTGGGTACGGGTACTGAACTGGCCTGCCTACAGTCCTGACCTGTAAGGTCACATGATTAAATATTAGCAAAATACTAATTAAAACAATAAAATGAGTTACTGTTATCGTTACTTTATTATAGATGATTAATTATGAATACGAATTGATTATTGTTTGTGTGTGTGTGTGTGTGTGTGTGTGTGTATCAGGACAGGGAAGAAGCACAGCATCATCCTGAGAACTGAGCTGAGTGTTCGAGTTCACGCCTGTATCGGTGAGAATCTTTATTATAGATCCATCGTCGCGTGTGTGTGTGTGTGTGTGTGTGTGTGTGTGTATTGTGCTGTGTGTGTGTGTGTGTGTGTATTGTGCTGTGTGTGTGTGTGTGTGTATTGTGCTGTGTGTGTAGTGTGTGTACTGTGTGTGTGAACAGTGTGTGTAGTGTGTTTATAAGTGTGCTGTTGGTTTACTTGAGTGTGTTTATGCACTGTTTGTGTCTGTGTGTAGGGTGTGTGTGTGTAGGGTGTGTGTGTGTGTGTGTGTGTGTAGGGTGTGTGTGTGTGTGTGTAGGGTGTGTGTGTGTGTGTGTGTGTGTGTGTGTGTGTGTGTGTGTGTGTGTGGATGATAGTGGTTCTATTTCGAGCTTGTAATTGAGGTTCGGTGAAGAGCTCAGAATTCCAGAGCTGAGGTCAGACTGACTCTCACATTCAGTTCAACAAGTTCAACCATCAAAACCACCACGTTTACTGTTAATAACCTCATCAGAGGAACAGTAATCAGACCTGAGGAACAGTGATCAGACCTGAGGAACAGTAATCAGACCTGAGGAACAGTGATCAGACCTGAGGAACAGTAATCAGATCTGAGGAACAGTGATCAGATCTGAGGAACAGTAATCAGACCTGAGGGACAGTGATCAGACCTGAGGAACAATAATCAGATCTGAGGAACAGTGATCAGATCTGAGGAACAGTAATCAGACCTGAGGAACAGGAACAGTGATCAGACCTGAGGAACAATAATCAGAATTTAGAAACAGTAATCATATCTGAGGAACAGGAACAGTATTCAGACCTGAGAAACAAGAACAGTAATCAGACCTGAGAAACAGTAATCAGATCTGAGAAACAGTAATCAGCCCTGAGGAACAATAATCAGCATTTAGGAACAGTGATCAGACCTGAGGAACAGGAACAGTAATCAGACCTGAGGAACAGTAATCAGGTCTGAGGAACAATAATCAGACCTGAGGAACAGGAACAGTAATCATATCTGAGAAACAGTAATCAGACCTGAAGAACAGTAATCAGACCTGAGGAACAATAATCAGACCTGAGGAACAGTGATCAGACCTGAGGAACAGGAACAGTAATCATATCTGAGGAACAGTAATCAGACCTGAGGAACAGTGATCAGACCTGAGGAACAGTGATCAGACCAGGAGGAACAGTAACAGTAATCAGACCTGAGGAACAGTAACAGTGATCAGACCTGATGAACAGTGATCAGACTTTAGGAACAGTAATCAGACCTGAGGAACAGGAACAGTAATCAGACCTGAGGAACAGTAATCATATCTGAGGAACAGTAATCAAACCTGAGGAATAGTGATCGGACCTGAGGAACAATAATCAGAACTGAGGAACAGTGATCAGACCTGAGGAACAGGAACAGTAATCAGACCTGAGGAACAGGAACAGTAATCAGACCTGAGGAACAGTAATCATATCTGAGGAACAGTAATCATATCTGAGGAACAGTAATCAGACCTGAGGAATAGTGATCAGACTTTAGGAACAATAATCAGAACTGAGGAACAGTGATCAGACCTGAGGAACAGGAACAGTAATCAGACCTGAGGAACAGGAACAGTAATTAGACCTAAGGAACAGTAACAGTGATCAGACCTGATGAACAGTGATCAAACTTTAGGAACAGTAATCAGACCTGAGGAACAGTGCTCAGACCTGAGGAACAGGAACAGTAATCAGACCTGAGGAACAGTGATCAGACCTGAGGAACAGGAACAGTAATCAGACCTGAGGAACAGGAACAATGATCAGACCTGAGGAACAGTGATCAGACTTTGGGAACAGTAATCAGACCTGAGGAACAAGAACAGAAATCAGACCTGAGGAACAGTAATCAGACCTGAGGAACAGGAACAGAAATCAGACCTGAAAAACAGTAATCAGACCTGAGGAACAGGAACAGAAATCAGACCTGAAGAACAGTAATCAGACCTGAGAAACAGTAACAGTAATCAGATCTGAGGAACAGGAACAGTAATCAGACCTGAGGAACAGTGATCAGACCTGAGGAACAGGAACAGTAATCAGACCTGAGGAACAATAATCAGACCTGAGGAACAGTGATCAGAATTTAGGAACAGTAATCACATCGTGATGTTTGTAGGTGTGAGCTCACACACTGTGATGGAAGGTCTGGCTCACAGTTGATGTTCAGCAGGGTTTGAGGTCAGGACCGCAGATACCAGAAGGCCCTTCCCCAAACTGTTGCCCCAATCCTACAAGCATATACATTTAGTATTATTGAGTTGATAAACCTGTTAGTGGTGTGTGTGTGTGTGTGTGTTTAAACATTGTGGTTACCTCAAAGAGGCCAATATAGCTCTCAGCTGACCTGGCACACACACACACACACACACACACTGCTGAGTGTACAATAGAATGTTGGTGGTTGGTGTCAATGTGTCCTGATTATTTATTTTTAGCTCCTCTGGAGTCACTCACATGATGCTGTGTCAGTACCAGGGTGTATCATGGTATGGGGGTGTGTCAGTACCAGGGTGTATCATGGTATGGGGGTGTGTCAGTACCAGGGTGTATCATGGTATGGGGGTGTGTCAGTACCAGGGTGTATCATGGTATGGGGGCGTGTCAGTACCAGGGTGTATCATGGTATGGGGGTGTGTCAGTACCAGGGTGTATCATGGTATGGGGGTGTGTCAGTACCAGGGTGTATCATGGTATGGGGGTGTGTCAGTACCAGGGTGTATCATGGTATGGGGGCGTGTCAGTACCAGGGTCTGTCATGGTATGGGGGTGTGTCAGTACCAGGGTGTATCATGGTATGAGGGTGTGTCAGTACCAGGGTGTATCATGGTATGGGGGTGTGTCAGTACCAGGGTGTATCATGGTATGGGGGTGTGTCAGTACCAGGGTGTATCATGGTATGGGGGTGTGTCAGTACCAGGGTGTATCATGGTATGGGGGAGTGTCAGTACCAGGGTCTGTCATGGTATGGGGGTGTGTCAGTACCAGGGTGTATCATGGTATGGGGGCGTGTCAGTACCAGGGTGTATCATGGTATGGGGGTGTGTCAGTACCAGGGTGTATCATGGTATGGGGTGTGTCAGTACCAGGGTGTATCATGGTATGGGGGCGTGTCAGTACCAGGGTCTGTCATGCTAAGGGGGTGTGTCAGTACCAGGGTGTATCATGGTATGGGGGTGTGTCAGTACCAGGGTGTATCATGGTATGGGGGTGTGTCAGTACCAGGGTGTATCATTGTATGGGGATGTGTCAGTACCAGGGTGTATCATGGTATGGGGGTGTGTCAGTACCAGGGTGTATCATGGTATGGGGGTGTGTCAGTACCAGGGTGTATCATGGTATGGGGGTGTTTCAGTACCAGGGTGTATCATGGTATGGGGGTGTGTCAGTACCAGGGTGTATCATGGTATGAGGGTGTGTCAGTACCAGGGTGTATCATGGTATGGGGGTGTGTATGGGGGTGTGTCAGTACCAGGGTGTATCATGGTATGGGGGTGTGTCAGTACCAGGGTGTATCATTGTATGGGGATGTGTCAGTACCAGGGTGTATCATGGTATGGGGGTGTGTCAGTACCAGGGTGTATCATGGTATGGGGGTGTGTCAGTACCAGGGTGTATCATGGTATGGGGGTGTTTCAGTACCAGGGTGTATCATGGTATGGGGGTGTGTCAGTACCAGGGTGTATCATGGTATGGGGGTGTTTCAGTACCAGGGTGTGTCATGGTATGGGGGTGTGTCAGTACCAGGGTGTATCATGGTATGGGGGTGTGTCAGTACCAGGGTGTATCATGGTATGGGGGTGTGTCAGTACCAGGGTGTATCATGGTATGGGGGTGTTTCAGTACCAGGGTGTATCATGGTATGGGGGTGTTTCAGTACCAGGGTGTATCATGGTATGGGGGTGTTTCAGTACCAGGGTGTATCATTGTATGGGGATGTGTCAGTACCAGGGTGTGTCATGGTATGGGGGTGTGTCAGTACCAGGGTGTATCATGGTATGGGGGTGTGTCAGTACCAGGGTGTATCATGGTATGGGGGTGTGTCAGTACCAGGGTGTATCATGGTATGGGGGTGTGTCAGTACCAGGGTGTATTATGGTATGGGGGTGTGTCAGTACCAGGGTGTATCATGGTATGGGGGTGTGTCAGTACCAGGGTGTATCATGGTATGGGGGTGTGTCAGTACCAGGGTGTATCATGGTATGGGGGTGTTTCAGTACCAGGGTGTATCATGGTATGGGGGTGTGTCAGTACCAGGGTGTATCATGATATGGGGGTGTTTCAGTACCAGGGTGTATCATGGTATGGGGGTGTGTCAGTACCAGGGTGTATCATGATATGGGGGTGTTTCAGTACCAGGGTGTATCATGGTATGGGGGTGTGTCAGTACCAGGGTGTATCATGGTATGGGGGTGTGTCAGTACCAGGGTGTATCATGGTATGGGGTGTGTCAGTACCAGGGTGTGTCATGGTATGGGGGCGTGTCAGTACCAGGGTGTATCATGGTATGGGGGTGTGTCAGTACCAGGGTGTATCATGGTATGGGGGTGTGTCAGTACCAGGGTGTATCATGGTATGGGGTGTGTCAGTACCAGGGTGTATCATGGTATGGGGGTGTGTCAGTACCAGGGTGTATCATGGTATGGGGGTGTTTCAGTACCAGGGTGTATCATGGTATGGGGGTGTGTCAGTACCAGGGTGTATCATGATATGGGGGTGTTTCAGTACCAGGGTGTATCATGGTATGGGGGTGTGTCAGTACCAGGGTGTATCATGATATGGGGGTGTTTCAGTACCAGGGTGTATCATGGTATGGGGGTGTGTCAGTACCAGGGTGTATCATGGTATGGGGGTGTGTCAGTACCAGGGTGTATCATGGTATGGGGGTGTGTCAGTACCAGGGTGTATCATGGTATGGGGTGTGTCAGTACCAGGGTGTGTCATGGTATGGGGGCGTGTCAGTACCAGGGTGTATCATGGTATGGGGGTGTGTCAGTACCAGGGTGTATCATGGTATGGGGGTGTGTCAGTACCAGGGTGTATCATGGTATGGGGGTGTGTCAGTACCAGGGTGTATCATGGTATGGGGGTGTGTCAGTACCAGGGTGTATCATGGTATGAGGGTGTGTCAGTACCAGGGTGTATCATGGTATGGGGTGTGTCAGTACCAGGGTGTATCATGGTATGGGGGTGTGTCAGTACCAGGGTGTATCATGGTATGGGGGTGTGTCAGTACCAGGGTCTGTCATGGTATGGGGGTGTGTCAGTACCAGGGTCTGTCATGGTATGGGGGTGTGTCAGTACCAGGGTGTATCATGGTATGGGGGTGTGTCAGTACCAGGGTGTATCATGGTATGGGGGTGTGTCAGTACCAGGGTGTATCATGGTATGGGGTGTGTTAGTACCAGGGTCTGTCATGGTATGACGGTGTGTCAGTACCAGGGTGTATCATGGTATGGGGGTGTGTCAGTACCAGGGTGTATCATGGTATGGGGTGTGTCAGTACCAGGGTGTGTCATGGTATGGGGGTGTGTCAGCACCAGGGTGTATCATGGTATGGGGGTGTGTCAGTACCAGGGTGTATCATGGTATGGGGGTGTGTCAGTACCAGGGTGTATCATGATATGGGGGTGTTTCAGTACCAGGGTGTATCATGGTATGGGGGTGTGTCAGTACCAGGGTGTATCATGATATGGGGGTGTTTCAGTACCAGGGTGTATCATGGTATGGGGGTGTGTCAGTACCAGGGTGTATCATGGTATGGGGGTGTGTCAGTACCAGGGTGTATCATGGTATGGGGGTGTGTCAGTACCAGGGTGTATCATGGTATGGGGTGTGTCAGTACCAGGGTGTGTCATGGTATGGGGGCGTGTCAGTACCAGGGTGTATCATGGTATGGGGTGTGTCAGTACCAGGGTGTGTCATGGTATGGGGGCGTGTCAGTACCAGGGTGTATCATGGTATGGGGGTGTTTCAGTACCAGGGTGTATCATGGTATGGGGGTGTGTCAGTACCAGGGTGTATCATGGTATGGGGGTGTGTCAGTACCAGGGTGTATCATGGTATGGGGTGTGTCAGTACCAGGGTGTGTCATGGTATGGGGGCGTGTCAGTACCAGGGTGTATCATGGTATGGGGGTGTGTCAGTACCAGGGTGTATCATGGTATGGGGGTGTGTCAGTACCAGGGTGTATCATGGTATGGGGTGTGTCAGTACCAGGGTGTATCATGGTATGGGGGTGTGTCAGTACCAGGGTGTATCATGGTATGGGGGTGTTTCAGTACCAGGGTGTATCATGGTATGGGGGTGTGTCAGTACCAGGGTGTATCATGATATGGGGGTGTTTCAGTACCAGGGTGTATCATGGTATGGGGGTGTGTCAGTACCAGGGTGTATCATGATATGGGGGTGTTTCAGTACCAGGGTGTATCATGGTATGGGGGTGTGTCAGTACCAGGGTGTATCATGGTATGGGGGTGTGTCAGTACCAGGGTGTATCATGGTATGGGGGTGTGTCAGTACCAGGGTGTATCATGGTATGGGGTGTGTCAGTACCAGGGTGTGTCATGGTATGGGGGCGTGTCAGTACCAGGGTGTATCATGGTATGGGGGTGTGTCAGTACCAGGGTGTATCATGGTATGGGGGTGTGTCAGTACCAGGGTGTATCATGGTATGGGGGTGTGTCAGTACCAGGGTGTATCATGGTATGGGGGTGTGTCAGTACCAGGGTGTATCATGGTATGGGGGTGTGTCAGTACCAGGGTGTATCATGGTATGAGGGTGTGTCAGTACCAGGGTGTATCATGGTATGGGGTGTGTCAGTACCAGGGTGTATCATGGTATGGGGGTGTGTCAGTACCAGGGTGTATCATGGTATGGGGGTGTGTCAGTACCAGGGTCTGTCATGGTATGGGGGTGTGTCAGTACCAGGGTCTGTCATGGTATGGGGGTGTGTCAGTACCAGGGTGTATCATGGTATGGGGGTGTGTCAGTACCAGGGTGTATCATGGTATGGGGGTGTGTCAGTACCAGGGTGTATCATGGTATGGGGTGTGTTAGTACCAGGGTCTGTCATGGTATGACGGTGTGTCAGTACCAGGGTGTATCATGGTATGGGGGTGTGTCAGTACCAGGGTGTATCATGGTATGGGGTGTGTCAGTACCAGGGTGTGTCATGGTATGGGGGTGTGTCAGCACCAGGGTGTATCATGGTATGGGGGTGTGTCAGTACCAGGGTGTATCATGGTATGGGGGTGTGTCAGTACCAGGGTCTGTCATGGTATGGGGGTGTGTCAGTACCAGGGTGTATCATGGTATGGGGGTGTGTCAGTACCAGGGTGTATCATGATTTGGGGGTGTGTCAGTACCAGGGTCTGTCATGGTATGGGGGTGTGTCAGTACCAGGGTGTATCATGGTATGGGGGTGTGTCAGTACCAGGGTGTATCATGATATGGGGGTGTTTCAGTACCAGGGTGTATCATGGTATGGGGGTGTGTCAGTACCAGGGTGTATCATGATATGGGGGTGTGTCAGTACCAGGGTGTATCATGGTATGGGGGTGTGTCAGTACCAGGGTGTATCATGGTATGGGGGTGTGTCAGTACCAGGGTGTATCATGGTATGGGGGTGTGTCAGTACCAGGGTGTATCATGGTATGGGGGTGTGTCAGTACCAGGGTGTATCATGGTATGGGGGCGTGTCAGTACCAGGGTCTGTCATGGTATGGGGGTGTGTCAGTACCAGGGTGTATCATGGTATGAGGGTGTGTCAGTACCAGGGTGTATCATGGTATGGGGGTGTGTCAGTACCAGGGTGTATCATGGTATGGGGGTGTGTCAGTACCAGGGTGTATCATGGTATGGGGGTGTGTCAGTACCAGGGTGTATCATGGTATGGGGGAGTGTCAGTACCAGGGTCTGTCATGGTATGGGGGTGTGTCAGTACCAGGGTGTATCATGGTATGGGGGCGTGTCAGTACCAGGGTGTATCATGGTATGGGGGTGTGTCAGTACCAGGGTGTATCATGGTATGGGGTGTGTCAGTACCAGGGTGTGTCATGGTATGGGGGTGTGTCAGTACCAGGGTGTATCATGGTATGGGGGTGTGTCAGTACCAGGGTGTATCATGGTATGGGGGTGTGTCAGTACCAGGGTGTATCATGGTATGGGGGTGTGTCAGTACCAGGGTGTATCATGGTATGGGGGTGTGTCAGTACCAGGGTGTATCATGGTATGGGGGTGTTTCAGTACCAGGGTGTATCATGGTATGGGGGTGTGTCAGTACCAGGGTGTATCATGATATGGGGGTGTTTCAGTACCAGGGTGTATCATGGTATGGGGGTGTGTCAGTACCAGGGTGTATCATGATATGGGGGTGTTTCAGTACCAGGGTGTATCATGGTATGGGGGTGTGTCAGTACCAGGGTGTATCATGGTATGGGGGTGTGTCAGTACCAGGGTGTATCATGGTATGGGGTGTGTCAGTACCAGGGTGTGTCATGGTATGGGGGCGTGTCAGTACCAGGGTGTATCATGGTATGGGGGTGTGTCAGTACCAGGGTGTATCATGGTATGGGGGTGTGTCAGTACCAGGGTGTATCATGGTATGGGGTGTGTCAGTACCAGGGTGTATCATGGTATGGGGGTGTGTCAGTACCAGGGTGTATCATGGTATGGGGGTGTTTCAGTACCAGGGTGTATCATGGTATGGGGGTGTGTCAGTACCAGGGTGTATCATGATATGGGGGTGTTTCAGTACCAGGGTGTATCATGGTATGGGGGTGTGTCAGTACCAGGGTGTATCATGGTATGGGGGTGTGTCAGTACCAGGGTGTATCATGGTATGGGGGTGTGTCAGTACCAGGGTGTATCATGGTATGGGGTGTGTCAGTACCAGGGTGTGTCATGGTATGGGGGCGTGTCAGTACCAGGGTGTATCATGGTATGGGGGTGTGTCAGTACCAGGGTGTATCATGGTATGGGGGTGTGTCAGTACCAGGGTGTATCATGGTATGGGGGTGTGTCAGTACCAGGGTGTATCATGGTATGGGGGTGTGTCAGTACCAGGGTGTATCATGGTATGGGGGTGTGTCAGTACCAGGGTGTATCATGGTATGAGGGTGTGTCAGTACCAGGGTGTATCATGGTATGGGGTGTGTCAGTACCAGGGTGTATCATGGTATGGGGGGGTGTCAGTACCAGGGTGTATCATGGTATGGGGGTGTGTCAGTACCAGGGTCTGTCATGGTATGGGGGTGTGTCAGTACCAGGGTCTGTCATGGTATGGGGGTGTGTCAGTACCAGGGTGTATCATGGTATGGGGGTGTGTCAGTACCAGGGTGTATCATGGTATGGGGGTGTGTCAGTACCAGGGTGTATCATGGTATGGGGTGTGTTAGTACCAGGGTCTGTCATGGTATGACGGTGTGTCAGTACCAGGGTGTATCATGGTATGGGGGTGTGTCAGTACCAGGGTGTATCATGGTATGGGGTGTGTCAGTACCAGGGTGTGTCATGGTATGGGGGTGTGTCAGCACCAGGGTGTATCATGGTATGGGGGTGTGTCAGTACCAGGGTGTATCATGGTATGGGGGTGTGTCAGTACCAGGGTCTGTCATGGTATGGGGGTGTGTCAGTACCAGGGTGTATCATGGTATGGGGGTGTGTCAGTACCAGGGTGTATCATGATTTGGGGGTGTGTCAGTACCAGGGTGTATCATGGTATGGGGGCGTGTCAGTACCAGGGTGTGTCATGGTATGGGGGTGTGTCAGTACCAGGGTGTATCATGGTATGGGGGGTGTCAGTACCAGGGTGTATCATGGTTTGGGGGTGTGTCAGTACCAGGGTGTATCATGGTATGGGGGTGTGTCAGTACCAGGGTGTATCATGGTATGGGGGTGTGTCAGTACCAGGGTGTATCATGGCATGGGGGTGTGTCAGTACCAGGGTGTATCATGGTATGAGGGTGTGTCAGTACCAGGGTGTATCATGGTATGGGGGTGTGTCAGTACCAGGGTGTATCATGGTATGTGGGTGTGTCAGTACCAGGGTGTATCATGGCATGGTTCATATCTCAGGTTGGTGAGGTCAGATGTTAAGTTTAGCAGGAACGTTGTTAGCATGCTGTTATCAGTGAGCAGGAAGCTCTTCAGCTCCTGATGTTCTATAAATAAGCACCACTTAGCATTAACACCACTGTTCCACACACGAGATCTGACCTTGTTTACTGATGAATCATGGGTAACTGACCTGTGCATTAAAGTAAGCATGGGGTCGACCTTCAGAGGTCAGATAATGAACACTGTAAAGCCAGATGAGCCTCAATCACCTCCACCGTGTCTTGAATGACCTTCATCAGCTCCACCTCGTTTTTAATCACCTCCACCACCTCCACCATGTCTTTCATCACCTCCATCACTTCCATCACCTTCATCATCTCCACCATGTCCTTCACCACCTCCACCATGTCCTTCACCACCTCCACCATGTCCTTCACCATTTTCATCACCTCCACCATGTCCTTTACCATCTCCAAGTGTCTTTAATGACTTTCATCACCTCCACCATGTCCTTCATCACGTCCACCAGCTCCACCCAGTCTCTTCTTGCCTTCATCCACCTCCACTACCTGTGTTACTTCAACATTGCCTCCACACCATCGTCTCATCTTTTACCTTCCTGACCTCCACCTCATCCTTTATTCTATCAAAACATCACCACGTCGATCAAATGTTGAGCTTTAATGTAGAGACGTGAATAATAAGATGAACTGTTTTTATGTACACAGAGAAGCTGTATAACTCCAATGGACGAGACCTCAGAAGAGCTTTATTCTCCCTCAAACAGATCTTCCAGGTACACACACACACACACTATATATATATACACACACACATTCTTCCACAGTGATTGAACCTTCTGATCTCCAGTTATTGGAGGTGTTTGGTTGCACTCGTTCTTCTAAAGGTGGCAGAGCCAGTTTTATGTTGTCATAGTGCATAATTGAAACACACACTGTAGTCATAGTGCTGGTAAACACACACACACACACACTATACCATCAGCTGGTGAGGTTCAGACTGGTATCGTGATGGTGGCAAACGTGGCCCACAAGGTTCAGCTGACCTCAGCTGAAAGGTTTTATGATCAGACGAGACCAGGATGGAACTCTGACCTGAATCTCACACACTACACAGATACAGCATGTATACTGTACTGTGAAGCATGGTGGTGGCAGCATTATGTCGTAGGTGGTTTCAGCAGAGACTGATGACTTGTTCTGACCCTGTTTTAAATGTCGTTACCAATCCCCAGAGTAGACGTTCAGCTAAACCACGACACACAGATGTTATGTTTAGAATGACCGAGGGTGTGGTCACTTCTGCGTGTAACTGTACATTATTGGTTGTGTGTGGTACAGGATGATAAAGATCTGGTCCACGCGTTCGTGATGGCTGAAGGACTGACCTGTCTGATTAAAGTCGGAGCTGAGGCTGATCAGAACTACCAGAACTACATCCTCAGAGGTTCTCTTTATTTATTTATTTAATTATGTTTTATTTATATTTCATTGTGTTTGTTTGCTTTAGTTATTTTTTCACTAATTAATTTATTTACTTATTTATTTATTTATGTGGTTTTTATTTGTGTTTATTTGTTTATTTATTTTTTTTGTTTTTAATTTACTTATTTATAAAAAAATTTATTTATGTATATATTTATGTATTTACATATTTATTTATTTATGTATTTATTTGATTATTGATCATTTAAATCTTAACATACAGATGCACTTTGTGGGAATACAATTACTGACTGTAGCCTATCTGTTTTTTATTATTAAATTATTTATTTATGTATTTATTTGTTTATTTATTATTTATTTTGTTTTTAATTAACTTTTTTTTCTTTATTTATGTATGTATTTATATACTTATTATATAATTAGTTATTTACTTTTTATTTTTGTATTTACATATTTATTTATTTATGTATTTATTTGATTATTGATTATTTAAATCCTAACATACAGATGCACTTTGTGGGTATACAATTACTGACTGTAGGTTATCTGTTGCTCTGTACACTGTCATCTTCCCTCTTACCTCATGAATAATAATATAATAATACTAAAAAAATTATAAAGATAATAATACTAATAATAATAATAATTAAAATAATAGTCATAATAATGAAATAATAATAAAAATAATAAAATAGTAAAATAATAATAATAAATAATAAAAATAATAAAATAGTAAAATAATAAAAATAATTATTAATAATAATAATAAAATAAAAATAATAAAATAATAATAATAATAATAATAAAAATAATAATAATAATAATAAAAATAATAATAATAATAATAATAATAATATATGATGATGATGTGTATCTGTGTCTGTAGCTTTAGGACAGATCATGATGTATGTGGACGGTATGAACGGGGTCATTGCTCATCCTGAGACCATCCAGTGGCTCTACATTCTGATTGGCTCAAAGGTGAGAAAGTGGGCGGGGATGTGTGTGTACGTTTATTATTATTATTATTATTATTAAGTAATAATGATTGATTTCAATTAAAATAAATGAAATAAAATGAAATATGAAATAAGAAGTTTGATCCTCATCAGTTCTGATGTGTTTACAGTTTAACACTGGCACCGAGGAGGATTATGGGATTGAGATCTAAATCTCTGATATATAATTTAAGTTCTGGAAATGTACATGTAAACTCAGGAGTAAATTCAGTTCTGAATCATCTCTGAGGAACTTTGTCTCACCCTGGTGGGTAACAAAGGTGCTGACTGGAATCCTTACACTGTGTGTGTGTGTGTGTGTGTGTGTGTGTGTGTGTGTGTGTGTGTGTGTTACAGTTTCGTCTGGTGGTTAAGACGGCGCTGAAGTTGTTGCTGGTGTTTGTTGAATATGCCGAGTCTAACACTGCACTGCTCCTTCAGGCCATTAACACCGTAGATGCTATGAAAGGTAAGAAAATATATATACACCGATCAGGCATAACATTAAAACCACCTCTTTGTTTCTACACTCACTGTCCATTTTATCAGCTCCACTAACCATATAGAAGCACTTTGTAGTTCTACAAATACTGACTGTAGTCCTGTAGTCCTGTTTCTATACATACTTTGTTAGGACCCCCACAGGACCCCACAGAGCAGGTATTATTTAGGTGGTGGATGATTTTCAGCACTGCAGTGACACTGACATGGTGGTGGTGTGTTAGTGTGTGTTGTGCTGGTATGAGTGGATCAGACACAGCAGCGCTGCTGGAGTTTTTAAATACCGTGTCCACTCACTGTCCACTCTATAAGACACTCCTACCTAGTCGGTCCACCTTGTAGATGTAAAGTCAGAGACGATCACTCATCTATTGCTGCTGTTTGAGTCGCTCATCTTCTAGACCAGCGATTCTCAACTGGTGGGTCGTGGACACGTTCTGGGCGGGTCGCGGACAGCTTGTAAAAAATAAATACATTAAAAAAATTTTTTTTAATAATTAATGCTCATCTGATTTTGTACTCGTCTTTTATCTGGGAAAAAAAAGAGACAGAGAGAGGCACGCATCAGACGCGCACAGCATTCTCGTTGCCATGGTAACCACCATTCGTTTGCCGGTTACCCTTCTCTTTAAATTTGTGATGATGTTCGGAGGCACGATGGCGAAACGCAAATATAACCCAGAGTATTTGAAATGTGGATTTTCGTTCATTGAGGACAAACACGGACAGAAACCCCGGTGTGTTATTTGTAATGAAGTGCTGGCACATGAGAGCATGAAACCATCCAAACTAATGCGACGTTTACAAACGAAACATCCCGCGTGGGAAAAAGCCGGTGGAGTTTTTTTAAAGACGACTTCATGAGCTGAAGGTATCACAGAAGTGTCTGACAGCATCTTGCTCCAAACAAGAACATGCGCTCCGGGCGTCTTACCTATCCTTGTGAAAGTGGCTTTTCTACCTTGGTCCAGCTCAAGTCAAAGCAGAGAAACAGGTTGAACACTGAGCATGATCTGAGAGTAACTCTGTCTACTGTCACCCCAGACTTTGAAACTCTGATCAGAAGTAAAGTACATGCCCAACTGTCTCACTGACTTCCACAAAAGACAGGTTAGGTGAAAGCATCTTGTTTTGTAGCCTTATTTATTTTATGCAGTTTTGATATTTACATTTATTGTAGTAACTTTTATACATGCAGTTGGCATGGCCCTCTTCAGTTTCTTAAAAAAATTGCTCTTAAATTCACTTTGCATGCATATGTATGTTTAAATGTGTTTTTGAAGGCTATTTTTCAAAAATAAATTTGTTTGGTTTGTATTCTATAAAAGTGGGTCGCGACTTAATGACCATGAGAAAATGTGGGTCCCGGGCTGAGACCAGTTGAGAACCCCTGTTCTAGACCTTCATCAGTGGTCACAGGACGCTGCCCACGGGGCGCTGTTGGCTTTTTGGTTGGTGGACTATTCTCAGTCCAGCAGTGACAGTGAGGTGTTTAAAAACTCCAGTAGCGCTGCTGTGTCTGATCCACTCATACCAGCACAACACACACTAACACACCACCACCATGTCAGTGTCACTGCAGTGCTGAGAATGATCCACCACCTAAATAATACCTGCTCTGTGGGGGTCCTGTGGGGGTCCTGACCATTGAAGAACAGGGTGAAAGGTGGTAACAAAGCATGTAGAGAAACAGATGGACTACAGTCAGTAATTGTAGAACTACAAAGTGCTTCTATATGGTAAGTGGAGCTGATTAAAAGGACAGTGAGTGTAGAAACAAGGGGGTGGTTTTAATGTTATGGCTTGATTGATTAGGGCAGAAGCAGTGGTCCAACGCCGTGGAGATTTTGACTGCAAAGGATGGCGTGGATACAGAGCTGCTGGTGTACACCATGTCCCTCATTAACAAGGTACACACACCTACACACACACACACACACACACACACCTACACACTGTGTCGGCTTTCACATAGACACTGGCTGTGTGTGCAGATGTTGGCGGCGCTGCCCGATCAGGACTCGTTCTATGACGTGGTGGATGTTCTGGAGGAGCAGGGTATCGAACTCATGACCTCACGATACCTTTCACACAGGAGCACCGATGCTGAACTGCTGAAGCAGATCAACATCTACGAGGTGAAGAACGTGCACATTACACAACACAGATCACACAGACACACACACACACGCTGACGTTCCGAATCCACCCCCAGGCGACCCTTCGTCATGAGGATGGTGATGATGAGGGTCAGGCTCCGCCCGCCGGTTGCCGCGAAAACCGAAGGCCAAGCGTAGGTGGGACCAAAGCTCAGGGTTTAGAGAGGCGTTGTAGTCGCAGGCACTCGCTGGGCAGGACAGGACACGCCTACCCAGTAAACCCCGCCTCCCCTCATGTGGCGAACGCACAAAAGAGGTAACACACACACACACACACACACACACACTGTACTATAGACACACACACACACACACTGTACTATAGACACACACACACACTGTACTATAGACACACACACACACACTGTACTATAGACACACACACACACACACACTGTACTATAGACACACACACACTGTACTATAGACACACACTGCAATTTACACACACACTGTAATACACACACTGTAACACACACACTGCAATACACACACTACTATAGACACACACACACACACACACACTGTACTATAGACACACACACACTGTACTATAGACACACACTGCAATTTACACACACACTGTAATACACACACTGTAACACACACACTGCAATACACACACTGTACTATAGACACACACACACACACACACTGTACTATAGACACACACACTGTACTATAGACACACACTGCAATTTACACACACACTGTAATACACACACTGTAACACACACACTGCAATACACACACTGTACTATAGACACACACACACACACACACACACACACTGTAATACACACACACTGTAATAGACACACTGTACTATAGACACACACACACACACACACACACACACACACACTGTACTATAGACACACACACTGTAATACACTCACACACATTGTAATACACACACATACAGTACTATAGACACACACTGTAATACACACACAGTGTAATACACACACACTGTAATACACACACACAGACTGTAATACACACACACACTGTAATACAGACACACACACTGTAATACAGTCACACACTGTAATACACACACACTGTAATACACACACACACACACACACACACTCACACACACTATACTATGTATATTCTATATACTACAGTATGGTATTATATAACAGACCCTCTTACCAGCACCACCATGGATCCAGTAGATCACATCTGTACTGTGTGGTGTTTGTGATGGATTCAGAAATGCTCTTCATGCCCCTCGTATTACCCCTCCACAGGAGCACCGATGCTGAACTGCTGAAGCAGATCAACATCTACGAGGTGAAGAACGTGCACATTACACAACACAGATCACACAGACACACACACACACGCTGACGTTCCGAATCCACCCCCAGGCGACCCTTCGTCATGAGGATGGTGATGATGAGGGTCAGGCTCCGCCCGCCGGTTGCCGCGAAAACCGAAGGCCAAGCGTAGGTGGGACCAAAGCTCAGGGTTTAGAGAGGCGTTGTAGTCGCAGGCACTCGCTGGGCAGGACAGGACACGCCTACCCAGTAAACCCCGCCTCCCCTCATGTGGCGAACGCACAAAAGAGGTAACACACACACACACACACACACACACACTGTACTATAGACACACACACACACACACTGTACTATAGACACACACACACACTGTACTATAGACACACACACACACACTGTACTATAGACACACACACACACACACACTGTACTATAGACACACACACACTGTACTATAGACACACACTGCAATTTACACACACACTGTAATACACACACTGTAACACACACACTGCAATACACACACTACTATAGACACACACACACACACACACACTGTACTATAGACACACACACACTGTACTATAGACACACACTGCAATTTACACACACACTGTAATACACACACTGTAACACACACACTGCAATACACACACTGTACTATAGACACACACACACACACACACTGTACTATAGACACACACACTGTACTATAGACACACACTGCAATTTACACACACACTGTAATACACACACTGTAACACACACACTGCAATACACACACTGTACTATAGACACACACACACACACACACACACACACTGTAATACACACACACTGTAATAGACACACTGTACTATAGACACACACACACACACACACACACACACACTGTACTATAGACACACACACTGTAATACACTCACACACATTGTAATACACACACATACAGTACTATAGACACACACTGTAATACACACACAGTGTAATACACACACACTGTAATACACACACACAGACTGTAATACACACACACACTGTAATACAGACACACACACTGTAATACAGTCACACACTGTAATACACACACACTGTAATACACACACACACACACACACACACTCACACACACTATACTATGTATATTCTATATACTACAGTATGGTATTATATAACAGACCCTCTTACCAGCACCACCATGGATCCAGTAGATCACATCTGTACTGTGTGGTGTTTGTGATGGATTCAGAAATGCTCTTCATGCCCCTCGTATTACCCCTCCCCCCCCCCCCCCCCCCCCCCCCCGGTGCACCACTGTGTACGCCAGTCTGATTGTGTTAGTTACATCATATGAAGTTTGGACGTGTGGTGATTCCAATATGTGTGTCTATCGGTATGTACAGTCATAAATGTGTGTGTGTGTGTGTGTGTGTGTGTGTGTGTGTGTGTGTGGTCCAGAACAACAACAACCAAGGGTGTGTTGAAGCTTCCACCAGTTATGTAAGTCACTGTACCCAAAAAGATGAAGCTCAAACTACAGCGCTTATATTAAAATACCTAAACTACACTGAACTACACTACTTAAACTACACTACTTAAACTACACTACCTAAACTACACTACTTAAACTACACTACCTAAAACACACTGTTTAAACTGCACAGCTCAAACTACACCATATAAACTACACTGAACTACATTACCTAAACTACACTACTTAAACTACACTACTTAAACTACACTACCTAAACTACACTACTTAAACTACACTACTTAAACTACACTACCTAAAACACACTGTTTAAACTGCACAGCTCAAACTACACCATATAAACTACACTGAACTACATTACCTAAACTACACTACTTAAACTACACTACTTAAACTACACTACCTAAACTACACTACTTAAACTACACTACTTAAACTACACTACCTAAAACACACTGTTTAAACTGCACAGCTCAAACTACACCATATAAACTACACTGAACTACACTACCTAAACTACACTAAACTACACTGACTAAACTACACTACCTGAACTACACTACCTATACTATACTGAACTACACTACCTAAATTGCACTACACTACACTAACTAACCTACTCCACCCAAACTACATTAAACTACACTACCTAAACTACACTAAACTACACTAAACTACACTACCTAAACTACACTAAACTACAGTACCTAAAGTACACTGTTTTAACTGCACTGCTACATTGAACTACACTACCTAAACTACACTTAACTACAGTACCTAAACTCCACTACCTAAACTCCACTAAACTACACTACCTAAACTCCACTAAACTACACTACCTAAAATCCACTAAACTACACTACCTAACTACATTACCCAAACTCCACTACCTAAACTCAACTACCTAAAAATATACTACATTACCTAAACTCCACTACCTAAACTCCACTAAACTCCACTACCTAAACTCCACTAAACTCCACTACCTAAACTCCACTACCTAAACTACACTACCTAAAATCCACTAAACTACACTACCTAACTACATTGCCCAAACTACACTACCTAAACTCCACTACCTAAACCCAACTACCTAAAATATACTACAGTACCTAAACTACACTACCTAAACTCCACTAAACTACACCACCTAAATGACACTAAACTACAGTACCTAAACTCCACTAAACTCCACTACCTAAACTCCACTACCTAAACTCCACTACCTAAAAATATACATTACCTAAACTCCGCTACCTAAACCCCACTACCTAAAAATATACATTACCTAAACTCCACTAAACTCCACTACCTAAACTCCACTACCTAAACTCCACTAAACTACACTACCTAAACTACATTACCTAAACTACACTACCTAAAAATATACATTACCTAAACTCCACTACCTAAACTCCACTAAACTCCACTACCTAAACTACATTACCTAAACTCCACTACCTAAAAATATACATTACCTAAACTCCACTACCTAAACTCCACTACCTAAACTCCACTAAACTCCAGTACCTAAACTCCACTACCTAAACTCCACTAAACTCCACTACCTAAACTCCACTACCAAAACTCCACTAAACTACACTACCTAAACTCCACTAAACTACACTACCTAAATGACACTGAACTACAGTACCTAAACTCCACTAAACTCCACTACCTAAACTCCACTACCTAAACTCCACTACCTAAAAATATACATTACCTAAACTCTGCTACCTAAACTTCACTACCTAAAAATATACATTACCTAAACTCCACTAAACTCCACTACCTAAACTCCACTAAACTACACTACCTAAACTACATTACCTAAACTACACTACCTAAAAATATACATTACCTAAACTCCACTACCTAAACTCCACTAAACTACACTACCTAAACTCCACTAAACTACACTACCTAAACTCCACTAAACTACACTACCTAAACTACATTACCTAAACTCCACTACCTAAAAATATACATTACCTAAACTCCACTACCTAAACTCCACTACCTAAACTCCACTAAACTCCACTACCTAAACTCCACTACCTAAAAATATACATTACCTAAACTCCACTACCTAAACTCCACTACCTAAAAATATACATTACCTAAACTCCACTAAACTACACTACCTAAACTCCACTAAACTCCACTACCTAAACTCCACTAAACTACACTACCTAAACTCCACTAAACTACACTACCTAAACTACATTACCCAAACTCCACTACTTAAACTCCATTACCTAAACTCCACTAAACTACACTACCTAAACTCCACTACCTAAAAATATACATTACCTAAACTCCACTAAACTACACTACCTAAACTCCACTAAACTACACTACCTAAACTACATTACCCAAACTCCACTACTTAAACTCCATTACCTAAACTCCACTAAACTACACTACCTAAACTCCACTACCTAAAAATATACTACATTACCTAAACTCCACTAAACTACACTACCTAAACTACATTACCCAAACTCCACTACTTAAACTCCACTACTTAAACTCCATTACCTAAACTCCACTAAACTACACTACCTAAACTACACTAAATTACACTATGTAAACTACGCTCTCTAAACTACACTACCCAAACTACACTGCTTAAAGACTCATTTACAATTGTATGCCTCAACTAGTATGTCATCTGGACCAACTGCCTTTCCACTCCTTACTCTCTTTATAGACTCGTTACTCCTTGGCTCACTATCTTTACATTCATCAGCTCATTAAAGTACTCTATTCACTCTCACTACACTCTCTTTCTTTGTTTCATTTTCATCTGTAACCTTTATCCTTTTACCTGCTGTACATCCTTTCCTGCTGTGTCCTTCAGTCTGGCCAATCTGTACACGTCCTGTTCACCTTCTTAGTGTTTACTTTCTTACACAGCCTGCCATCCACTGCTTCCTTCACCTTCGCCACTGAGACGTCCTGCTTATCTACGGTTAACAGCTAACAACAGATGGTGCAAGTGCACTAGATCATCACCCCCTCCTAAAATGATGTCAGATTGGTGTCATTTTTGTCTTTGTGTGCTTTACCATGTTTCTTTCGACCATATTTCCACCCTCCACCCATCCACGTGTCCCTGTCCTCGTCCCTCCGCCCCTCTACAGAGAGGAGGACAATGAGGACAAGGACGACGATGAGGAGACTCCAATCACAGAGTCAGACTCAGATGATGAGGGCGATGAGGAGGAGGAAAGTAAACCTGTTAGTCAGAGTGCGATCAGGTAATCTGTACTCTAAGTACATTGTATGCCAAAAGTATGTGGACGCCCATCCAAACGACTGAGTTAAACACCTGTAATATGCTGATTGTGAGCAAGGCCTTCTTATTTAACCTTACAAATGACTTCACAATAATGCCTATTGTTTAGAATATCAAACAAGCTCATGGTTGGATGTCCACATACATTTGGGCAGATAGGTAACTCTAGAAAACACCAACCTCTTTGGTTTCAGACCCCAAACCTGGTCTGTGTCCTGCATGACCTCCGTGCAGTAGACTCCAAAGTGAGTGTGACTGATGTTTACCAAACACCTCGGCTAGTTAACATCAACTTCGGCTGGTCAGGCATCTGCGTGGACATAGTTGGCTGGTGTCCAAGAGGAAGGGGGTGGCTGTGCCAGTGTGCTCAGCCACCCTCACAGTGCCAGTCCCAAGCTCAGATTAAAATAGTGGAGTTAAGTCTGGAAGGGCATCCGACGTAAAGATTTACTTTTGTGTCAGAAATGGACGTAGCTTTAATCTGTGCTTTTGTCTCGACGACCTCTGACCTTTCCCCTTCACCATAACAGCGAACAACCAGAACGTCCCAGTGCAAACGAAGACAAGGAGGGTACGGAGACGAACGGCGGGGCTGCAGCTCATCAACCATCGTTGCTAGCGTCCCTACTCACCCGCCGCAACTCCTGCGTCAGTGTCCCGTCCTCCTCTGAAGTGACTCCGCCCACTCGCGGCTCCACCCAGCCCCGGAAGCCCCTTCCATACGTCCCTCACTCCCCGTTTCACCTGTTCTCCTACGACATAGAGGAGGAACCGGAGCTCAAACAGAAGAACAACCAAAGGTACACAGCTCGGAAGAACTACACGTCCCATGATTCCTCTGGAACACTGGGAGTCACTGTAGGGTGCTTTTGTTTGATTCACTCTTCACCCTTGACCTCTGAGCTCAAGCAAATGGCACCGGAATCCACCCATGTGCAGTGATGGAGCACTTCACTGAAGATAACATCACGTTTGAATTCTGTTTTGTTTGTGTTTTGGCACAAGACTCAATCTCCCACAATGCACCTGGCATTTCCCACTCTGACATCATAAAGTTTTTGTTTCTTTTAACCCATCTTTCTCTCTCTGTTCACTCTTTTGCTGTTTTATAGACAGGGCAAGTCGTTCTCAGCTCTCAGTGCTCCATCTACACCCACCAAACAGCAGCAAGGCGACAGGTAAACCTCTCATCCAGTTACTAAAGCGTTTATAACAGCACAGTGACACCTGGTGGCAGGTCATTCTCACTACAACTCTGATTGTAATGATGAGGTAGCACGGTGGCTCGGTGGGTATCACTGTTGCCTCACAGCAAGGCGGTCTGGGTCCTTTCTGTGTGGAGTTTGCACGTTCTCCCAGTGTCTGCGTGGGTTCCCTCCGGGAGCTCCGGTTTCCTCCCACAGTCCAAAAACTAATTAATTGGAGACACTAAATTGCCCTATATGTGTGTGTGCCCTGCGATGGACTGGCGCCCCGTCCAGGGTGTTACAGTGTGCCTTGCGCCCATTGAAAGGCTAGGATGGGCTCCAACACCAACCCGCAACCCTGATTGGATAAGCGGTTGAGAAAATGAGTGAGTGAGATCTTCCAACTAATTTTAATATAAGATAAACTCGAGTCAACACAAAATGCAGCTTTTAAATCATTATTCCATTTAATAAAGATAAAGATTTATTCAAAACCTGTATCACCCATATGAAACAAATAACTTCTGCCCCCAAACCTAGTAACTGATTGTTCCATCTTCGGCAGTAATGACTGTAATCAAACGTTTGTGATACTTGTAATACGTTTTTACGTCTCTATGGAGAAAATTAGTTTCGCTCTTCCTGCAGAATTGTTTAAATTCGGCTACATTGAAGGATTTTCCAGCATGAACTGCTCATTCAAGTCCTCGCAACATTTCAGCGGGGTTCACTTCAGGACTCGACCTCTCCAGAACCTTCATTTTGGTCCTGCAGGTGGACCTGCATGTGTGCTTTGAATCAACATCCTGGTGCATAACCCAAATACACTTGAGCTTTAGGTCAGAATTCAAGTCGTCCAAGTCCTGCAGAAGCAAAGCAGCCCAAAACCATCACACTACCACCACCATGTTTCAGTGCTAGTAGTGTTAGCTTTACTCCAGATGTAACGGAACCCACGTTTTCCAAAAACGTCCGTCCTTAACTCATCAGGCCACAGAATATTAGCTCAAAATTCTTGAGGGTTGTGTGGATATTTTGTCAAATGTGAGACTTGCAACTTTCCCATGGATGCCATTTGACCTTAACTAAGGTGAGAGAAGCTTGCAAGTCTTTAGATGTTCATCTGGGTTCTTTTGTGACCTCCTGGATGGCTGGTAAATAGGGGTAAACCTTTCCATATTTGGATTCTTGCTCTTACTGTGGTTTGCTTATCAATGACTCTGTAACCCTTTCCAGACTCGTACACTTCAGTTACGTTTTTAGACCTTCTCATCTGCTTCACATTACTAAACAGGTTCTATTTAAGTGATGTTTAGGGTGTGGCTCTTCAAATTCAACCCCCAGTCAATCAAAACTGAGGAGCATTTTTCCTAAATAACATTTTTAAATTGGGATTAGACCCCCTGCCCTCCTGCTGTCCTCCTCGTACCGGCAGCATCAGGAATCTCTGGCAGCGGAACGAGAGAGAAGAAGAGTTGAGAGAGAAGAACGACTGCAGAGAATCGAAAGAGAGGAGAGGAACCGCCACAGGTCAGCTTCATTCCTTCTCCTATATCACGTTAGGTAGAACAGAGTCAGTAAAAATATACACGAAATGATTTTAAGTTATTGAAAGCTACATGTTAATTTTTAAAGAGAGAAAAACACACCCTTACTAATCAGCCACGCCCCTCTCTCTGGGAGCACTCTCAGTCTCGAGACAACGCCCCTTTTGTGATTGGTCTCCTGCTAATTATCCTCAGCTACACCTCGTCTAAGGTAATAAGCTCAGGGCTTTTAAGAAGGGAGCTGGGGATCAGTCAGGTGGAGACTATTTTGATTTGGTTTGGTTTTTGACCTTGCTCCTGTCTGTTAGCGCCTGTCTGTTACCCAGTTACACCTTAGAACTCATGGACAGATGATCTCCTTTATCATTTTACAGAGAGTCGTGTGTATCATTCCCACAATACTGACAACTGGCTCAGGTACTGGTTTAACTCCAGTCCAGCCTCCAGCCTCTTTAGTCATGGAGTGATGAACTCTGAACCTAGCTGATGCAAGACACGTCTGCTTATACTTTCCTGGGATTTCCTTTGTCCTCCTGGATGAGTTTGAGAGGTTTTAGCAGGATGGCCACTCCTGGGTAGATTCAGCAATGTTTTAATATTAGGCTATTTGAGAATAATGGCTCTCGGTATGGTTCAGTGGAGTCCCATGGTCTTAGAACTGGTTTGCAAACCTCTGTAGACTCATAAACATCATCATCTTTTATTCTTCTGGATTTTCCTCAGATGGTAGCGTAGTGTTCCTATAGAAACTTTACAGGGCTGCTAGTTGATGTACATGGGCAAGTATAAAAGAGACTTTTACTTTTTAAACCCTTGTAAATTCATTTTTACTCTCTCTGTAGTCGTGATTATGCAGCGAACATGGAGGAGGCCCGGATGGCTCGGGAGGAAAGGTGGGTACACGTTTACCTGTCTCAGGTTCAGCACATTGATAACTGACTGATGACCTCCAGCGTCTATACACAAATGTTTTTCATTTCTCTCTCTATCTCAGGTTTAAAACCGCCGAGCGTTTAGGTTCGGAGGAATACGAGCGTGAACGGGTGCGTCTGGCTCCCCACGAACTCTCAGAGGTCTGTCAGTCGTCCTACAGTGATGAGCCCGAGCCCACTTACGTCCCGTCACAAGAGGACGAATCGGAAGAAGATTCCCCGTTTGTCCTGGTGAGTTCGGAACCAGAACAGAAAGACGAGGAGCAGGACGAGGAAGTAGAGGAAAGCAACGCTGAACAGGAAGAGGAGGAGACTGTAGAGGAACAGGAGGAGCTCGAGAAGGAAGTGCCGGATGCGGAAGGGGAGGACGGTGGAATTTTGAGCGACAAGGAACGTCAGAACGAAGAAGTGAACGAGAAGGATAACTGCTCGGCCTCCAGCATCTCGTCATCCAGCAGCACCCTGGAGAGAGAGACAGGTGAGACAGGTGAGACAGGAAGTGTACCTGTGTAAATACATGATCATTAGCAGTTAAATGGATCGTACTGAGGAGCTCAGTCAACTTTAACATGACTGTTATGATAAATAAACGAAGACTATTAGTGAGTTAACCATCAAGTTGCCGTCCCACCCTGTACCAAGCCTAACACCAATACTATACCACCCCAAAGCAATCATTATACACCGATCGGGCATAACATTATGACCACCTTCCTAATATTGTGTTGGTCCCCCTTTTGCTGCCCCTGAAGCTGTGCCGTGGTATCTGGCACCAAGATATCAGCAGCAGATCCTTTAACTCCTGTAAGTTGTGAGGTGGGGCCTCCGTGGATCGGACTTGTTTGTCCAGCACGTCCCACAGATGCTCGATCGGATTGAGATCTGGGGAATTTGGAGGCCGATTCAACACCTCAAACTGGTTGTTGTGCTCCTCAAACCGTTCCTGAAGCATTTTAGCTTTATGGCAGGGCGCATCATCCTGCTGAAAGAGGCCACAGATATCAGGGAACCGTCTCCATGAAAGGGTGAACATGGTCTGCAACGATGATTAAGTAACGTCCACATGGATGGCAGGAAACAAGGTTTCCCAGCAGAACGTCGCCCAAAGCATCACACTGCCTCCGCCGACCCACCTTCTTCCCATAGTGCATCCTGGTGCCGTGTGTTCCCCAGGTAAGCGACGCACATGCACCCAGCCGTCCACGTGATGTAAAAGAAAACCTGATCCATCAGACCAGGCCACCTTCTTCCACTGCTCCGTGGTCCAGTTCTGACGCTCACATGCTCATTGTTGGTGATTTCGGTGGTGGACAGGGGTCAGTATGGGAACCCTGACTGGTCTGCAGCTCTGCAGCTCCATACACAACAAACTGTGCTGCCCTGTGTATTCTGACACCTTTCTATCAGAACCAGCATGAACTTCTTCAGCAGTTTGAGCTACAGTAGCTCGTCTGTTGGATCGGACCACATGGGCATCAATGAGCCTTGGCCGCCCATGACCCTGATAGATACTGACCACTGCAGACCGGGAACACTCCACAAGAGCTGCAGTTTTGGAGACCCAGTCGTCTAGCCATCACAATTTGGTCCTCGTCAAACTGGCTCAGATCCTCACGCTCGCCCATTTTTCCTGCTTCTAACATCAACTTTGAGGATAAAATATTCACTCGATGCCTGATATATCCCCCCCACTAACAGGTGCCGTGATGATGAGATAATCAGTGTTATTCACTTCACCTGTCAGTGGTCATAATGTTATGCCTAGTCGGTGTATTTGGGATGAATTGGAACATGGACTATGAGTCAGGCTAAAGCTTTCTGAAGAGTAAAGGCTATTATAGCAACAAAGTTGATGATACATGATGCATGATGTGATGTTAAGGTATAAGGTGTCCACAAACTTCCAGCCATGTGGTGTGGTTATTACTGACAGATCATATTTTTATCATTATTAATATTTCAGGTGCCAACGGTGAGCAATGCGTTGACCTTCTGAACAGTAAACGCTTCATGCTGGACATGCTTTACTCACAGAAACCATGTGAGGAAGACGAGGAAGAGGAAGCAGAGCTTGAAAAGGAAGGTGATGCACCAGAAGATGAGAGCATAGAGTCATCAGAAGTACATGACTCTAAGACGGAGGAAAAAGCTGAGAAGAAACTGGAGGGCGGGACGGTGCGTGCCTTCGCCGAACGCTTCGGGGACCTGGTCAAAGGTCTGAGCTCTCCTTGCGTGGAAATGCTGGAAGAACAGAAGCCCAATCTGCTGCCCCCAGCTCCACCACCCAAGAAAGAGTCCGACCACATTTGGGATCAACTCATGGCGACTCCTCGTGAGCTCCGAATCGGTGACATCGACTTCACCGATCTGGTTGACGAGGACGATCAGAACGTCCTGGATTCAGAAGGTTTGATCGGCTCAGGAGATCTGGGCCCGCCCCCGGCTCCTCCACCACCACCGTGCCCCTTTAATATGCTTCCTCCCCCGCCACCTCCAGCCCTAGGAGCCAGGCCAGCCCCGCCTCCTCCCCTCCAGCCAGACAAACCACTTTACCAGAAGAAGAAGACCATCCGATTGTTCTGGAGCGAGGTGCGGCCAGAGGAGTGGAGGTTTATGGGGATGAGACGAGGAAACTTGTCCCTGTGGTCTAAACTGGAACCGGTTAAACTGGACACTGACAAGCTGGAGCTCCTGTTTGAGAGCAAGTCCAAGGAGATGAATGTAACCAAGGTAACTTTGTGGTAATGTTTGTGGTGTTAGATGGTGTTGATTGGAGAATGAAGGTTGCTGACTGTGTTTGTGTGGTGTTCATCAGAAAACGGCAGCCGATGGTAAAAAGCAGGAGATCATTGTGCTGGACTCCAAACGCAGTAACGCCATTAACATCGGCCTCACGGTTCTCCCCCCTCCACGTACCATCAAATCAGCTATACTGAACTTTGACGAGTACGCTCTCAACAAGGAGGGAATCGAGGTAACGTCCAGAGTTCTCACTGCTGCAGAGAAGATCTTGGTAAAGCTGTAGATCTGAGGGCACACACTGTGGTACCAAAGTAACGTTCATTTACCTTCTTGTTCTGTAGAAGCTGCTCATGATGGTCCCTACTGAAGAGGAGAAGCAGAGGATCCAGGAAGCTCACATGATGAACCCCGATGTTCCTCTGGGCAGCGCCGAGTCCTTCCTGCTCACACTGTCCTCCATCAGCGAACTCTCCGCCCGTCTCCAACTCTGGGCCTTTAAAATGGACTATGATACCATTGAGAAGGTGGGTACATGTTTACTGAACGCAGCTAACACATCAGATATCAGATCATGTTGGATTTAATGTGATGTAGCCAGAGCTTCTCCAACGAAGTCTCCAGTAGGGAAACATCTGGCTGAGTTTCTCAAAACAACTAATTAGTGCCATCTAAACATATTAACTGGTTGTGCCAACTTGAACCAAATTCCTCTAATAACTGGAGGTCAGACAGTCAAGTGAAGGAATTCTGGGCTGCACTATTCTTTGCAGAGTTCCTTTAACTTGACCTTACAGTAGAGCTTCAAACACAGACTGTTAAAGGTCCTGCCAGAGCATCTCAGTGGGGTTTTGGTCAGCTTTTCAGCTTGACAATTGTGGCAAGTCACCCAGAAACTGAAGCAGCAAAGCATCCACAAACCATCTTACCAGTATCTGTTTTTGTGGAATGCTATGTTTGCTTTAGAGCAGATGTATTAGGACTTACCACAGAGCAGGTATTATTTAGGTGGTGGATGATTCTCAGCACTGCAGTGACACTGACATGGTGGTGGTGTGTTAGTGTGTGTTGTGCTGGTATGAGTGGATCAGACACAGCAGCGCTGCTGGAGTTTTTAAATACCGTGTCCACTCACTGTCCACTCTATTAGACACTCCTACCTAGTTGGTCCACCTTGTAGATGTAAAGTCAGAGACAATCGCTCATCTATTGCTGCTGTTTGAGTCGGTCATCTTCTAGACCTTCATCAGTGGTGACAGGACGCTGCCCACGGGGCGCTGTTGGCTGGATATTTTTGGTTGGTGGACTATTCTCAGTCCAGCAGTGACAGTGAGGTGTTTAAAAACTCCAGCAGCGCTACTGTGTCTTATCCACTCATACCAGCACAACAATGATGATCCACCACCTAAATAATACCGGCTCTGTGGTGGTCCTGTGGGGGTCCTGACTATTAAAGAACAGCATGAAAGGGGGCTAACAAAGTATGTAGAGAAACAGATGGACTACAGTCAGTAATTGTAGAACTACAAAGTGCTTCTATATGGTAAGTGAAGCTGATAAAATAGACAATAAAAAAAACATGATGGAACTCCTTCTGTTTCATGGTTCACCAGGAGGCTCAATTCCAAAATCTTGCTTCACAGATTAGCTCTGGAGCTAATTGCTAATATAGTGAACTATCTTGTTGTTTCTCTAAATGCTAAAATGGTAGAAGTGTGTCCTTTTTTGACAGGAAGTGGCAGAGCCGCTACAGGACCTGAAGGAGGGCATGGAGCAGCTGGAAAAGAATAAAACATTCCGCTACGTCGTGTCGATTCTGCTCTCTATCGGCAACTTTCTCAACGGTTCGAACGTGAGTCACACACACACACGAACTCCACAACCAGTAAACCAGTCACGAACCATGACTCTTAAACCTCTGACCTCTGAAATGTGTGTGCAGGTAAAAGGCTTTGATCTGAGTTACCTGGAGAAGGTCCCTGAGGTGAAGGATACGGTGCATAAACAGTCGCTGCTGCACCATGTCTCCTCCGCTGTGGTGGAGAACTTCACAGACAGTACAGATCTCTATTCCGAGATAGGCGCCATCACGCGCTCTGCCAAGGTACAGCACCAGAAGAAAGTGTTTGGGTGATTGTGTGTACCCGGCCAGCCCAAGCAGGTTCCGCTTAGACTTGAATTTGAACATCAGTTACTGCCTTCGAGTGCACAGAGATCATTTTATTTTGGCAAACGTGTCTCCAGGTGGACTTTGACCTGCTGCAGGAGAACCTGGCGCAGATGGAGCGCCGCTGCAAGGCATCGTGGGAGAACCTGAAGCTGATCGCCAAGCATGAGATTAAGCCGGCACTGAAGCAGAAGATGACTGACTTCCTGAAGGACTGCACAGGAAGGACTATTGTTTTGAAGACTGTACATCGACGCATTATCAACCGGTAACACAGTGTTGCTAGCATAGAAAATCACTTTAAGCGTTTTTGGTCTTGTCAGCTAATGACCTGTTGTCTGTAGTATCTGCAGAAAGCAAAAGGTTGTCTTGAGTATCTGCAAAGGACAAGGGGTTGTCTAGTATACCTGCAGAGGACAAGGGGTTGTCTTGAGTATCTGTGGAGGTCCTGTGGAGTCTAAAATATCTGCACAGGACAAGGGGTTGTCTGGAGTATCTGCTGTTTTTGGCCTTGTCAGATAATAACCTCACTAGCTATTAAGCTATCAGTATGCATGATTGGAAACAGAGAGAGAGAGACATTACCCACTGTAGCATTAGCTCACACTGGACCCACACAAACATAAATGGTATCCACTGTGGCCTGACTATGGTCATCGTAGGCATAGGTAGTCGCATGAAGCCCATTAGGTGCCCGGTAAGGCTAGCCCACGCAATGTCAGGTTGTTTTAAAGTGGTCAGTTTGGTAGAACTCAGTTCAGCCTCGCTTTACTTCCTTTGACTTTGCTTCTCCTCAGGTTTCACGCTTTCTTGGTGTTCCTCGGTCATCCGGCGTCTGGAGTTCGTGACCTCAGCGTTCAGCGTTTCTGCAGGATTGTTAGTGAATTTGCGCTGGAATATCGAACCACAAGGGAGCGGATCCTGCAGCAGAAACAGAAACGAGCCGACCATCGCGAGAGAAACAAGACACGAGGGAAGATGATCATGGACGTCACCGCAACGGTAAGTGACTGTTAACAGGTGCTGATGGTGAGCCATAGGGCCAGGCTTTGTGTTCAGGTCAGCCACTGACCATCCCAAAGGTGCTGGATGGGTTTTATGGTCAAGGCTTTGTGCAAAGTTTCTCTGTACCAAACCATTTCCTTATGGAGATCACTAGTGGTGGTGTGCTTTGGTGAAACTGACCCTCGATAAAGGTCCTGCTGAATGGTTCCTGTGCTGACGTTGATGTTGCTTCAGTTTGGGACTTGGTAGTAAGTGCTGTATGTAGGGACAGATCATTTAATGCTGCACTACAAACTGTTCTCTAAGCTTGTGGGGCTTCACGACTGAGCTGTTGTTGCTCTTAGACATTTCTAAGTCTTAGTACCAGCACTTAAGTAGAATTAGCAGGAGCATATCTATGGAGGTTGTATACCTGTTAGTAATGAGAATGTTCCAAAAATAGTCAAATGTACTAGAGAGAGGTGTCAGGATGTAAAGAGAGACATTTACGGTCAGCCCTGCTACCTACCTCACCCTCTAAATCCATTCATTCACCTTTAAAAATATCTGACTCTGTGTCCTTTTCCTTCTCTTAACAGACTGATGATGATGAAGACACTGAGGTAAGCCAGTGTTTACTTGGGTATCTGCTATTACAAAACTTGTGATGTTTAAAGTTCTTGTTTTTAAGAATTAATGTTTCTCTGTTTGTCCAGGCAAGCACTGTAGTCGGTAGCAGCAACGTTAGCGCCCCTAGTGGAGAAAAAATTAAAGTTCAAGGGCTGAACCATAAGGAAGATGCTGCCGAGCATGAACACATGAAGGCAGTACTGAAAAAGAGCCAGAGAGGCAGCAGCACTGAGATTAGTGGAGTACCAGGTCTACGGACGAGGACAAGAGCGAGGCCGAGCAGAAGTAAGAAACAAATCTATACACATGGGCATGTCTAGCCAACTCTCATGTATGTCCATCCAGAAAAAACAACCAGTTCTCCAAAGAACAACATCTGCAACACTTACAATTACTTCCTTAAAGCAGTTTAACAAAAAAAATCACAACCAATATATCTACAGAAGGAAAATGGCTTGTCTGAAGTATTTGTAGAAAGCAAGGGGTTGTCTGGAGTATCTGTAGAGGACAGGGGTTTGTCTGGAGTATCTGCAGAATACAAGGGGTTGTCTAGAATATCGGCAGAGGACAAGGGGTTGTCTCGGGTATCTGCGGAGGACAAGGGGTTGTTTGGAGTATCTGCAGAAGGGAAGGGGTTGTCTGGAGAATCTGCAGAGGACAAGTGGTTGTTTGAAGTATCTGCAGAAGGCAAGGGGTTATTTAGAGTATATTCAACGTGAAAGGTGTCTGGAGTATCTGCAGAAGGTAAGGGGTTGTCTGGAGTATCTGCGGATGACAAGGGGTTGTCTGGAGTATCTGCAGAGAACCAAGGGTTGTCTGGAGTATCTGCAGAAAGCAAGGGGTTATTTAGAGTATATTCAAGGGAAAAGGTGTCTGGAGTTTCTGCAGAAGGTAAGGGGTTGTCTGGAGTATCTGCAGAAGGTAAGGGGTTGTCTGGAGTATCTGCAGAGGACAAGGGGTTGTCTGGAGTATTTGCAGAAAGCAAGGGGTTATTTAGAGTATATTCAAAGAGAAAGGTGTCTGGAGTATCTGCAGAAGGTAAGGGGTTGTCTGGAGTATCTGCGGATGACAAGAGGTTGTCTGAAGTATCTGCAGAGGACAAGGGGTTGTCTAGAGTATCTGCAGAGGACAAGGGGTTGTCTTGAGTATCTGCAGAGGACAAGGTGTTGTCTTGAGTATCTGCAGAAGACAAGAGGTTGTCTAGAATATTTGCATAAGGTAAGGGGTTGTCTTGAGTATCTGCAGAAGACAAGGGGTCATTTAGAGTATATTCAAAAGGGAATGTGTTGTCTAGAGCATTTGCAGAAGGCAAGTGGTTGTCAGGGATACCTGCAGGAGATAAGGGCTTGTCAAGTATCTGTAGAAAGCAAGGGGTTGTGTTGAGTATCTGCAAAGGACAAGGAGTTGTCTAGTACACCTGCAGACGACAAGGGGTTGTTTGGAGTATCTGCAGAAGGCAAAGGGTTTTCTGGAGTATCTGCAGAGGACAAGGAGTTGTTTGGAGAATCTGCAGAATACAAGAGGTTGTCTAGTATACCTGCAGAGAACAAGGGATTGTCTTGAGTATCAGCAGAAAGATTGACCTTGTTTACACATTTATTTTGTTACTTTAAGATGTCCTGTAGGTGAATTGGCTGCTTGTCCATGGTGTATTCCCACATTCGCACCTAGTCTCTAGGTGGCAGTGGACCCAGAGCGATAAATGAATGAATGAATAAAAGATGATAAACGGTGTTTTGTGCAGGCCATACTGCATGGGCAGCAGCGAATGAGGAGATCACAACCGACGATGCAGCTGATGAGATCATGGAGAGGATAGTACGTTCAGCTACGCAGACTCCGCGAGATCGTGCACAACTACGTGAACGGAGGCGGTCACGTGCTAACCGTAAATCATGTAAGTTTAACCTTCTATACGTATAACCTTTCATGTTATTGTTTCATTTCAAACTGAACTGCTCTGATCTTTTTCTCTCCATGGCAGTGAGAAGGACTTTGAAGAATGATCTGACTCCAGAAGAAGCACAAGCTCTTGGTTTGGATATCTCCGAGATGCAGATGTGAGGATCCACACATCGTTGCCATATCAAGTGGACTGTTCGTGCAGCAACCTTTTTAATGGTTGTCTGTTTCAAATGTGGAATTTTACATAGTAAGGATTAGGGTTAATTTACCAATTTAGTCATGGATAGTAGGGGCAGTGGTAGCTCAGTGGTTAAGGTACTGGAATAGTAATCAGAAAGTGGCCGGGTTCAAACCCCAGCACTGCCAAGTTGCCACGATTGGGCCCTTTAGCAAGCTTTGGATAAAAGCACCTGCTAAATGCTGCAAATGAACAGCAAGGGGAACCTTTGTGGACCAAATCAGGGACATCTGGAGTTTGGTAACAGTTGGCCTCTCTTGTCTTCTGTGGCTGTTGGCAGGCTACGCTATCACGGCTCAGAAATAAAGAATCTTGGCCATTTTGGATCAACTGTGTATCAATGTGACCCTAACCCTAATCCTAACCCTAGACTCCGTTTTGGTCAACACGACCGAACAGATTTGCTGTTGGTTGCTGATTAAACATCATGGGGCAAAGTCAACAGTTTCTGCACTGCACTACAGCGACTGTGTGGTGAGAACATGAACATCCAAAACCAGAGTTCCAAAAATAAGATGAGTCTAAGACAACATCTATGGCCAAAACTATGTGAACACCCCTTCTAATAATTAAGTTAAGTTGTTTCTGCTATGTCCATTGCTAACAGGTGTCTAAAATTTATATAAGAGATTACGGGGATTTATCATGATTATGCCCCTGAAAGCAAGCTCTATAAAGACGTGGCTTCACTAGTTGTGCTCAAAGGAGCTCCAGTTGCTCTACAAGGATCCCTGGTCTCAACCCAACTCAACACTGTTGGGATAATTCTTCAGACTGTGAGCCAGGCATTCTCTTCCCTTCCAACATCACATCAGTGCCTGACCTCACTGACTCTACGGCTCCCCAGAAGATTGGATGATGTTAAAGCTACGTACACATAATTTTGGAATGGGATGTCCAACAAGGTCATGCTCAGGTGTCCCACTATACTTGTCCCTGTGGTGTAAATATGCTGGGAAATGAATAGCTCCTTCAGCTGGCTTGTTTAGACTATGAGAAATACCCACATGAAATTCAGACCTACAAGGTTTTCAGATCTTTCCTGAGTGGAGCCACCGGAGCACAAATAATTTTCATAGCATTTGTTTTGAAATGAGACATCCAGCGAGCTCATGGTCTGGCGTCCATATAGTGTGTGTAAAGGTCTGTAACCATGAGCTTGTTGGACTTTGAAAGCAAAATAAAGCCCCCCCCCCCCCCCCCCCCAACCCTACTTTGTGAATGCTAATGTATGCCCAATGCTAATTAACCACAGTGTTATGATGTAGTGGCGAATGTGTATGAATGTGAATTGGAACACAGCCTATTCTTTTATGAGTTGCACCATTACTGAACAGAATCCGATAATAACAGCAGTTTATTTGTACTAACACACCGTTAATCAATTTATATTTATTATAAATGATAACGTTTTTGCACATGAATATAATCTAATTTATTTCCTTTTATTTATTGTCATTTGTTTTTTACAGTTCTGCTCACATTATTAGGAACACTGAGTGAACACGTCCTTTACAGAGAACAAACGTTTATACATACTGGGGTACTCTGGTAAAATACACTAGGCCACTACTGCTGAGATCTGGGGATCTAAAGCAGCGGTCCCCAACCACCGGGCCACGAACCGGTACCGGTCCATGGGTCATTTAATACAGGGTCGCACAGAAAGAATAAATAATTAGAGATCGTTACATCAGCAATGAAAACACCGCTTTTTCATGGGTGTTATTGTCTCCAATCACCACTAGGTGGGAGCAGCGTCTCGTTGCAGCGAAAAAAACTAATTTGTGAGTAGTACAGTTATTCTATTTTAAATCCCCCAGCCCCGCTGGTCCGTGAAATTAAATCTTAAATAAAACTGGTCCGGGGTTCCAAAAAGGTTCTAGAGTTCAGAATCTCAGAGGTGCTACCAGCTGGTCGGGTTGACCATTGCATTGACAGACATGATTGGCTAATGTCAGTGGGGTAAGGTGGGTGGCTGAACTAGCCTAGCCATTAGGAGGCACACATGTCAGTGCACTCTCAGTGCCAATATAGGAGATAGGAATAGAATAGAAAGCTTTTATTCATCATATATACATATACAGATATACAGTACAACTACATTCTTTCTTTGCATATCCCAGCTAGTTTGGAAGCTGGGGTCAGGGCGCAGGGTCAGCCATTGTTCAGCGCCCTCTGGAGCAGACAGAGTTAAGGGCCTTGCTCAAGGGCCCAAAAGTGGCTGCATAGCAGATCTAGGATTCGAACTCTCAGTTTTTCAGTTGACAGCCCAAAGCACTACCCACTACATTACCACTGTCCCAAGGGAAGGGAGGGTTGCATCAGGAAGGGCGTCCGGCGTACAGAATGTGCCGACTGTGTGGCGACGCCTAAATACAGGAGCGGCCGAAATTCAGGACAATGAATTTAACATACTGAAAAAATGAGAAGGAAACATGAAGTGCAAAAGTTATGGCATGTTTTGTTTTCATATTTAAATGTGAATATATAAAAATAAATTGTGTACCAACAAATATATGTAAAAAAAAATAATGATTTACCTTTGTTCTCTGTAGACGTCATCACTCATTTTCGCCTAAAAGCAGGACATTAAAACGAAGTGCACAAACGTTCGCATATGATTGTACATATAAACAAAGAATATAATGTATAAAATAAACACTTTTATGAGCTATTTTAAGTTTTTATCCCAAAAATATATTGAATAGGAATAAGAGAGACTGCAGGATTGTTGTGATGTCATAATGTGTGTAAGTGCTGGTCTTGGGTGTGAGACTTATAAAAAAGAGAAAAAGTGCATGATCACGAACAACTTGACGTGATTTATATGAAATACACCAAAGAATTTGTATTTATGAACAAAATGTTGAGTGTGTTCAGTGTTGCCAACTCCTCAGTAAGGAAAGTAACTATTGGCTGTCCTAAAAGTCGCTAGAAGTCGCTAAATGACGTCATTGCCTAATTTGCATATGATCCATTTGCAGTTGACGCTGTAGAAGAGGAATAACATCGTGGGAAAGACAAAAAGTGGGTAAAAAAAACACCCTAAATATGTTTAGAACTACAAATGAACTTTCTTCTGTTAATTCGTGGTTTGTTTTTGTTTTTTAAGAAAAAACTGAGCTACTCTGGGCAGGGTTGCCAGATTGCGACAGTAATTTTCAGCCAAAATGCATGAAAAAACGCCCAAAACACAGGATAAGCAGATGGTGTTTAGCATTTCACAAATAATAAACCAGTTAAACCATCATGACCTACAAATTAATATCTTAACATGTACAGATCAGTAATTATACATTATAAAGGACAATTTGCTTGCATGTCTTTAAAGTAGCCTGCCAAGTTTGTAAAATGCATGATTTGTTAGGACACACAACCCTTTGCATGTAAATAAAAATAAACTTGCAAGCAATGAAAGTTTAACCTCTCGTACATACGAGACTTCATATTCAACTCACATCACTTGTCTAACATATGAATCAGTGTATTTATGGGCGTGGCAACAGTGTCTTGGACTGGAAATAATAACCTGTCAATCAAACTTTTGACAACGGGTTGGATGTGGTGGGAGAAGGTAGACCTGTTTATATTCCACCTGCTTTAGCAATAGCTTTTTTTATTTATATTTTAAGCTGCCAAAATAATTACAAACCAGCACAAATTTTGTCCACCTGCCAAAGTGTGTTTTTCCCTGCCAATTTCCAACAAAATCCGCTCATTTTGGTTGAAACCCGCCCAATCTGGCAATACTGACCACCCGTGAGTGCTTTGGGACGGTGGAGGGACTCACGGCAGGACCCGCTGCTCGTTGAGGACAGTAACTGCAGAACAATATGTGTTTTCACGTTCGAGTCTCCAAAAGTCTCCAATAACACCAGAAAAAGTCGCTAGATTTGTCGCTAGTCGCTTTTTTGAAAAAAAGTCGCTAGAGGGGTCTGAAAAGTCGCTAAATATAGCAACAAAGTCGCTAAGTTGGCAACACTGAGTGTGTTCAGGTTTTGACTGATGGATGTTTGCAGTGTTGCACTTGCTAATAAATAAAACAAATAAATTGTAGTTTTTGTGTGATTTTTGAGTTATTTATTTAATAACGACACAGTCGCAACATCGTTACAGCCAGTAATTTAATTATGTGTATTGTTATATAAATGGAGAATGTGCAGACACTGAATAACACTGATTATCTCTTCATCACGGAACCTGTTAGTGGGGGGGATATACTGTATTAGGCAGCAAGTGAACATTTTATCCTTAAAGTTGATATTAGAAGCAGGAAAAATGGACGAGCTTGAGGATCTGAGCCAGTTTGACTCGAATGGGTCAGAGAATCCCCAAAACTGCAGCTCTTGTGGGGTGTGTCCCGGTCTGCAGTGGTCAGTATCTATCAGGAACAGTGATAAACTGGTGACAGGGTCATGGGCAACCAAGGCTCACTGATGCCCATGTGGTCCGATCCAGCAGACGAGCTGCTGTAGCTCAAACTGCTGAAGAAGTTCATGCTGGTTCTGATATAAAGGTGTCAGAATACACAGAGCAGCACAGTTTGTTGTGTATGGGGCTGCATAGCTGCAGACCAGTCAGGGTTCCCATGCTGACCCCTGTCCACCATCGAAAGTGCCAACAATGGGCACGTGAGCATCGGAACTGGACCACGGAGCAATGGAAGAAGGTGCCCTTTTCTGATGGATCACGTTTACATCACGTGGATGGCCGGCTGAGACAGTGTGATGCTTTTGGGCGACGTTCTGCTGGGAAACCTTGGGTCCTGCCATCCATGCGGATGTTACTTTGACACGTAGCTCCTACCTAAGCATTGTTGCAGACCATGTTCACCCTTTCATGGAGACGGTTCCCTGATGGCTGTGGCCTCTTTTAGCAGGATGATGCGCCCTGACACAAAGCTAAAATGCTTCAGGAACGGTTTGCAACTGTTTGCAACAGCCAGTTTGAGGTGTCGACTCTTAATCTTGATCCAATCGAGCATCTGTGAGACATGATGGACAAACAAGTAGATTCTAAACAATGATTAAGGCTAAACAAAAACAAGGGCTAGACTATTATTATTATTATTACTATTATTATTTTTATTATGTTTATTATGTTTATTAGGCGAAAGTAACTCTGTAGAACCCGCAGGTTCATCAGGTTTGGGTTTATTTGCTTATTGGTCAAGCCAGGTGGCACAAGGAAAATAGATGTCAAGACGTCACTTAGCCCTGCTCCACATGGCGGATACGACGACAGTGCACCGTGAATCTTGGAACAAGTCAGGTGTAATCGGGCAAAACCAGATACCACCAGACTACCGGACTTAGACTAAGACTTTTGTTTGCTAATGAAGCTTCTGTACGAGAAGCCACTACGTCCTTCCCAGTCATTATCTATACGGACGGCAGGAAAAAATATAAAAGCTTTAATTAGGAAAATGGTTCAGTCTGTACAATTATTTAAGTATTTGCACATACAAATACATCTTAAGAATCTACCACTCAAAGCAGAAGACAAACATTAACAAGAACCAGAAACGCCACCAAACTCTCTCAGCTCAAACTCATCTGAGATGGACTGGTGCCAAGTAGAAACACGTGTTGTGGTCTGATGAGTAACGTTGTGTTCTCCAGGCCAGGGTGTCGGTGTCTGTGATGGTGGTGGTGTATTACAGAGAGAGTGCAGGTGCTAGACTCACCTTCCTGCACTCCAAGTCAAATTTATTTATATAGCGCTTTTTACAATAGACATTGTCTCAATTTCCTCATTTCCCATCACATCCGGCAGGAGCAGCATTGTTGGCGCGGCAGTCTCGACTTCATTCCTTAACCTCGAGCAAGTAAACAGGTTTCCATCAGAACCACCTCGGGGTAAAACAAAAGGAAATGTAGTTAAAAATGTAAAATACAAGTTGAGACTCCAGCAAACCTAATTATTATTGCATAACTAAAAGGGAGAGCGAGCAGGTAACAAGGTCATGAAGGCTTTCACAGAACATCAGCGCCCACCGGCGCCGTCATCAAACCAGAGTGATCGGACAAGAGAGGCAGAACGACAGCAACCCAACATCCCTGATCACCACAAGTTTCTATGACCAAGAACCCCCAAGCTTTGCGCCTTTGTCTATACTAATCAAAAGCCTGAGAAAATAAATATGTTTTTAGTCTAGACCTAAACATTGAGACGTGTCCGAATCCCAAACAGAGGCAGGAAGATTATTCCAAAGTTGTGGAGCTTTGTAAGAAAATGCTCTTCCACCAGCTGTGACTCCAGACTCGTCTCCTATTAAAATGTGTGAAGAATGAATTAGCACGACAAACATCTCCAGAGATCCCAGAGAAATTCCACGTTTATATTTACATTTGCAGCATTCAGCAGACGCTTCTATCCAAGGACAGTTTGAGCAATTGAGGGTTAAGGGCCTTTCTCAGGGGCTTGAATCTGAACCACTGAGCTACATTGACTTTGACTTTTATTTGATGTCAGACAGGATAAACCTGAGATATTTCATCTTTTATCTGCTCAACTTCATTTAATTTATTATTAAACATCCATTCCTGCATTTCAGACCTGCAACACATTCCACAAAAAGTTGGGACGGGGGAAATTTAGGGCTAGTAATGAGGTAAAAAAAACTAAATAATGATGTGATTCCAAACAGGTGATGTTAACAGCAAGTCCAAAAGCCAGGGTCTGTCATGGTATGGAGGTGTGTCAGTGCCAGGGTCTGTCATGGTATGGGGTGTGTCAGTGCCAGGGTCTGTCATGGTATGGGGGTGTGTCAGTACCAGGGTGTGTCATGGTATGGGGGCGTGTCAGTACCAGGGTGTGTCATGGTATGGGGGTGTGTCAGTACCAGGGTGTGTCATGGTATGGGGGCGTGTCAGTACCAGGATCTGTCATGGTATGGAGCTGTGTCAGTACCAGGGTCTGTCATGGTATGGAGCTGTGTCAGTGCCAGGGTCTGTCATGGTATGGGGGTGTATCAGTACCAGGGTCTGTCATGGTATGGGGGCGTGTCAGTACCAGGGTCTGTCATGGTATGGAGCTGTGTCAGTACCAGGGTCTGTCATGGTATGGAGCTGTGTCAGTGCCAGGGTCTGTCATGGTATGGGGGTGTATCAGTACCAGGGTCTGTCATGGTATGGGGGCGTGTCAGTGCCAGGGTCTGTCATGGTATGGAGCTGTGTCAGTACCAGGGTCTGTCATGGTATGGAGCTGTGTCAGTGCCAGGGTCTGTCATGGTACAGGGTGTATCAGTACCAGGGTCTGTCATGGTATGGGGGCGTGTCAGTACCAGGGTCTGTCATGGTATGGGGGCGTGTCAGTACCAGGGTCTGTCATGGTATGGAGCTGTGTCAGTACCAGGGTCTGTCATGGTATGGAGCTGTGTCAGTGCCAGGGTCTGTCATGGTATGGGGGTGTATCAGTACCAGGGTCTGTCATGGTATGGGGGCGTGTCAGTGCCAGGGTCTGTCATGGTATGGAGCTGTGTCAGTACCAGGGTCTGTCATGGTATGGAGCTGTGTCAGTGCCAGGGTCTGTCATGGTACAGGGTGTATCAGTACCAGGGTCTGTCATGGTATGGGGGTGTATCAGTACCAGGGTCTGTCATGGTATGGGGGTGTATCAGTACCAGGGTCTGTCATGGTATGGGGGTGGGTCAGTACCAGGGTCTGTTATGGTATGGGGGTGTGTCAGTACCAGGGTGTGTCATGGTATGGGGGTGTGTCAGTGCCAGGGTCTGTCATGGTATGGGGGTGTGTCAGTACCAGGGTGTGTCATGGTATGGGCGCATGTCAGTACCCTTGGTAAAGGTCATTTACACTCTGTGATGCAGCATTAATGCAGAAAAGTACATTGAGATCTTAGAGCAACATGTGCTGCCTTCAAGACGTGTGCCGTTGTCTGAAAAGCTGAAACACTAAATCGCTCGGTATCCTCAGGTCTGAAATGCAGGAATGGATGTTTATTAATAAATGAAATGAAGTTGAGCAGATAAAAGATGAAATATCTCAGGTTCATCCTGTCTGACATCAAATAAAAATCAAGTAAATTTAAGAAACTATGTGTTTTATTCCAGCAACTCAATTTCTAGTTTTATTTAGAGCTTGATGTGCTCCATCTGAAGATCACACTTTGCAATTTCTTTCTCCAGATGGACCTAGAAAGGAAGAGAAAAAAATAGCATGTTATGGCCAAAAAAATTGCTTTCTGTGTCCTAAATATTTCAGATATTTGGTAAGACATGTTACTGTTCTAAGCTGAGCTCTGGAGGTGGATGGTCCCTCATCTGATTGTAAATTGCCAGTCACATTCTGTTGGAGGACAATCACACACTATCATGGTAGATCAAATGAAATGCCAAGCTCTATATTCACTGTGTACTGTACCTTTATAGGCCCATGTATTGGAAATGTAATCTGTTTGGAAATCCTTATCCAGTGACCTGCTTATATAAATGGTTTTTCACATGTTGACACAGATGTTACTTATTAAACTTATTTTTGCATATTTGCGTGGTCAAGTGCTTTCTGAGCAAATGGCCACATATAATATTGTAAATCAAGGAGATGTGTTACGTCAGAGACATCAGAGGGGTGGGGGAGCCTGGTCAGGGCCTCTATCCTGCTTGCGTATACACTTTAAGTATTGGTATAAAAAGGAGAGGCGCTCCTCAGCTTGGCTGAAGTTCGCATGTGAAGCAGAAGTGCTGTTTCATTATTGATTCCTAAAAGCTTCTGTCTGGTTTTAAGATTGTTTTCAGATAAGTAATAAGAGTGTTAGATATTTGCATAAACCAAAATATTTTCATACTCTGCATACACAGACATAATTATTCAGTTCAGGAACCAAAAACTCAGGAAATAACACAGGGAGAAAAGTTGAAAGTTTAAAATAGGGTGTGACCCGCCTGGTTACACACACCAATGCAAAGAGCAAAGTGAACAATGCAAAGGGAAAATCATCGGACCACATGAGTCACTGAGCCTCATTTACATCTCAGCTCCATTTTTCCTCGAGCTCCCAAGCGAGCATGTAAAAACAACTATTATTTAAAGCACACGGCTGGTTTCAAACCTGCATCAGCAAATCCTTCATTACTGCTTCACAGGAAACAAGAATGACAGGAGGAGAATAACAATAAGAATATTAATGTTATTATTATTATTAAAGAGAGAGAGATGCACCACTGCAGTGAGAGAACCTCTGTAGAACAGGAACATCGTCTAGGTTGTGTTTGTTCATGTTTGTTGTTCGAGTCGGGTCTCAGAATGCAAATGTGAGTGGTCACTACATCCTGCTTTGTTTAAACACTTTGCATGGTGGATACGGTGATACATGAAATAATGCTGAAGTTAGACTACCAGACTGAGACTAAGACCTTTAATATTGATAAATTTGAAGTATGCCTGTATGGAACAGTCAAGAGAACCCAGGTGAAGGAAACTTCTGGACCCTCTAGATGCAGCAGTTATCTGATCCGGGCTGGGCGGTGACTGACGCTTATGGAAATATGGACGGAGATCGATGCTTTTCTGAGCTGCAGCTCCACACGACGGGTAGAAATCGACCGAAGCTCGGAGGAATTGGACGTCCTTCTATATGCTTCAGCTTTATTTCACAGGTAACCAGCAGAAGTAATTCTATTATTTAATTCTCACTGTTTATGAATGTTTAATATTTGTTTTTTATAAACAAAAAGTCCAGTTTAAAGATTCTGGTTTATTTTCACAATGTTTTATGTATTTCATGGTGGTCTTCATTTTTAGGGTTGGATTCAGTAACACATCAGTAATGGAGAAGATATTCTTCATACTCCTGTTTCTCACAGGTGAGAAGAAAAACTAGTTTATTTAGTTGGGGGACTTTTGAGGGTTTCTGCACTCTGATAAACCATGAAACCTCAGTGTTATTCTGGTTGAAGATGATAGCAACTCCCTTCTGGCAGGAGCCCCCATGTCCACTATTAAACCCGAACACTGCCACCCAACTGCTGCCACATCATCACCGCACTGCTGCCACATCATCATCACCCCACTGCTGCCACACCATCACCCCACTCCTATGTTCTTTTCACTGGCTTCCTCTATATTCCCCCATCCAGTTTAAAACAATGCTGCTCTCCTACAAAGCCAAAAATGTAAGAACATAAATCCACTTGGTTTGGGTGAAAGGGTGGAGTAATGGGAATTATAGTATACAACTATAACAGTCCCTGCTCTTCTGCAAAGGTCAATTTAATGTATTCCAAAGGTGTTCAATGGAATTAAGGTCAGAACTCAGGAGTTCCTCCTCTAGAACATCTAGTTGGTATAAAGCAGAGATGTAAGTGGTCAGTCCCTTGACAGATCACACCGAGCAGCAGTTTAAGTCCTCCTTAATAGTAATGATGGATTGATTGGATTTCTGATGAAGATCAACACACAGACCTGGTTTGGGTTGTTCAGAGACTCGTGGAAGTGGTTCGACAAAACCAATGCATTGAGAATCCCATGGGCACCTACAGAACCTAATAATAACTGTGGGAAAGAAAGGAAAGGGCCAGTGATAGCTCAGTGGTTAAGATACTGGACTAGTAAACAGAAGGTTGCCGGTTCAAGCCCCACCACCACCAAGTTGCCACTGTTGGGTCCCTGAGCAAGGCCCTTAACCCTCAATTGCTCATCGTGTTCCGCTCACTGTGTAAGTCGCTTTGGATAAAAGCATCTGCTAAAATGCTGAAAATGTAAGAAGCGTGTGGTTGTGTAATCAATGGTCAGATGCACGACTACCGTTGCAATGCACTGTTGCCGTCCTTCTGTCACAGAGGTGAGCAGAACCAGCAGTTAGAATTTATTTAAGCAATTTAAATCATTTTATTGTACGACCGTGGCTTTGTATGTTTATTTCTTTATGCAGAAATCACGGGACAGCAGCAGGTCATCAGGATAAAGCTTCAGTCGGTTCAGGATGTGACCGATCCCTCGGTACAGGCATCAATCCTGGAGAAGGTACAGATTCTCCTCCTAGCAGCACCATCGACCTCTGATACTGATATCATCTTCAGATGGATTCTGATGGATTTGTAACACGGTGCATTCAATAACAGAATGTCTATCCTGTTGTCTAGATCAAAGAGAAGCTGAAGGAGCACGCGCTGGCCCAGAACATCACAGTGAAGTTCAGAACACGACCGGGTGAAGAGGTGTTTCAGAAGATAGAATGAACATGATGAACAGGACTTGGTTGATCTTTAGGTTTTTGTTATTAATAGTAAGGACATGTTGATGGTAGATGTGATAGCGGGTGTTACATTTACAATCTATAATGAAGATTTGGGTGAAGGTGGGTAGTTGTTAGTCTACACCAGGGGTGTCCAAACTTTTCTTCCTTTTTTACTTGAGTGACTAATATCCCACTCTAAAATGCTCCTACTGAGGCGCCTTAATTGTGAGTGATGACCTGACTGAATAACGAGGGAGCGTCCGACGCCTCCTCAGCGCTGAAGATCAATCCCAGCATTAAAATGTAAATAAATTCTTATTGATATTTAATCTGTATTAAGGTGTCATTATACGAGTGTCATTTATTTGTAAATTGGGGCTCGTCAGGGACAGTTAGCTGGTGTGCTAGCGTTGGTTTGAACGTCCTGAGGCTAACTGCATAAGCTTAGTAAGCTTCAATCTCAAAGTAGAGCGTCTAAATAATCTGCCGTATGCCTGGAGGTAACTCACACGGACGTGAGAAGAACACGCAGACTCCACACGGAAAGGAATCAAACCCAGGCCCTTCTTGCTGTAAGCCCCGCTGACATGAATGAAAACAATATTGTTGGACAGTTAAATGTTACACAAACTGTAATTATACTGTACGATTAAAACGATCTCAAACTCAGCCACTTACCGATTTTCTGTTTCTTGATGGATCTTTGAGACCCTGGTGTTACCTGTTGTTGTTCCACTCACCAGCAAATGCTAATGGTCATTACTTATGGGTAGTAGCCCTTCGGCTTACTCAGTTTTTAGCTGCTTTACTCTTCGACACTTTGGCCGTTTTCACTAAGTGATTACTAACTGAATTGCTGTAGGATTGCTAGGACGCCTCATAGTGCAGATTAACCATTAAGGTAAGGCACTTGAATGTTACACGAATGAAACACAACGCAAATTGCATACAACACTGGAGACGGCTCATTTTCACGGCCATGAATTAGGTCGGGCCTTAACTATAATCAACAAAACTGTGACATCAGCACTCACCTCTGTGTCTGTGTGGGTTTCCTCTGGGTGCTCCGGTTTCTTCCCACAGTCCAAAGACGTGCAAGTGAGGTGAAATAGAGATACAAAATTGTCCATGACTGTGTTTGATATTAAACTTCTGAACTGATGAATCTTGTGTAATGAGTAACTACCGTTCCTGTCATGAATGTAACCAACGTGTAAAACATGATGCTAAAGTGCTAATAAATAATAATAATCTGTCTTTCTGCGCTCCCAGAGCTCATGTCTCATGTGTATGTGCCACGCCCCTGTCTCTGGGAGCACATGGTTAAAGCTGACGCCTCCAAATGCTGATTGGACAAATTAGCTAATGATCCACAGCTGAACCTCATCGCAGGTTGAGCGCTCAAGGTATTTAGGGACTGGCTGTGGATCCTATCTTGGTCAGGGTGTCTTGGCTTGCATTCTAGCTCATGTCTCAAGCTCAATCTTACTTAATATATTGTGTCATGTTGTTTGTTAGCATGTAAGAGTGTAGCTTAGCTTAGGGTTTAGGATAGTTTTGAGTCATGTTTCATGTGGTCAGATCAGCATTAGCAGTTAGCTTAGCGTCTAGTGTAGTTTGTGTCTTGCGTAACCCTGTCTTGTCAAGTGTTATAAGGGATAAATGTTTTGTAACAGCCAAATTTAAGACATTAGCACCTCATCTCACCATCATCAAATCGGAGATATTGGCACTAAGGCTGCCACTAACGACTATTTTTCTATCGATTAATCTTCAGACTATTTTATCGATTAGTCGACTAATCTAAACGATTAATTTTCCTCCTCTCATTTAAGCGTCTTTAATTTTAACAACAAACTGTACGATATAATAATATAACACAGAACTAAATGTAAACAGGGTTTATGTTCATATTATCACATTCTCAAGTGCCGTTCCAAGTAGCGTTCCGTACACAAAGCAAAGTGTTGTTGTTGTTTTTTATCTGAACATACAGATTATTTCTTTATTTCTACACTACATTTCCAATATACAGTATGTTTTGTGTTTATTATATTTACTCGTGACTTGTGAACATCTCTGCTCCCACCTAGGGGTGACAGGAGACAATAATGGAAGCCGTGTTTTCATTGCTTTTGTAGCCACCTCTAATTGTTTATTCTTTCTATGCGACCCGGTAATAAATGACGCACAGAGCAGTATTGGTCTGTGGTCCGGTGGTTGGGGACCACTGGACTAAATCAACGACTCAGGAACACCAAACATCTCTCAGTTATCTCTGGTCATAAGCGCTCTGTACTGCTGAAATAAGGAAGCTGTGGTGCAAAGGGAACATAACAATTTCTTCTTCTAATCATTACGTTCCATTTCAGCAGTAGAGAACTTATGATCAGTAACTTATGACCATTTCCAACACACTTCGGGTGTTATTGTCTCCTGTCACCACTAGGTGGGAGCATTTTAGTGCAGTGCATCATTTCAAAGTAGTATTGTTATTCTATTATAAATCCTCCCGCCCCTGCCGGTCCGTGAAATGATATCTTATTTGAAGCCGATCCATGGTGCAAAAAAAAAAATCCCCAAAAGTTGGGGACCACTGAATTAGTCCATTTAGCCTTGTTAAGCGTTGTCCACCCTCCCGGAGAAGCTGATTCTCAGAGCTCTGAGCAGTAAAACACAAGTTTAAAAGTGAAACTTTTAGAAGAAAACCGTTCTGATGCTGAAACTGCTAAGCAGCAGTTCTCATCTCAATGTGCTCTAAGTCTAAAGTGAAGAACCTCTACTTTAAGCTTAATCCTATTAAACATCTCTGGGATGAAATGTGATGTAGAGCCACAGACCTTTGACCATTTAGTGTAGACTAACAGTTGCTAAAACACTACCCACCTTCACCCAAATCTTCATTATAGATTAAAAACGTAACACCCGCTATCACATCTACCATCAACATGTCCTTACTATTAATAACAAAAACTTAAAGATCAACCAAGTCCTGTTCATCATGTTCAGTTTATCTTCTGAAACACCTCTTTACCCGGTCGTGTTCTGAACTTCACTGTGATGTTCTGGGCCAGCCCGTGCTCCTTCAGCTTCTCCTTGATCTAGACAACAGAATAAAAGTCCTGGTGAAGAATCCATCAGAATCTATCAGAAGATGATCTGCTAGGAGGAGAATCTGTACCTTCTCCAGGATTGATGTCTGTACAGAGGGATCGGTCACATCCTGAACCGACTGAAGCTTTATCCTGACGACCCGCTGCTGTCCCGTGATTTCTGCATAAAGAAATAAACGTACAAAGCCACGGTCATACAATAAAATGATTTTAATTGCTTAAATGAATTCTAACTGCTGGTTCTGCTCACCTCTGTGACAGTAGAAAGGCAACAGTGAATCGCAAAGAACGTCACACATCTGACCATTGATTATAAAACCACAGTTTTCATTCCCATGATAATTAGTAGGTTCTGAAGGTGCCCATGGGATGTTCAATGCTTTGTTTTTGTCGAACCACTTCCACGAGTCTCTGAACAACCCAAACCAGGTCTGTGTGTTGATCTTTTCCATTATGAAGGTGTTTTCAATTAAGTTTCTTGCACTGGCCAGGTCAGTGTGATGCTGCCTGCAGTAACTCTGGGCTCCGTACCAAGTCTTAGGATCCGAGTACTTAATGTACATGTTGGTGCCCGTGTCTCTTTCTGTAAGAAAATAAAAACACATTATTGGTACCTACTCTACCTACCTTTCTCCCTTTGTCTCTCAGTTAAGTCATAGTCAGTAACTCTTCCACTGCTGGGGACCCTAACCTTGACCGAGGAGGGTATATTTGCCTGACACATGCTTCCTCCGATGCTTCGCGCTACTAACGAGGGTCCTTACACAGAGTCGAAGACCCCGTCCACTTTTCAGTTCGGCCTTTTTCCACGCAGCAGACTGGTGGGCAATTTTGTCTGCTGCAGGTGATGCCAATTGTGCCCAAAAGGGGGCACTTAGCCGACCGGTTGCAGAGCTGAGATCAAACTCGGGGAGATCAGAATCCCAGCTCCGGTGTGGTAGCGGAATATCCCGCTGTTATTAGCTGCTATTTGTCTTTTAAACGTATTTCATTTAAAAAGTTGGGACAGGGACAAATTACAACCAGGAACATTGTTTGTTGGATTTAAAGGAGCATTTACAGAGGGCTCAGTTGTTTATGAACAAGGATGGTCAAGGTTCGAGCGAACAGCCGCTTCTGGCAACAAGTGTTAATATTAAGCTGTAAGTGTAGAGGGAAACAATTCAGGGACTTGTGTTGTGTTTATACCTCTAGTTTGGTTGCTTCAGTGTTCACTCTCACAAGAATACAATCCAACCAAAACTAACTGTTCTCTGTATGTGCTGCATACTGTACGCATTTTGTCCCTTTGGGGTTTCCACAACCGATGCAAATCTGTGTTTCACGATACTGGATCACCTTTCCCGTGCTGTATTCTGTTTTGCATTTCAAATGCGTAGAGTCCAGTTTTGTTCCCTGTAGCTCTGTCTCAGTACACTCTATTTTTTACTTTATAGATTCAGGGAACCCTAAATCAGAGTTGCACACACAGCGACTTCAGACTCGACTCATGACTTTGGAAAAAATGACTCGTAAACAAGTCGCTATCGTCAGCATGTGTTAACATTAGTTACGTGTGATAATTATATATATATATACTGTATATATATATATATACATTATTATAAATTTTCTGCTTTCTAATAATAATAATAATAATAATAATAACGCTCCGGTCGTCTTAACCCACAACACACACAACGTGTAAATGTTCCAGCAGCTTCCGGTGTAGTGATGAAGCGTCGCTCCCTACTCCCTACACAGTCTGAAGTTCACTTCATCTGAACATTCTCGTTCCCTTTGGATTGGAATCTCACTTAAAATGGTGGAATACCCTACGTAGTGCACTTCACAGGAACGACCGGGGTGAATGGAACGCTCCTACAGAATTGGTGCTAATGATTGTAAGAACCGCTTTCTGAACCAATCAGAGCTTCTGATTGTAATTGTTAGTAAGAAATGCTGTTATTTGCATTTATTCAGTTTGCGTCACACAGATGACGTGGTAATGAAACGCTCGATCGGCTTTCTAACCACTTCCTGTTTTACTTCACCACCGGGAAAAGTTTGGAGGTTTTTAATTATAAGCACATTTACAAAATAACGGATTCTATTCCTAATGGGACGCACGCTTATAAATGTAATAGCATCTGGAAGAACAGAAGCTAAGGTAAGCAGCGGTTATGATGGTTTTTGCTGTGTTTGGGATTTATTGAGCGCTTTTGTTCTGTTTTGTTCTATGCTCCATTTCCAATATATGTTTTGTGTTTATTATATAGACTCCTTACATGACTCAGACTTATCGGGTCATGCTGGTACTTTTACCAACTGGAAACTAATGGACTAATTTGGTAATTTGGAGTTGGAGAGGAAGCTTCAGACTTACAGTAGCGAACAACAGCAGGGTTTGTTTTAATCCCACCAAAACTGACAAACAGAAACACAGACCTAAAGAGCAGCACTGAGATGTACCAGTGCTCAGGGTTTGTACTGAAGTACTGATAATGATCTTCTGCCCACCTCCAGTACATGATATCTCTCTAGTGAAAGATCTAGAATACAGTTGGTACTGGTGTTTGACAGACCCAGACCCAGTAATGCATGAGCAACACACGGACAGAGGCGAAGTGATATGACATACAGATGATGGTTTATTATCTGGTGTAAACAAATAGTATGACTGAACGTCTCTGTTTTCTACTGTTTTCATCCATTTGTAAATTCTAGAATCAACCTTTAACTATTTTACGTACAGCCGCTTCTGCCTGGACCGAAATGTCATCACAATCTTTTGACCAACAGGGCTGGTCAGTGGAGGAGCTCCCTACATATTTATCCAAAGGCTGTTGCTGCTGCCTTATAGCTTTTGATTAATTTTTGGGATTTCCGTGGGCAAATATAATGTTTTTATTGGATGAATAAAGGTCAAATCAGTCTGAACATCATCCTCCAATTCTCTTACTAACAAGGCAGCTCCACCAAGTCACTTTTCGGGCTTTTTTTCTTGTAATTCTTTATAATTTTGTGGTAAATCAGCACTTTCTGATAAACTAAAATCAGCCCAACTAGTCAAGGCACCATGATACGCTCAGAGTCTAAAGTTTGATGTGAAATGAACTAAACCAAATATTATACCAGGTAAATTACATCTCCCGTTCCTGATTCTGGTTTACCAGTGATTGTACCATGTTTTGTAAAGGTTCTGTCTAGGTTTCTTGGCATCTAGAAGCACGTTTAGGTTTGGAAAAGAACCCCACCTTCTATTCAGTAAAGTAGTAATTAGCAATATTAATGTAATTTTACTTACCATCAAAGCACACGAACGGGTACAGTCCATAACAATTCACATCCAGCCAACCAGTGGGTGCAATCCCACCACACTCCTCGTTTCCACCTTCATTGTTCGGCTCTGAGAAATACCAAAGTCTCATCTCTCCTAACGTCTCATTTCCAAGAGACCAGCGCCAGCTCTTGATGTCGTTGTACAGTCCGATCCAAGCGAAGCCAGTAAGCTGTTGTTTTTGTGCTTCGTATTTAAGTCGGGTCATGTCTTCAGCATCCTCGACTTTAGCCAGGTCATGGTGGTAGGTTTGACAGTAAGTTCTAGCATCACTCTGTGTTTTGTTTAGCTTGATTAGATAGAACTTACGACGGGCAGAAGAGACGAGCGGGATGACTCCTGTGAACGAGTTGTATTTTATAATCAGTGTTAGATCTGTGATAATAAAACATCTACCTAAAATCCAAGATGTTCATCATCAACGTTACTATTAAGAAGAACTTAAACTGCTGCTCAGTGTGATCTGTGAAGGGACTGACCGCTTACATCTCTGCTTTATACCAACTAAATGTTCTAGAGGAGGAACTCCAGAGTTCTGACTTTAATTCCATTGAACATCTCTGGAGTACATTACCAGACCTTCACATCTAACATCAGTGCCTAACCGTACAGATGCTCTTTCAAATAAATGTGCACAAAATCCAAAAGACACAGTCTGACATCTTTCGGAAACCTTTTCAGAAGAGTAGGGACTGTTATACCTGTAGCTCCACTATAATTCCTATTACTCCACCCTTCCACCCGAACCAAGTGGACTGATGTTCTAAAGATAAGGCTGGAATGGCTTGTGGTACAAAACTTCTCTAAGGTGGGTCGAGGCGGGTACATTTTTGGCTTTGTGTGTTTTAAACTGGATGGGAGAATCTACAGGAAGCCAATGAAGAGAACGTGGTGGGGTGATGTGGCAGCAGTGGGGTGACGTGGCAGTGTTAAGGTTGGTTGAAAACAACGTGAGGTTGCAGGAGTTTAATAGTGGACACGGGCTCCTGCAAGGATGGAGTTGCAGTCGTCCAGCCTCGAGATGACCAGTGAGGCTATCAACATGAACCAGGACAGCACTGAGGTTTCATACATGGTCAGAGTGCAGAAACCCTCAAGAGTCCCTCAACTAAATAAATAAATAAAGTAGTTTTCTTCTCACCTGTGAGAAACAGGAGTATGAAGAATCTCTTCTCCATCACTGATGTGTTACTGAATCCAACCTTAAATATGAAGACACCAGAAGTTAGTTCTGGACCTTTGAATATATTTAAATACATGAAAAACACACAAAACCACAATGATGTATTTAATTATCAGAATAAAATGTTCTAACATTCAGTTGAAATACATCAAACATTGTGAAAATAAACCAGAATCAAGAAAAACTGGAGTTTTGTTTATAAAAATACAAATGAAACATACAGAAACAGTGAGAATTAAATAATAGAATCACTTCTGCTGGTTACCTGTGAAATAAAGTTGAAGTCGGTAGAAGGACGTCCGTTTTGTCGGAGCTTCGGTCGACTTCTACCCGTCGTGTGGAGCTGCAGCTCAGAAAAGCATCGATTTCCGTCCATATTTCCATAAGTGTTGCCGCCCCCGGATCAGATAACTGCTGCATCTAGAGGGTCCAGGAGTTTCCTTAACTGTTCCATACAGGCGTGATTTAGATGTACCTGTATTAGATCAGACACCTGCAGGACCAATCTACACTTAGATTGCGTGGTTTAGTGTGGGTTTGTGCCATGTGACGGGGCTCAGGTGGGCGCCCAGGTCCAGAGTCTAGAGCAGTGGTTCTCAACTTTGGGACAGGAACATCAACAGGCTGTTGGTGTAGGAGAGATTTCTTCTGATGTCAGAACTATTGTAAACTGCCTATAGGCTACGGTGGCTCCTTGAGAATGGACACGTATTTGATTTGCCCACCACGAATGTTCTTGCTTAGGCAGATCCAGGTGAGGAAGCTTTCACCAGCAGTTCATTAAAAGTGAACCTGCTCCATCAACCGATATAACATCATAACCTGTGTCAAGGCTCCCAATGCCAAAAACAAGGTTGATAACTGCTGGTCTAGAGAGTCAGCAGCAAGGTAGTTACATACAAATGTAAAAAATACAATTAATTTATGACTGAATAAAAGCAAACTAGAAAAGATATTTAATGTTTAAACTAATAAACGTAATTGTTTGATATACATATACATCGATCAGCCATAACATTAAAACCAACTCCTCGTTTCTACCCTCACTGTCCATTTTATCAGCTCCACTTACCATATAGAAGCACTTTGTACAGTAGTTCTACAATTACTGACTGTAGTCCATCTGTTTCTCTGCATGCTTTGTCAGGACCCCCTTTCATGCTGTTCTTCAATGGTCAGGACCCCCACAGGACCACCCCAGAGCAGGTATTATTTAGGTGCTGGATGATTCTCAGCACTGCAGTGACACTGACATGGTGGTGGTGTGTTAGTGTGTGTTGTGCTGGTATGAGTGGATCAGACACAGCAGCGCTGCTGGACACCTCACTGTCACAGCTGGACTGAGATTAATCAACCAACCAGAAATATCCAGCCAACAGCGCCCCGTGGGCAGCGTCCTGTGACCACTGATGAAGGTCTAGATGATGACCGACTCAAACAGCAGCAATAGACGAGCGACCGTCTCTGACTTTACATCTACAAGGTGGACCGACTAGGTAGGAGTGTCTAATAGAGTGGACAGTGAGTGGACACGGTGTTTAAAAACTCCAGCAGCGCTGCTGTGTCTGATCCACTCATACCAGCACAACACACACTAACACACCACCACCATGTCAGTGTCACTGCAGTGCTGAGAATGATCCACCACCTAAATAATACCTGCTCTGTGGGGGTCCTGACCATTGAAGAACAGGGTGAAAGGGGGATAACAAAGCATGTAGAGAAACAGATGGACTACAGTCAGTTATTGTAGAACTACAAAGTGCTTCTATATGGTAAGTGGAGCTGATAAAATGGACAGTGAGTGTAGAAACAAGGAGGTGGTCATATAGATTATGACAGGGCAGGACGTAGAGGTTTCACATACAAAAGCTTCATTAGCTGCTGGTATCTGGTTCTGGCTGGTTATTACTGATGTGTTTTAAGATGCATGTATCACCGTATCCACCATGCAAAGTGTTTAAACAAAGCAGGATGTAGTGACCACTCACATTTGCATTTTGGGACCTGACTCGAACAACAAACATGAACAAACACAACCTAGACGATGTTCCTGTTCTACAGAGGTTCTCTCTCTGCAGTGGTGCATCTCTCTCTCTTTAATAATAATAATAACATTAATATTCTTATTGTTATTCTCCTCCTGTCATTCTTGTTTCCTGTGAAGCAGTAATGAAGGATTTGCTGATGCAGGTCTGAAACCAGCCGTGTGCTTTAAATAATAGTTGTTTTTACATGCTCGCTTGGGAGCTCGAGGAAAAATGGAGCTGAGATGTAAATGAGGCTCAGTGACTCATGTGGTCCGATGATTTTCCCTTTGCATTGTTCACTTTGCATTGGTGTGTGTAACCGAGCGGGTCACACCCTAATGCAGGATGGTTATCAAAGGTAGAGCAATACTGTGGCCAAAATAACAGAAACGAGGTAACAAAACATTCGCAGCTGCAACGGAGAACGTGGACAGAACAGGGACAGAGCAGAACTGAGAACTGGAGGTCACTATATTACAGGTTGCTCCGACCGGGGTGGGGTCTGCCTTTGGGCAATCCGCTCTCCTAAGGCAGCTCTGTCGTATAGGCCCAAACGTGTGCACGAAGCAAGTTTGCTGTCAGAGCTCTGACCTTTAACCCTGTTGAAAATCACTTGAATGATTTGGAACCTTGATTGCGATGAGCAAGGCCTTCTTGTTCCACGTGGCTGCCGGACCTGCCTAACCTGAATAGGTTCCAAACGTCTGTGGAAAGCCTTAGCAAAAGAGTCCGTCACTGCCTCAAAAACTGCGATTGAGGAGAGCGAGACTGCCGCACGCCCCCTCCGACACGTGTGCAGTAGCCGACTGCATCTTTTCACCTGCACGAGGCGAGTTCATATGCGGATCAGCTTTGTGCACGGAGAGACACACCCTGGTCAGCATTATTCCTGGACTCTGTGCAGACGACATCAATCAGCCAGCAGAGGTCGTAATTCGCTCAGTACAGTCAGTGTTCATATAGCCGACCAGCCAGCCGGCTGGCAGAGCTGAGATTTGATGTACGATGTATTCGAGATCCTGGCTCTGGTGTGCTAGCGTGTGTTTTACCGCTGCGCCACCTGAGCGGCAACACTGACAGTTTTGAAATGGGGTGTCCACCAAACCTCTAGTAAGGTGTCCAGATACTTTTGTCCATATAGTGTAGGTTAACAAATGTGTGCACATTTAACAAAACCTGGAATGTGATCAAGATGTGCAAACCTGTGACTCTTGTACACTTTACAGCCTAAAGTATTCGGACACCTGACTTTGTGTTTGTAAAACAGAGTGACCTCTATGTGATCGCTCATCTAAGAACAAGACTTTGAGGTGGCAATTTGTTCCTGTTTAAGATGATGGGCACTGATGTTGGTCAACAAAGCCTCAGTTGAAGTTCTGATTCATCCCAGAGCTGTTGAGTGGGACTGAGGTCAGGGTAGTATTTTTTGGAGTGTCTGTACTTTATTTGAGTACAGATACATTTGCCGTATGTAAATTCGTTACTCGTTACTACAAAACAAAACGACAAGAAATTTGGTAGCTAAATGATGTGAGATGTGTGACAGACTGCAAGCGGGTTTGGCGAATCTGCGCTTGTAAGTTAGATCAATTGTTAAACACATAAATTCGGGGAAGACGAGCATCAAGGTTCTTCTCTGTACCAGCACCTAAGTGGTGGAATGAGCTTTCCCTGTCTGTCTGAACATCTGAGTCTCTCACTGTCTTTAAAAGACGATTAAAAACCTTCATCACCTCTTTATTAAGCACTTAAGCTGACTTGTACTTATGTACTAATTATTCATTTCTTGCAAAAATTTCTTTGGACTGGCACCGTGTTCAATGTATTCCTGCCTTGCGGCCAGTGATCCCCCATGTAGCCGCAACTCTGAACAGGATAAAGCTGTTGATGAAAATGGTCAAAAGTCAAAAACCTGAATATATTATCAAATTATTGAGACCCTTTATTCAGTACTTGTAGAAACCCCTTTGGCAGCAATGACAGCGGCTTGGTTACATCTTTGCAATGCTGGACTTGGGCAGTTTATCCAGTTCTTCATGCCAGATCTTCTTAGCCTTCATCAGACTGGTCTCCCCACAAACGTTCGATGGGCCCACTAGTGTTGTTTTGACTGTATGCTTTGGTCATGTTGGTGTTGAGGGGTGAAGTGTTACCCCAGTTATATTCGGAGAATCGTTTTTTTCCCCTCATGTTGTCTTTAGTGAACTCTAAGTGGGCTGCCATATGTAGTTTACGGAACAGTGGCTTGATTTCTGTAGTGGTCTGTACTTTCCTAGATGTCCAAGTTGGCCAGAGGAACTCCAAGAAGGTTTAAGGTTGTGCAAAGCTTAAAGGGTCTGAATACTTATTATTATTATTATTATTATTATTAAAATCTATTATTAAGAAGGCGAGATGTGGGATATATGATCAGTCTGGTGCTGTGTCTGTGTATGGTCAGCAGGAGGAGCTCTAGGATAATAACGCTGTATTAGTAAGGGAGACTTTTTGGTTGGTGGTGTTAAAAGAGTCTTCTAATACACCAGCACCATGTCAGTGTCACTGCAGTGCTGAGAATGATCCACCACCTAAATAATACCTGCTCTGTGGGGGTCCTGTGGGGGTCCTGACCATTGAAGAACAGGGTGAAAGGGGGCTAACACGTCTATATATACTCTCAGTGTTTGTATGTGTGTATGTGGTTAATGTTATTTTATTTCCACCAGTGAGTCCGGTCACCCATGTCACCATCGTACCATGCTATGACTGTCACCAACCACTAGATGGCACTGTCTCCTAGATTCTATCACATTTTCACTTCACTCTCTGTCGATGTGGGCCATTACCCCGAATTGGTGTCATTTCCGTCCCCAGGACATGTGTATAAATGTAGATAATAAGTTACTTTAAAATGCACTTCTTCATTAAGAAAAGTCTCCTGTACATTGATCTAATTGCAAATGTAGGATATATAATTTAAAACGTTCATAAAAGACGTCGAGTTTCGAGGTATTTTTCCCCATAAGGATGTTTGGGAAACCTGTTAATGCGTCCATGGTCCCGTGGAGCTGCAGATATTTTAGTCTCATGTAAAATAATGAGGTTGTTTTTGATGCTTAAACACTGAAAATAACACAAATATAATATAAACACACTGAAATACAAACAGTTACACATCAATAAAAATACAATAAAAGCTGCACTTTAGTTTTACGTCTTTATTGTTTCCTGACGCTTCTTAATGGTGGAGATGCTTGATGTTGGAATACCGTATTCCCTTCGGCACCGGCGCATTCACATGAGAAGTGACAAAACCGCTTTTCTGCTTTCTTAGCGTGACTTACTGTAGTAAAACAGCGAGTGAGGAACGTGATTAGTGGAGGAACTTATGAGCAGTAATAATGAAGAGAAGTTTAGTGCTCCTGTCTCCTTCTTTTACTACATTAAACCACGTTAAGCTTTATTTTCAACCAGAAGCGTTTTAGACTCTGGGAGAAGCTGATTCTGATTCTCACCGTTTCTCAGAAGCTGGAGCTGTAACACAAGTTTAAAAGTGAAACAGGGAGGAGAATCCAGATAAACACAGATACACGTGGAGCTGTAACCCTGGATCAGATTCAGCTCAGATTCACACGCTGATGAGGGATTACCGCTCAAGCTGAGCGCCGAACAAAGCAGCAGTCGCTCACACGTCGAGTTTAAGGTACAAAATTCTCTACGAAGGGCGTCGAGTGTTAAAGATTTCGAGTTTAGGGGACGTCGAGTAATGTTATTTTATTTCCACCAGTCCGGTCACCCCTGTAGCCATCATACCATGCTATGACTCTCACCAACCACTAGATGGCACTGTCTCCTAAATACTATCTTAGCTTCACTTCAGATTCGAAAGGAAACATCATTTAAAGAATCTAAACTCTCAGTGGAGGTGGGTCATTCCGTCCCCAGAACATAATAAGTATAAATGTACATAAAAATTAACTTTTAGATTGCATTTTCAGCTGAGCAAAGTGCCCCAACACTAAAAATAGTATTTGTTTATGTATGTTTCTCTCTAACATGACTCTTTAGAATGAAATATAAGAGTAAAATCTGTCAGAAATTCTTTTTTTTTTTTTTTGCATCGCTCTGTGACTCCAGATCACATCTACGTTTTTAATCTTTATTTTCCATCATAGATGTAGAATAATGTGGTTCAAATCCATGTTTCAGTCACCAGAGGTGGAAAGAATACTAAAATATTGTACTCAAGTAAAAGTACTGTTACTTTAATGAATTTTTACTTAAGTACGAGTAAAGTTACTAGTCTAAAAATCTACTCAAGTAAAAAGTTACTCATTTAAAATGTACTCAGGGGGGGCGGGGGCTTTTAAAGTCGAGTGTTTGCATTACACTCGACTGTGTAATGCAAACAGGACAAGTGGATATAAATCTCACAATAGTTGTTTTTAGTTAAAATATAATAGAAAAAAACATGTTGATACAACATTTAAAACATTTAGGGATGTGTAATGTGTCATTTTAGTACAGACCATCCCATAATACTTTTTCAAACTGTATAACCACTGAAATTGGCATTAATTGTGGATTCTATAGAGCAGCCTTCTTTTCATCACCAACAAATATTAAACAACATCATACTGCAGATCTCAGAACTCAACACAAGTCGAGGTTACAGGTGTTGTGACTTTCACTACATGACCCAAAGAAAACCTTCAAGATGTTAGAGACAAAACTTTATAATTCTTTGACATCAGACTATGTTGTCAAATAATGAAACATCAAACTCCAAACATGTTAAACTTTTAAAATCACCCCTCCCTCCCTACTCTATACCTCAGTGGTGTAACTAGGAGCTCATGGGCCCCAGTGCAAAAAGTGATCATGCCCCCCCAACACATTTCACACACACACATATGGTGTGGATGCTACTGGTTGTTTGCTGCGTGCGGTGGTGGAGGTGTGGGAATAAAAGCACTCGACAGGGTAGAGTCACTTTAACTGTTTAGTCAGGACTTCAATGAGCGTTACGGCACTTCAGACCTCCCAGCTCCGAGTCTCAGATACAAAACTAACTGCAGAACGTCCGAACGCACCTGTATAAACCGGGTGCTGCATTCTGATTGGCTGAGCTGAATGTCGCTCACTTATAATTGGCCCTTTTCACATTTCCGGGTTTGGAATGCGGAAGTAAAAAAATAGCAGGGTAAACAGTGCAGCTTAGCCGTACCGGTAAAATGGAGCAGCGTGGCAAGTGCTACTGTAGCGTACCTTTTTGCTCTAAGAATAAAAGAAGACATCCACATTTAAGTTTTCACCACTTCCCCAAAAATGAACATTTACGCCTTAAATGGGTTACTGCAATTTACTATTCTGCGTGGTAGTACGTATGTGTGTAGCCTGCACTTCAAGCCTGAGGAGGTGTATGTGAAAGAGGGAGGGAGCAGAATAGACTTAGAAAGGGATCGGTTTCATCGCGATTTGCCTGGAATGATTTTGGGAGTCGGAAGGATCGTCAGGCACCATACGAGAGGGAAAGTACTCGCCTCGGTTTTAACATTGAAGCCGCAACGGGAGAGAGAGACGAGCAGGAACCGGGAGCTATGCAAAATGAGCCTATGGCTAATGTTATGGAGCATGATTACTGGCATCCACCGTCTCCTGTAACATTACAACTAAATATACCAATATAACAGTCTAACGATACTATATTCATCTGAATAACAGTGTAAAGATACAATACTTACCTGAATAACTAAGAGTCCAAAGAGTCTAGAATATAGCCTCAATGAATGTCCAGCACATCTTTTGACTTCATTTTAGATATTTAATGTAAAAGAATATCGTAATGTAATGTGTTCCTTCTTTTGTCACAGGTTCAGTGGATGCTGCATCTGCTAGGATACAGGAGCTGGAGCACAAGGTGATGGAGCCGGAGAACGAAATAAAGCCGATCCCGCTTCTGACAGACCAACCTAAGCTGAATCATTTCTGCTCAACTGATGAAGAATTCCGCTTCTTCACAAGATTCCCCTCCGAGGAAGTCTTCATGTTGTTCTGGGAGTCTGTTGCACCATCAGCTTCTAGGATCATTTACTGGACCAAGGCACAGAGGGAGGCATATGGAACACCCAGCCCTCATCGCGAACTGCCCCTCATTGATGAATGTTTCCTTTTTCTTTGCCGCATTGCTGCTGGACTCAAGGAACAAGCTTTGGCGTCGATTTTTAAGGTCAGTTTGTCCACTGTTAGTCGCATCATCATAACATGGAGCAGTTACTTTTACCTTGTTTTGGGATCTCAACCTTCATGGATGACTCGACAGCAGGTGCAAGCTACCATGCCTGAAAAATTCCGCCGGTGCTGCCCAGAGGTCCGTGTGCTGATCGACTGTACAGAGGTCCGCTGTGAGACAGCAACATCACTCACCCTACAGTCTGAAAGCTCCTCAAATGACAAGAATCACACAACTTTCAAAGCACAGGTTGGGGTTGCTCCCTGTGGTGTCATCACATTTGTTTCCAAACCTGTCTGAACGTGCATAGTTGTAGTTAATAGTAACATATAAGTGCAATAACAGTCATTTTCAGGTTCTAGAATATTTCAGTTCAGATTCATGTATTTTTTCTAATTGACTTTGTACAATGCTTAAACCTTTTCATCACTTTTCTCAACCACTCTCCCTCAAGCAAATATGGTTTCTCTATGGTTAGTTGTTCAGGTGTTACAGTTAATGTCTAGAACAGGGGTGTCAAACTCATTTTCACCGAGGGCCACATCAGCATTATGGTGGCCCTCAAAGGGCCGATTGTAACGTATCCTGCTGTGGTTGCAGTCTGCTGTTTTTCTTGGAGGCTGAATTCTGCATTTATATCGTCCTACTTTACCACAGACACGGCCTCATAACACAAGAGACGCACCGGTTTCTCTTCCTGAAGCACAAACTTGTTTTCACTTTCATTACATTTCCTCCTCATGCTTAATTTTCTTACTTATCTTCTTGTACATTTTAGGATCATGTGTAAATATGTGTAACATCATCTACTGGCGGGATGTGTCACTTTGCAGGTCACAACATCAGCAGACAGACAGACAGACAGCTCTCCTCAGAATACAGTCGGTTTATTTGCTTCCCAGCTGTGTGATACACTGTGTGCACCAGAATGAAGTAAAAAATACAAACAATAAAAACAATAAAGAACTTAATACAGTAAAAGCACACAGCTGTAGTCAAGTGTTACATCTGGTACAATATGAGATTTAACCAAATGTAAAATAGCGCAAACGAGTTAGCATTTTGTGTAAAGATACTAATTGCTATAGTAACAGTAACGATTGTATTTAATTACGGTAAATTTGTAACTAAAGCGCTGTGATATACTCACTAAACATTTACAAACAACTGAGAATATAAACGCCACGACTTACAGACGATGCTTCTGTATTATACTGCAAGATATTTATTTATATTTATTTATTATTGTTTACATTACTGACTACGCTACCCCGCGTTCTCTTTGCCGTAAAAGTCACATGGCTTCTTAGCGAAGGTTAAAGTTAGTTGCCATGACTACGATGTCACGTTGTCTCTTAAAGGCGCAGGAGTCCCATTACATTATAAGCGCGTCTCTGTAACGACTCGAACCATCACAACAATCGTACAGTCGTTTAACCTCTCGCGGGCCACATAAAATGACGTGGCGGGCCGGATCTGGCCCGCGGGTCGTGAGTTTGACACCCCTGATCTAGAGGATGTTTTTGTATGTTGATGTTGCTTCTGTTGAAACAACACTGGATATGGAAAAATTTTTCATGAATTAACATGATCATTTTAATGAATTTAAGTAATTCAAGTTTATTATATTAGTAAATATTTATAAAAGTATACAAATCACATACATTTGAACCTGCTTTTACTCTGTGCCTTTTGTTTGTTTGTCAATTCAGTTACGGTTATCAAAACTAATGCATTCTTTAGAACACAATATTAATGTTGTCTATGTTTATTTTTGTGCATTTAAGGGTAAAATGTTTCTTTATGTGCACTTAACTAACATTTTTTAAGGCAAAATTCAAACAGAAATAAAAGAATTCAATATTTCAACAAACAAACAAAACAATATAATACAGCAACAACAAACAGAATCAAGAACTATTTATACAAATCTTAATTTACTGTCTATAAATATTCAATCTGTCTTTTCTATTTCAAGCTTAGGTAGACGTCCATGTATACATGATGATAAAATGCATCCAGCTTCTCTCTCATGGATTCTATTAGTCCTTGGTCCCGCCAGATCCTCTGAATGGTGACATCAGAGTGTGTATCTGTGATGATGTCACACCATTCGAGACCAGTAATGGCAAGCTGCCCCTGTACCTGCCAGTAGTATTTGTGAGTGGCTTTCAGTGTAGCCGCACCACCAGCTACTTTAAGGTGTTTAACCTCCAGGACTGATGCCACGTTGCTGCACTTCACCTCTGCCAGTCCGAATGGTGGTGATGCTGTAGGGTCATAAACCCTTGCATCTGGGCTTGCTCCTAGGTGTGGAGCATCTGGATGGATGATGACTCCACATGGCAGCACTGTGACATTGCATGATTCAGAGTACTGTTTCAACACCTCGGACTCCAGTTCCTGTCCTCTTCCCATGTCCCTGGTCTGGGGTGTACCTTTAAGGATTCTTGTTGCCAGGGCTTTTCCGCAGACGTGGCACACCTCACGAAATCTGCTTGCCGTGACAAGGGGCCGGCGCACTTGGAACCAAAGCTGTGAGGTAGACTGCTTTCTTGTATTTTCTTCAATTATGGCTGCCTGTGAGGCAGTTTAGGATATTCTGGGGCATGTGGGTGTTTGATTAACTCGCTGTTACTTTCAGGTGGGCACTGATAGGACAAATCTGAGCCACATGGCACAGAAACAAATCTGGAAACAACCATAAGCAGCTCTTCATCACGATTTAGAGGTGACTCGCATATTCCAGGTTGTGGGCGCATGTTTCTAAGCTTCTCTGCGAGTTCCAAAACATGAGGGTCAGGAAAGGGACCTTTGCAACAAAAGACAAAATGAACAGATGAGTTAAGTTGCCTTAAGGTATTATGACCTATTGCTCTTTTTTTCTTGTTTTTTCCTTACATTATATACACCATCTTAGTATATTTTGTACTGTCTGCATATTGGGTAATTACAATGTACAACCTCAATTCCAAAAAAGCTGGGACACTGTGCAAAATGTCAATAAAAACAGAATGCAATTATGTACAAATCAGGTAAGCAGTATACCTGAAGACTGTTTCTCAGGTAAGTATTGTACCATCATATATGATATGATTTTAGTTCTTAAATCACCACTATTTGTTTTTCAGTGTGATATCAGAACATTGCGTTTAAATTGCGTTTTTCATTTGTATAAGATCTAGCACAAAATCTTGACCATACAGAAGTCTTTGGAAAATACTCATCAGCTCACCTGGATACGCTTGATAAAGTGTTGACTTCACACCTGTTCTGCTGGTGGACTTCGGCTTCCGAACTTCCATGTCACCTGTTGATTCTGGCTGTATTCCCTGGAGATGATCATTTGGAAATAATGTTGTATACTAGTTATGAGGATTGTACTGAATGTATAGTAATGCAAAAAGAAAAATGATGATGATGCCCTTCTTGTGTTTTACCTGAGTTCTCTTGGCCTGTGCCAAGTTTGCAAGGTGCTGGTGCAGGCTACAGGAAGAGGAACTGTTTTACAGCCCATGGTGCTATAATGGGCACTCTGATAAAGCAAGCATAAAATCAGCTTAGGATTAATTGAACTGTTTAAACATAGGTGTAAGATAACAATGTATGATGAACCTTCCTATCTAAAACACCTGCACTCTGTGGGGCTCCTCATTTTTCCTCATCGATCGATGACACCTAGCCCTGACTGTCACTTCCTCACGGACTGTGTTTGAAACTGTATATAAAGGGGGAAACACAGTTCTTCATTCTATCCAACTCACATCCTCAAATAAGCACAGTAAATCTTTAGCAGTATAGTATCTAGGAGGAACAAATGTTAAACAGCTAGTTATTCCTTCATTCAGTCCTGGCTATCTGACTTGCTAACTGCTAAGCTGTATAAAATTAATCACGTAAAAGAGTTTGTAACCCTTCTCAGCTTTCAGTCGTTTTGCAACCGACACCTCATCAACGATCCGGGCGATGTCGGCAAAAGAAATGATGCAGAGACGCGGTGAACTCCATTACAGCGGCGCTTTGTTTACCCTGCTAAATAAAACCGGAAATACGTCATCGGGCTCTGTAAGAAGGGCGAATACCGACCTGGCGAATACACCTGCCCCCCTGCACCCCGGTAGTTACGCCCCTACTCTATACCTAGATTTCAGCTCCTTTATTTTAGCACCAGTTTATTTTCCATCCCAGAATTCACTGCAGCAGTTTCCCAGGCGCCATTTTTTAGCGTTTTTGTTTTTTTTACTCAGTAACGAATGTTATTTAAAATGTAGCAAATTACAATTCTTAATACAAAACATACTCAAGTTACACTTAATGTTATGTTCGCCTTCATGTTCCCTAGCAACACTATTAACGGACTACCTGGGGTCGCGGAAGAATGCTTTATTGTAAGTGTTTTTGTAAATAAAAACATTTATAAATCAAACATTGTTGTATTTTATTATACACTGCTCACAAAAATTAGGGGATGTTTCAAAATGAATATGAAGCGATAAAAAAAGAAGGACTGGCCACGTTCACGTTCTCCAGACCTGAATCCCATTGAACCTGCCTGGGATGCACTGGGAAGACGTCTGGCAAACCGTCCGACGCCTCCCACAACACTTCTTGAGCTGGAAGTTGCCCTGGAGCAAGAGTGGCAGAGGATCCCACAAGTACTGCTGGACAATCTGGTCCTGTCCACGCCCCATCGCTGTCAGTGTGTTTTGGCAGTCTTGGGTGGCCATACACCCTACTGAACAGTCACTGTGTGGCACTCTCGTCCAGTCTGACGTGCTTCTGTTCACCCCCACCAATATGTCACTTGCTACTCAATCGCGATAATTGAGTTTGCATCTCATTTGCATAATCGTACAACTTTCTTTGACTTATCGTTTGCTTTTCTGACGTTCTTGTTTAATAAATAAAAATCAAATGCTTCTTTTTTTGTATCGCTTCATATTCATTTTGAAATATCCCCTAATTTTTGTGAGCAGTATATTTTATGTTGACCGCCGAGCCACTCGAGACTATTACGTTACTGCTATGATTTTATCACGGGGAAAGACGTTTTAGGCAAAACAACCTTGCTCGTGATAGAATCGCAGTAACGCACGTCTCGAGTGGCTTATTGCTTTATTAAAAAGTACAAGTACACAAAAAAAACTACTCAATTACAGTAACGCCAGTAAATGTAAAGGTGTTATTTTCCACCTCTGTCAGTCACTCAGTCCTGTTACCCTCACATATTCATCAACATCTACAGAAGTGTACATTATCCGTATCTACTGAAGGTCACGGGAAGACCAGAAGTAGCTTCTACCCTTTATTCCCCTCTACGGTTGATAATATCGTACCTCTGACTAAGACGATTACACTTTCAACAGCACTTCTGTGGAAACTGCTGAGAATTATTTTATTTAGGTTTTTCTCAGTATTTTAAGGAAGTCGAGTCTCTGTTGGGACTTTTCGATGATGCTGTAGGACCAGGCGAGATCCTGGCTGATGTGCACACCCAGGAGTGTCAAAGTTTTCAAGGTTTTCACTTTCCCTACCACTGTTCCACCTTCTCCTCTCCTCCTGGGGTCCACAATCATCTCCCGGGTCTTGGTGCATAGTCTTGTTTACAATATCCGGAAGTCCAGGACTGTGTGTGTGTGTGTGTGTGTCCAGGACTTATTGATGTCGAAGTTTTGTATTTCTCTTTGGACTATTTTGTCTGATCGGAGTTGTGCTTGTTCTAGTTCTAGCTATCAGCTCTCAGTTAACAAAGTTAACCAGTAAATAAATGAATAAGTGAAGCTGCACAAGCACTAACTCGATTAATAAAGCTCAATAATTGTTCATAGTTCATGAAAATATTAAACTAATATATATAAGCATCGAAGGTCTTTGTTTTTAGGTTGTCGGTTGAGAGAATTCAGTGCGAGAGAACCAACGGATTCAAATGAGTCAAATGAGTCGATTCTTCAAACGAGCTCCTTTAAGTGAACAGTAGGAAACGACTCGCCATAAAGAGTCGATTCATTAACCGAATGATGCTGAGAACAAAACAGACATGAAGTTAAGGAGTCGATTCTTTATGATAATAAGATGAACACAATCATAGCAGTCACTAAAACGAGTCGAATCATTTGGAGCTGTTCAAACCCACGCATCTAAAACACACACACACGCACACACACACACACACACACACACACACACACACACACACACGGTCAGCTGATTTCGGGGAAATGTGTTTTGTTTGTTCTGATGACGCGGCAGTGGGCGGACTGTTGCTAAGTGAGGCAGAAAAGCCCACAGCCAATCAGGAGTGAGGAGGATGTTGTGACGTCAGAATAGCGTGTTGCTCTGTGTGGTTTATTTAACATTTTATTGTTTTTATCCTGTTACAGAATCGCAGGATTATTATTATTATTATTATTATTATTATTAACAGAAGAAGCTGCTTCTGTTCTGAAGGGATTAGATGTAAATATAGAAGTAATTAAATATAAGTCCACATTGTTTTAGCTATGAAGTCATTATTTTAAATTATATATATATATATATGTATATACTTACATAAACGTGGATCACTATATAGATACAAACTTATACAAACAGTCCCCTATTATACACCCTCCACCATACTTCACCTCAAAAATAAGCTAAATACATGAAATGTAACAACCTGATGTCTAATGTTGTCCTTCTTCTTTTTAACGTCGTGTTTTATTTCATTTCACCACAGAGCAAATATACAACTGTGTTCAATATATGTACAACTGTGGTAAACAGACAGATAGATAGATAGATAGATAGATAGATAGATAGATAGATAGATAGATAGATAGATAGATAGATGATAGATAGATAGATAGATAGATGATAGATAGATAGATAGATAGATAGATAGATAGATAGATAGATAGATAGATAGATAGATAGATAGATGATAGATAGATAGATGATAGATAGATAGATAGATGATAGATAGATAGATAGATAGATAGATAGATAGATAGATAGATAGATGATAGATAGATAGATAGATAGATAGATAGATAGATAGATAGATAGATAGATAGATAGATGATAGATAGATAGATGATAGATAGATAGATAGATGATAGATAGATAGATAGATAGATAGATAGATAGATAGATAGATAGATAGATAGATAGATAGATAGATGATAGATAGATAGATGATAGATAGATAGATAGATAGATAGATAGATAGATAGATAGATGATAGATAGATAGATAGATGATAGATAGATAGATAGATAGATAGATAGATGATAGATAGATAGATAGATAGATAGATAGATGATAGATAGATAGATAGATAGATAGATAGATGATAGATAGATGATAGATAGATAGATGATAGATAGATGATAGATAGATAGATAGATAGATGATAGATAGATAGATAGATGATAGATAGATAGATAGATGATAGATAGATAGATAGATCGATAGATAGATAGATAGAGTAGATAGATAGATGATAGATAGATAGATGATAGATAGATAGATGATAGATAGACATCCAATAGTATTTTTGGAGACCTAGTGACCCCAAGATGGTACTGTACGTAACTTTTCAACAGTAATCCTTGGAGACTTTTTTTTTTGCCTCTCTTACCATCCTCTGCACTGTGTCTAGGGTGAAAACAAACTTGGTTCCTCATCCAGGTGAGTCCGTCACACAGGTCCACCTTTAGAACCTTGTAAGATCAACACACCTTTCTCTCTTCACCATGTTGAGAATCATGTACATATACTGTAGATGTGTGTGTGTGTGTGTGTGTGTGTGTGAGAGAGACATCTCTTTAGGTCTGAAGACATCTATCACTCTTACAACACAGGAGGAAACATTCATGATTCACACACATGTTCATGGTAACATCTGTCCTTTATTTCCAGAGGTGAATCAGTGGACGACTTGACTTTATAACAGAAGGATATACATTCACACATTCATAGTCAAAATGGCAGACATTACACCCAAATGGAGGACTTCCTACCAGGAACAGGGGGACATGCTACTGCAACACACAGAATGAAACCAGAACCCATATAACAGAGTTTCTGACCAATTTAAGCAAGAATTCTATAATAAATTACTGTTTTATTTACTAAATGTTGTATCTACTTTTCATATTTAAGTCTGTTTCTCGCTGCCTCCAAAAGTTTATTTTTTGGCATTTTCACAGCGTTCCTGAGCATGAGAGCTAAATAATTGACTCAGGTAGAGGTGTTTACAGACCAGAGCGGGCGGGCGAAATTCAACCACCCAATCACAGACTAGCATTTAGAGGGCGGACCTTCTACGATTGGCCAGTGGTAGCACTATAAGCAGTCAAATGAGGCTGTTAAACCAATGAAATACAAAGCATTTGTTTTGACATGTACCCGAGCTAATGACAGATAATACTGATCATAAATGTAACCAGTTCACTCCTAAAGGAGGATTTTTAAGTGTTCGTCCTAGCATTGTGTGGATGGAGGACAGGCGGCTGAAAAGCCGGACTGTCCGACCTAATGCCGGACGTCTGGCCACCCTAACGACAGATGAATGATGATTTATTGCAGATTTATTATTATTATAAAGTATCAAATGTGATTTCAGATTTTTATAAAAAAATATAATAAATCTTTTCTACCTATAAAACATTTAGTGCACACATTCTGGAGCTTATCTGAGGCATTTAATAAAAAAATACATATTTTTATTAAATAAAAATACAGAATCCAGCATCTCCAAACAACTCGGTGGAAAAACCTGGCGCGCACAAGCACTCTCCCACTCCACGTGGGGTCCAAAACGGCGGGAACAGCGTTCGGTCTGTTCAGGCCAGGCCTTTTTCATCGGAGCATCGTGATTAGACATAGCCCTAGCCCACTGAATCCTGCCAAGGCCATGAGCGTGCTCCGAATCACCGACTCTGGATCTACCTCGTGGAAGAACTGCACGAACCCTTGCTGTGACACACACACACACACACACACACGGTTAGCTCGGCGCTCAGAGTTAGCATCATCATGTCAAGCGTTCTGCGTTTGTCCTGGTGCGCCTGGCGTACTCACCCAGCCGTTATTGTTGACGAACCATTGGCGTTGGTGTGTGGTGAGGTACGACGCCATGTGAGATACCACGGTGTCCACACACTCCTCCGGCCGCCCGTTCGTACAGTCCTCCGTCAGCTGCTTGCACACCACGGCGCCCAGTGCCAACACGCTGGCGATGCGCCCCCAGTTCGTCACGCCATCGCTGAACGTGCTCTGTAACACCGTGTCCACCTTCTTCATACCGTCCGCCTGTGCCAACAGCTGCCTCGCCATCACTGTAATACAACAAACAAACAACAATGAATCAAGAGTCTGTAATGTACAATATTAATCATAGTGACCACTTACAACCATCAGTGACCATTAATTACCCATCAAAGACCAACAATAACCATAAATGACCACTAATAACCCATCAGTGACCACCGGTAATCTATCAAAGGCCAGCAATAACCCATCAGTAAATACCAATAACCCACTAATAACCCATCAGTGACAACCAATAACCATCAGTGACAACTAATAACCAATCAAAAACCACTAATAACCCAGTAGTGACCACCAAAACCCATCAGTGAATACCAATAACCCATCAGTGAGCAGCAACAACCCATCAAAGACCCCCAATAACCAATCAGTGACCACTAATAACCATCAACGACCACTAATAACCCATCAATTAATACCAATAACCGATCGGTGACTACTAATAACCCATTAATTACCACTAATAACCCACTAGTGACCACTAATAACCCATCAGTGAATACCAATAACCTATCAAAGACCCCCGATAACCTGTCAAAGACCATCAATACCCTTTCAAAGGCCACCAAGAACCTATCAAAGACCACCAATAACCCATCAGTGACCACTAATAACCCATTAACGACGACATTCTACTTTAATACCGTTTGGTTTATACATGTGCTGTCCAAATACTTTTGTCTATAGACAAAATAAGTAAGGACTAACCACAAGAGTCAACACCCCGGCTCTAAAATCCCCCAAATTGGTTCATCAGAATGTCCCTGTAGGGAAAGTACAGCTGCTGAGAAACAGAAGTGAAAGACCATGCTATCGGTTTCACCGCGTGGGTGTGTGGTCGAGTCTCCCACATTCCCCTCCGACAAGGATTTACACAAGACTGAACGTGTCTGTGGGAATTTGTGCCCATTTGTGCCTCCTGTTGTTGTACGGGAAGGCCTCCAGATAATTCCGGTTCCTCCTGAATGTGTTTAGAACAACCAGACAGGACGTGTCTGTACCCGTCCGATTGTTCATCTGATCATCCGTCTATTATCTGATTTCAACTGAAACGTCTTTGAACCCAAACCTGAACGACTGGTTCTGAGTCTGAATCTTTCATTCCAGTTCCTAGTTCCTCCTAATGTAGATGTCTTACAGATAAACTCACTGTTACCAAGGAAAATGCCACATTTCTAAACACTTCAGTCACTGTATCATGTTTCTGATGTAATTTCAGTGAATTATATATTCTGCGGGGTGCCCCAAGGGTCGGTCTCGGGTCCTATTTTATTTCCCTTTTAAATGTTTCTTTGTTCTGCTTTTTTACTTTTTTTTGTTTTTATACCGAGGACAATACTTTACTGACTTTACCTCCAAGACTTATACTTGAGTGTACTCTAAAAATATATAATAATAATAGTGAAATGCAGGACACAGAAAGTATATTATTTTATTATGTTTTAATTTTTTTTTACCTTTTTAAATTGGCAGTTTATAATTTCCATGACATTGTGTACGTAGATGACACACAAAGCTAGATTTTATTACCTCCCCACACGTTTAGCACTGAGTCTAAGGTTCATATGTCGAATGCACCGCTCGGCCAAAAGTATATAGACACCTTACACTTGGCTTGCTCTCTCCACATTGCTTTTTAAACTGAAACATGTACATTTACATTTTCAGCATTTAGCAGACGCTTTTATCCAAAGCGACTTACACAATGAGCAATTGAGGGTTAAGGGCCTTGCTCAGGGACCCAACAGTGGCAACTTGGTGGTGGCGGGGCTTGAACCGGCAACCTTCCGTTTACTAGTCCAGTACCTTAACCACTGAGCTATCACTGGCCCACCTGAACCCAATTATGATTAGGAGAGGTGTCCACATACTTTTGGCCATATTGTAAATACTGATTCTTGTGAGTAGACTGTTTTTGCATTCATGGTACAGATAAGTGAGGATACTGATTAGACTTTATGTAGAATAAATAGTTTATATGGACATTTTTTAACTTGGTTTTTTAATTCTATCATCTCTATGCTGAACAGAACTTCCTGCACGGCTCAGAATGTTTTCACGCTGCGCCGCAGCCAGTGTTCGTGCATGTTTTCGTGGGCGTTTGACGCCCAAGGCGGTGCGGTTTTGGTGTGTGATAAGTATGATAAGCGCGTTCAGAAGAATTGCAACAAGCCCAAGTTCCAGGAATCGAGTTTCGAAATAACTGAGGTGGCGTTGCCACACCAAAGTGCCGCTCGGCCTGTGAAAAACACATTTACGAATGGAAAGAAGGGAAGTAAAGAGATTCTGCTGGAAACAGAACGTAGATTATTAATCTGTGAGCCACTCCTTTGTATTTTCAGCAGTTTAATTCCCTTCGCACTTTAGACTCTTGTCATTATATCATATTATTATCATAATTATTATTATTATACAGTTCTATTCAAGGCATTCCAGAGTTGACTCGTTCAGCCTGCATTTAAAACCCCAAAGAGTCAATTCACTCAAGGAGTCGTTTTAATTTTAAGCATTATATTTAAGCCAATAGAACTACCTACAATGAATCAGCTTTTCAACACATCATCCTATCATAGTTCTACTGTAGAACTAATGAATACTGATTCATTGTAGAATTAAACTGACTGGTCATGTTCCTTTCTGTATCCGGATCGGACAGGCAGGAAACAAGGGGCTGGATTTCCCAGAATACATCATGGAAAATACTGACCTTTCAATGAGGAACAATGCTCTCGTACCACACTTATATTTCTTTGTGTTTCCCCTTTGGGTGTCTAATCTAAAATGCTTTTCTTTGTTCTGCTTTTTTACTTTTTTTTGCTTTTATACCGAGGACAATACTTTACTGACTTTACCTCCAAGACTTATACTTGAGTGTACTCTAAAAATATATAATAATAATAGTAATAATAATCATAATAATAATAATAGTTAAATGCAGGACACAGAAAGTATATTATTTTATTATGTTTTAATTTTTTTTTACCTTTTTCAATTGGCAATTTATAATTTCCATGACATTGTTTTGTACGTTTTGTATTTATTTATGTACATCATTATTATTTATTGCGAAAGCTATTCGATTCCAGACACAAAGAGTCGACTCACACCGCTTGCGTTCAAAACCAAGTGCAGTCGGTTCATTCAAAGAGTCGATTCTACCGAATTCTTGCTTTTAAACATTAGGGTAAAATAAAATAAAAAATACAGAATAACTAAGAATAGAATTTATATTATATGGAATAACTAAATCTTTACATTCAGTCATTTATCGCGTGAAAAGCCCAAGTCGACTCTTTCATACGTTGGAATCGACTCTCCATTGCAAATGCTTGAATCGAATTCGGTTTTTTTTACCTTTTAAAACTGCCTCTTTATACTTTCCATGACATTATTTTGTACGTTTTGTATTTATTTATGTATACTATTATAGTAATAACATAATAGTTGTTATTATTTACTGTGAAGGCTGTTCGATTCCAGAAATTAAGAGTCGACTCACACGGCTTGCGTTCAAAATCGAAAAGTATTCAAAGAGTCGATTCTACCGAATTCTTGCTTTGAAAGTAAACTAAAGACTAATTACTGACACAGAATAACTAAGCACAGAATTAATATTATATGGAAGAACTAAACCTTTACATGTTTAGTAATTTTCGGCGTAAAAAGCCCAAGTCGACTCTTTGGTACGTAGGAATCGACTCTCCATTGCAAGCGCTTAGAATCACAAAGTTATGACAACACAGTATATATTAAAATAAATCCATGTGGACATTTGGATGCATTTCGACTTAATAATGATATAAAGGTCTTACCAGAGTATGCGATTCTGTGTTTGGATATGAGATCCTGCAACACTCGGTTCAGAGTCGGTTCAGCCGAGTGTCTCTTGACACTTGGGTTCAGTCCAACGTGCGCTTGGTAAACGTGAGTAAGTAAGTCTTGGGTTTCCTTCTCCAGATCTTTGCAGGACGTGTCGTTGAGTTTAATCCCGGTCTCCTCGAAGTATCCGTCTAGTTCCTCCTCACAGCTCTTGGTGTAAGGCTTGACTTGAGCTGGCAGTACTGGAGCATAATGGGTTGCAAAACCTAGTAAATACACGGGTGCTGTTTTCTTAATCATGCTGATTCTGATCTTCAGGCTTCTCCTGGCAGACCGGGTGTAGATGTGTGAATGGATGGTGTGTATGTGAGAGAGCAACCTGACTACACCCTGTGCTGAGTGAAGTGAGATTTGAAAGTTTACCCAGCTTACATAGTAGAGGTGTGACCTCAATGAGGAACCACCAACCATATCTGGTCATGGGTAGGTCCACAGTTTTGAATATTCATCACTTTCCATGGCAAGGCAAGTTTATAGTGTGTACGTGTATACAGTACCTTTCACACACACAGGGCTTTTCCACCAGAAGAACTCTGGTTCTGGAACCGGTTCTGTTCAGGTTTCTCTGAACCTTGGTGTTCTGTAGAGAACCGACCCGCGTTTCCACCAGTTTTTGGAAACCAATCCTGCATCATCAACGGTGGGCGTTACATAACCAAAGTTAAGAGTAGTAACATGATGGTGGAGCGTGTAGATTAACTGTGGGGATTTGTGCTGCTGTTACAGATGTTGGTTTGTATGTATAAATCATGGATCAGCTGTCGGTGATGAGAAGTTGTTGTTTTCTTTAGTTCGCTGACGTGAGAAACGTTTTGCGCTTCGCTCTCACCGCGACTCTCGGCGCAAAAAACCGATTAGCTCAGCGCTCGGCTTGCGCGGTGAAACATCGACACGACACGAACAAACATCTGTGTGAAATAACCATCAAACCCAGTCTAAAATACAACATCTGTATCTGTGTTTAACTGGATTTACTTCACGTGTGCTGGTTCTGCAGCTCGGGGTTCTGAATCTTCCCGGGGGAGTCGAAAAAGCTTCACGTAAACAATAAAGTGTAATATGTACTGAGAGTACGACATAGAAACACTACATTTCTCACCGTTATTACTGGTTATAAGTGCTCTGTACTGGTTATAAGTGCTCTGTACTGGTTATAAGCGCTCTGTACTGATTTTAAACACTCTGTACTGGTTATAAGAGCTCTGTACTGGTTATAAGTGCTCTGTACTGGTTATAAACACTCTGTACTGGTTATAAGCGCTCTGTACTGGTTATAAGTGCTCTGTACTGGTTATAAACACTCTGTACTGGTTATAAGTGCTCTGTACTGGTTATAAGTGCTCTGTACTGGTTGCAAGCGCTCTGTACTGGTTATAAACACTCTGTACTGGTTATAAGCGCTCTGTACTGGTTATAAGCGCTCTGTACTGGTTATAAACACTCTGTACTGATTATAAACGCTCTGTACTGGTTATAAGAGCTCTGTACTGGTTATAAGAGCTCTGTACTGGTTATAAACACTCTGTACTGGTTATAAGTGCTCTGTACTGGTTATAAGTGCTCTGTACTGGTTACAAACGCTCTGTACTGGTTATAAACACTCTGTACTGGTTATAAGTGCTCTGTACTGGTTATAAGCGCTCTGTACTGGTTATTAACACTCTGTACTGGTTATAAGTGCTCTGTACTGGTTATAAGCGCTCTGTACTGGTTATAAGAGCTCTGTACTGGTTATAAGTGCTCTGTATTGGTTATAAGCGCTCTGTACTGGTTATAAACACTTAAAAACTCTGTACTGATGGGGCTTGAACCAGCAACCTTTTGATTACTAGTCCAGTGCAGTACTTTATAGACTAGTAAAGCTCTGTTTCTGTAACTAACCGGAACTCCAGCAGCAGCGTTCTGAATGAGCTGTAACTGATTCATGATCTTTTTGGGAAGTCCAGTAAAGAGACCATTACAATAGTCCACCCTACTGGAGATAAAAGCATGGACGTGCACAAAGCACCAGTGCACAAAGCAGAAGGTCCATAAAGACGTGGACGAGCCAGTTTGGTGTGGAAGAACTCGACTGGCCTGACCTCAACCCGATAGATAGATAGAACACCTCTGGGATGAATTAGAGCGGAGACTGTGAGCCGGGCCTTCTCGTCCAACATCAGTGTCTGACCTCACAAATGCGCTTCTGGAAGAACGGTCAAGAATTCCCATGAACACACTCCTAAACCTTGTGGAAAGCCTTCCCAGAAGAGTTGAAGCTGTTATAGCTGTGAAGCGTGGGTCAACATCATATTAAACCCTGTGGATTAAGAATGGGAGTCACTCAAGTTCATGTATATGTGTGTGAAGGCAGACGAGCGAATACTTTTGGTAATATAGTGTATAAATATTAGTAAATGATCAAATCTGTTGCTTCAGCATTAGGTTCAGACATATAGAAAATGATGTTTCAGAAATGGGAAGTGAAACAGGTTTACGTCAGTAATGGAAACCAGTTAAGTGTATTACTGTGCTGAATTTGAGAAGTTCTTGGGAAAAAACGTTCACTGTCCTTACAGATAAAGAACGGCATGATTCCCATCATCTGTAACACAGTAAAGTATGTATGGAACTTAATACTGCATAGCCATGTCAGAAAGACCCAGCATTACCTGGCTGAAGATCTGAACTCTAGATCTACGTGCTGAGGTATTGTACAAATACAAAACAAAGCTTAACAAATGCTGGTTGCCTACCAGCATAAACCAGTATAACCAGTTTTAAACACGTAAGCAGCACTGCCAAATGTAAACCAGCACAGTATTAGTATTTGACAGAAGAAATCCGTTTAGACCAGCAACCAACTTATGCAGGTCTGGATTGTGGGCAGTGATACCACCCCTCTCAGACGTAGCCTGTCCGACCAATAGCACCACTGTGGAATCGAACCCTGGATCCTAACCATAACATTAAAACCACCTCCTTGTTTCTACACTCACTGTCCATTGAAGTCCATCTGTTTCTCTACATGCTCTGTTACCCCCTTTCACCCTGTTCTTCAATGGTCAGGACCACCACAGGACCACCACAGAGCAGGTATTATTTAGGTGGTGGATGATTCTCAGCACTGCAGTGACACTGACATGGTGGTGGTGTGTTAGTGTGTGTTGTGCTGGTATGAGTGGATCAGACACAGCAGCGCTGCTGGAGTTTTTAAACACCGTGTCCACTCACTGTCCACTCTATTAGACACGCCTACCTAGTCGGTCCACCTTGTAGACGTAAGGTCAGAGACGATCGCTCATCTATCGCTGCTGTTTGAGTCGGTCATCTTCTAGACCTTCGTCAGTGGTCACAGGACGCTGCCCACGGGGCGCGGTCGGCTGGATGTTTTTGGTTGGTGGACGATTCTCAGTCCAGCAGTGACAGTGAGGTGTTTAAAAATACACTCATACCAGCACGACACACACTAACACACCACCACCATGTCAGTGTCACTGCAGTGCTGAGAATCATCCACCACCTAAATAATACCTGCTCTGTGGTGGTCCTGTGGGGGTCCTGACCATTGAAGAACAGGGTGAAAGGGGGCTAACAAAGCATGTAGAGAAACAGATGGACTACAGTCAGTAATTGTAGAACTACAAAGTGCTTCTATATGGGAAGTGGAGCTGATTAAAAGGACAGTGAGTGTAGAAACAAGGAGGTGGTTTTAATGTTATGGCTGATCGGTGTATATATTACAGGTTGGTTCCTTTTGAACAGCTCCTCTGGACCATGGGTTTTAAAAGCTGCTTTTTCTGTTGACAGATGCCTTCACCTTTGGCTTGTTGTTGGGGTAGAGTTGCCTCTGTGGATTCATTATTGGATGTGAAACACACACATGAAACACACTTTTAATGTCTACGTCATGCTTGGTCCATACAGTCACACCTTTAATGACTGGTTTGCTTTTTTTAAGCAGAGTTTCGTCTCGTCTCGTCTCATCGTACGTCAGTTCTGGGTGAGAGTACTCCTGGACTCCTTCTGTTCGTCTGCCGCTTCTCTTCATGTCCTATCTGTGTTTCTGTCTGTTTGGGACCTAAAGATTACAGTAACCGGGTTTCCATCCAAACGTTTCGCAAGTGTAATGCGCATTTACGAAATATCGGCAGAAAAAAAATGTCGCGTTTCCATCAACTACAGTTATGCGAAAAAACCTTCACATGACGTGTCAACGCGCTGCAGAGAAACGAGCAAGATGGAGAGATTTAATTCGGCTTTTGCTTTAACTAGAATTATATCTACGACCGTTTGCCATCTTTTTATGGTCATGTTGTTTGCAGCTAAGGAACGTCGGGCAGAACGAGCGACGGGCCGTCTAACGTGGGCTCAAATCCCCGTGCCACGGCGACGTTCACCTCGTGTCTGGGAACGTAAACGCACTAAACAATTTTGGGAGCGCGTCGTGCAGAAGCATTTTTCAGACGAGCTTCGGATCAAGAATTTCAGAATGTCAAAATCAGCCTTTGATGAGCTGTGCACCATGATCGGTTCATCTGTAGAGCCAAAGGTTTACAGTCACCGGCCACCCGTGCCGACTGAGAAGAGGATCGCTGTTGCCTTGTACGAGCCGGACACTTGTGCGGAGTACGGGGTAGTGGGCGAGACGTTCGGCGTAACAACAGTTCACCGTAGTGTACACGCTGTACGCCAAGCAATAACATCAAAACTAATGAAACATTACGTCGTATTAGCAAATGCGCAGGAGGCAGAAGGAATAGCGCAGCGTGATTATGCAGCGCACCACCTACCACAGGTGTACGCTGCACTGGATGCTACACACATTCCAATCCTCCCTCCAGCAGTAAACGTCATCGTTTAGTCGCAAAACCCGTTTCCATCCACTTTTCCGCATTTCGGCGATGCGATATTCTAACTTTTCCACCTCGTTCAAGCGTGAAAACTTTTTTTGCGATATTTGGGTCTTTTTTCAAGTTTTGAGCTTCTCCATCCAGGTTTTTTAATGCGCATTTTCAAAATTCGCAAAAAAGTTGGTGGATGGAAAACCCTCTAATGGCGACTCACAGACAGTCGGTTAGGCCTGTTTGTCTGCTGCCTGGTCTCGGCTCTGGATTACCACTATCTGCCGCTACACTGACACCATTAAGCCTGTCACCTATGCTGCAAGAAATGAGAGCAGCACCCTCCCGCGAGGGGTGGACACCATCCCGCTTCAAAAGACCAGGCCTTCCCTCAAAAGTGGACCAGTTATCTATAAAAGCGCTGCACCGAGTATTTCCTGGCAGCCGCTACTTAACCACTTGCTCTTTGCCCTGTCTTACCGCCAGTTCTATACGCTAACGTTGAGAATCAGTTTCACTGTTGCTGTGCCATCTTGCACGCCAAGGAACGGTGCCTGCTTTGCCAAACAGAGAGGGAATGCTTTCAATGGTGCTACTGCCACTACTGTTAGGGAAAGTCAAGTCAAGTCAAATTTATTTATATAGCGCTTTTTACAATGGACATCGTCTCAAAGCAACTTTACAGAGTCCAGGACCAACAGACACAAAAACCCCTGTGGAGCAAGCCGAGGGCGACTGTGGCAGGAAAAAACTCTCTTAAAATTACAGGAAGGAACCTTGAGAGGAACCAGACTCAGCAGGAGAAGGGAGGGGAACTCTGAGGATGTTGGGCTGGAGTGGGCAACTGACCTCTCCAGGAATGAAGGGAATGATGGGTATTCAGCCATGTCCTTTCTCTAAACCTAAGATGTTCTATAACTCGATTTGTTTGCATCAGCCATTACTATTGGTTTACCCCGAGGTGGTTCTGACGGAAACCTCTCGAGGTTGAAGCCTGCAAGTCGAGACTGCCGTGCCAACAATGCTGCTCCTACTAGATGTGACGGTTTCAATTTAATTTTGTGTTTCTATGATTTGTATAAATTCTATTTATTTAAATGATCCTCCAGGCCACCCAAAGAGGATGGAGGTCCCTGCTGAGTCTGGTTCCTCTCACGGTTTCCTGCCACTGTCGCCCTCGGCTTGCTCAATAGGGGTTTTTGGTCTGTCGGTCCTGGATACTGTAAAGTTGCTTTGAGACGATGTCCATTGTAAAAAGCGCTATATAAATAAAGTTGACGACTCACAAACAGACAAATGTCTTCACCTCTGACTTTTTCTGATGATTTTGATGATTCATGTCTGTCTGTAGGTCCGTGAACCATCATTACTTTATTCAAACGTTGCGTTAAATCCTATTAAAGAGCCACAACCAGCAATTCCAGGATTAGCAAACACGGGATTGCTATCTATAGTGCAAACTTCTTCTTTTTACATTTTACGTGGTGATAAATTACTAAGAAAAGTCTCTACAGAGCTAAAATTAATGGCAAACCGAAATCTTGTTTAGCCGTAAATGTCTTTCTTTAAACTACAGTGTGTTTGGCCAATTATTATCAGTATTTTTTACTCTAATAACACTTGGTGATGCACACCTTTTACAGGGTGTGTTGGACAACTTTACAAAGATTTCTGAGCAATCCGGGTTAATCCTGTAAGAAACACTGGCTGATTTACTAAAAACGCTTCATTATAGCTACAATTATGCAGTAGAACATTTAGCATCAGCACAAAATATATGGTTGTACGACTGAAATGATCTATAATTAGCATAAACGTCTAGTCAAATTTTAAGCGTAGTTCAATTAGAAAAATCTAATTTACCTCATGTGTGTTGGTCAATCATTAGGAAACTCTTCCGTCCAATAGACATTATGCTGTAATTGTAGTTAGCATCACTGAATCATTAATGAACAGCTTCATACAGCTAAAATCAATGCTAACAACACTTCTTTGAATACAGCTATATTGGGAATATCAACATTTTCCTCAGATGTGGTGGTGAATTACTAATAAAAGGCTCCATATGGCTAAAATTACACATATTAAGCATAGCATCAATGCTAACAACACTTATTTTGATACAGCTATATTGGGAATATCAACATTTTCCTCAGATGTGGTGGTAAATTGCTAATAAAAAGCTCCATATGGCTAAAATGACACTTATTATACATAGCATCAATGTTAACACACAGATTAAACATATTGCAATCTGTGTGCAACTCACTGGGTGAACAATCAGGGTGTGTGTGTGTGTGTGTGTGTGTGTGACTCAGCATGAACATTTACAGCATGTTTTGGACGCCTTTAAACAAAGGTTCCTTAGGGACCCAACAATGAGAGCTTGGCGGTGGTGGGGCTTGACCCTAACCACAGAGCTAATACTGCCCTTCCTGTGATGGTCAGCATGACAACAGTAGTTTCTACACACCAGTATAACACACTCTGACGTTGTAAGTCGTCATCATTTCCTGTGTTGCTAAGTGACTCTGAACATTGTGTTCACTTCTTTCACACGGGATTCTTTGTGTCCCGGTCACACCAGAAACTCTGACTGAGGAATTTCAGCAATTCTATTGAAATCCTGGTTTAAACTGGTTTAAACTGGTTCTTCAGCTGGTCTTTTAGACTGACCGGCAAGACGCCAAACCCCTCTTAAACCATCAAACACCAGCCTGTCCACCATTTACATTTACATTTACATTTACATTTTCAGCATTTAGCAGACGCTCTTATCCAGAGCGACTTACAGAAGTGCTTCTATAGTGAACATTTCATTTCTCAAGTTTAGGAAAACAACAGTCAAAGAACACAAATCTGCTAAAACCTGTTAGAACCAAAGTGCTTTTTTTTTTTTTTTTTTTTTTTTTTTTTAATGGAAAAGAATGAAACAAAATGTTAGTAAATAAGTACAAGTCAGCCTAAGTGTTTAGTAAAAAGGTGATGAAGGTTTTTAATCGTTTTTTAAAGACAGCAAGAGACTCAGATGTTCGGACAGACAGAGGAAGTTCATTCCACCACTTCGGCGCTAGAACAGAGAACAGCCTTGATGCTTGTCTTCCTTTAGTCCTGGATGGGGGCTCAAGTCGAGCGAGACTAGAGGCTCAGAGGTTGCGTGGTACAGAGCGGGGTTTGATAAGGCCACGAAGGTAGCTTGGGGCTGGTCCATTTTTGGCTTCGTAGGCGAGCGTCAGTGTTTTAAACTGAATGCGTGCAGCTACAGGAAGCCAGTGAAGAGAACGCAGCAGTGGGGTGATGTGGCAGTGTTTGGGTTGGTTAAAAACCAGACGGGCAGCTGCATTTTGAATGAGCTGTAAGGGTTTAATCATGGACATGGGAGCTCCAGCCAGGAGGGAGTTGCAGTAGTCCAACCGTGAGATTACAAGTGATTGCACCAGAATCTGGGTAGCTTCCCTGGAGAGAAATGGACGAATCTTCCTGATGTTGTACAGGAGGAACCGGCACCATCTTGTCATGTTGGCTATATGAGGAGAGAATGTCAGCTGGTTATCAAGGACAGCACCAAGACTTCTTACCTTATCAGATGGTCTGATCTGGGAGTCATCCAGAGAAATGACTAGGTCCTGGGTTGGAGACTGATCTCCAGGAATGAGCAACATCTCTGTCTTGCTGGGATTAAGTCCACCAGCCAGTTAAACTCAGAATGTTAATTGTTTTTAGGTGTTCTAGCAAAACCCTTGCAACCACCTAAAATACCAAAGCAACCACCTTTCACTTAACAGGAATTAATAATTAGACTTTATTTATTTTATAAATTCGATATACACCTATCAGGCATAACATTATGACCACCTTCCTAATATTGTGTTGGTCCCCCTTTGGTAGGATGGATGGCAGGACCCAGGATTTCCCAGCAGAACGTCGCCCAAAGCATCATACCGCCTCCGCCGGCCCGCCTTCTTCCCATAGTGCATCCTGGTGCCGTGTGTTCCACGTGATGTAAAATCAGACCAGGCCACCTTCTTCCATCGCTCCGTTGTCCACTTCCGATGCTCATGTGCCCATTGTTGGCGCTTTCGGTGGTGGACAGGGGTCAGAACCAGCAGGAACTTCTTCAGCAGTTTGAGTTACAGGAGCTCGTCTGTTGGATCGGACCACACGTGCATCAATGAGACTCGGTCGCCCATGACCCTGGCGCCGATTTACCACTGTTCCTGATAGATACTGACCACTGTAGACCGGGATACACCCAACAAAAGCTGCAGGTTTGGAGATTATCTGACCCAGTCGCCTAGCCATCACAATCTGGCCCTCAGATCCTCACGCTCGCCCATTTTTCCTGCTTCTAACATCAGCTCTGAGGATAAAATGTTCACTTGCTGCCTAATATATCCCCCCCACTAACATGTGCCGTGATGAAGAGGTCAGTGGACATAATGTTATGCCTGCTCGGTGTGTTATATATTATTAAACCTTATTATAACCCACAGGTTTTATAACTCACTGATCCACCACTGATTTAGTTAAGAAGTTGTTTTGTTCCATAGCAACACACGTTGTTCATCATCACATCTCTTTAATTTTAAATACAGTTCATATATTAAGTCGTTTATCCATTTATTGATTTACATTTGCGGCATTTCGCAGATGTTTCCATCCAAAGCGACCTACAGTTGTGACAGATATAGTGCAAGCAACTGGTTAGGGGTTAAGGACCTTTCTCTGGAGCCTGTTATTGGCAGTTTGGTTCTGATCACAAGTCCAGTACTTCAGCATTTAGCAGACACTTTTATCCAAAGACACTTACAGTAGTGTGACAGTATACAGTCTGAGCAATTGAGGGTTAAAGACCTTGCTCAAGGGCCCAAAGGCAGTAACCTGGCAGTGGTGGGGCTTGAACCAGCGACCTTTTGATTACTAGTCCAGTACCTTAACCACTAGGCTACAACTGGATGACTTGTTCATTTCTTTATATATATATATATATATATATATATACTGTATATATCTTGTTTATGCATTTTCTCCTGTTTTTCTCTTTTTTAGGGCGTCCAATTGCCCGATTGCGTCACGCTTCCTCTCCACCAATGCTTCTTCTCCTCGCTCTGATTGAGGAGAACGAAGCTAACCCACGCCCCCTCTGACATGTGGGCAGCAGCCGTATGCATCTTATGACCTACACTTTGACGAGTGCAGTGCAGCTCAGCGTTGTGTACGGAGAGACGCACCCTGAGAGCACTCTTTTCTCATCTCTGTGCAGGTGCCATCAATCAGCCAGCAGAGGTCGTAATTGCACCAGTCATGAGAGAGAGAGACCCCATCCGGCTTAGTCCCGCCCATATCTGAACAACGGGCCAATCGTTGTTCATGTGGCCGCTCAGCCTTAGCCCGCAGGCAGAGCTCAGATTCAATACGATGTATTACAGCGTGTGTTTTTACCGCTGCGCCACCCGAGCGGCCGACTTATTCATTTCTAATGCATTCTTAGAAGGCATCAAAACCCTATACATTACATTTTTTGAGCCTGTTTTGGAGTGTGTCTGTAAGAACGTCTTAATTTGGACACAAGAAGTGTACAGTCGACCAACCTTTGGTTCCAATTCATCCCTAAAGGGTTGAGGTTCTGGCTACCAGAGTTCCTCCACACCAAGCCTGTTATGCCATGTCTTTATGTGATGTCTTCCATTCCCACACTGGCAGGTAGGTGGGGTGGGCAGACTTACATAAAGTGTAATTCCCTTATTAATTGCTGCACGCCACACTTGATAGTAATGCTTTAAACGTGCCACACAGACCTAGCGCTGGGGTGAGTTCCCTGACTCCCTTGTTTACTCTGGCTGGTACTGTAGCTGCATCCTTTCTTGTCTTCTTGGTTGTGGATGATAAGTTGATGGAGTTGTACACAAGTGCTTCTGTGTTTCTTCTCCATTCTGTCCCTTTATATTAGAGTTTCAGGTTGCATTTCTTGATGCAGCAGTCGACTGTGTTAGGTGACGATGCCATTTCAAAGTACTCCAAAGTCCATGTGGCTAAATGAATCACAGTAGCATGACAGTTTCTCATGCAGTGCCGTCTGAGGCCTCAAAGGTCACGCACTTTCACCAGTGGTTTCCAGTCCTGCCCTATATGAACTAAGATCTATTCACAAAATTATGTACGGTAGATGGTGAATGACCTAAACTATTTTGCTTTGGGAAATTATTGACAATGACCCATTTTGGCTCTATTGTAAACCCTCTCACTCTTACCTTTTGCCCCTGTACCAATTCTTTGAGTGTGTAAATTAAAGCAAATATTAAATTAAAAATGTGTTAATAGTTACAAAATACAAACCAATTAGTCATTTTTTGTACTTTTAGCAGTTAAACACTGGTCCAAGAGAAGTAAAAACAAATCTCAGAATCTTGTTTCCACTGCATTTTACATGTTCATATTTTCCCTGAGAAGAAGCCATGTCTAAATTCTTTACATTTACATTACATGTACATTTTCATCATTTAGCAGACGCTTTTATACAGTCTACGCAATTGAGGGTTAAGGGCCTTGCTCAAGGGCCAAACAGTGGCAACCTGGCAGTGGTGGGGTTTGAACCAGAAACCTTATATTTACTAGTCCAGTACCTTAACCACTAGGCTACAACTGCCTTAGGGTTAGGGTTAGATGCCTTAACATGCTGCCTACTTAGGTGCCTTATTTCAAAGCGATAATCTGAATGACGAGGGGCATCAGGGACAGTTTAAGCGTTTTCGGGACACGGACGGAGACGTTAGCGGCCTGAGGCTAACTGTGTTAGCTTAGTAGGTGTAGTAAGCGAAAACTGCGGTAATGTATTCGTCGTATCTCTGTCTAAGTAGTGCGTCTAAATAATCTGATTATGATTCCAGGTCTTATTAGAATCCTCTCTACTGAGGCAGCTGCCCAGGGAGGCAGCAGGGCAGCTCACTAGGTTTTCGGACAGACCCATAATATGATGTGTGATACCAGGTCGGTGGAATAAAATGAGCTTCGGGTGTTAGTGTAATGAACTGTATTTCCCAGCAGCCTCTGTCTCTGTTCTGCTAAGCAGAATCCCCTGACTGCGAAGTTCCAGTTCGATGTTCCATGTATAAGTAACCGCTTACTCTGTCCAAACATAATGTTCACATTCCCAGCATGACCACACCCGTTTAATTATGTTAGCATTGGTGCTTTGGTGCATGCAATCATCCATGTTTACTTTCAGCTTCATCCTGGTTAGGTTCACCTTGTGCCACCTCTAAATGCTGGGCAATGATCAGCCATAACATTAAAACCACCTCCTTGTTTCTACACTCACTGTCCATTTTATCAGCTCCACTTACCATATAGAAGCACTTTGTAGTTCTACAATTACTGACTGTAGTCCATCTGTTTCTCTACATGCTTTGTTAGGCCACAGAGCAGGTATTATTTAGGTGGTGGATGATTCTCAGCACTGCAGTGACACTGACATGGTGGTGGTGTGTTAGTGTGTGTTGTGCTGGTATGAGTGGATCAGACACAGCAGCGCTGCTGGAGTATTTAAACACCTCACTGTCACTGCTGGACTGAGAATAGCGCCCCAGCGCCCCGTGTGCAGCGTCCTGTGACAGCTGATGAAGGTCTAGAAGATGAGCGACTCAAACAGCAGCAATAGATGAGCGATCGTCTCTGACTTTACATCTACAAGGTGGACCGACTAGGTAGGAGTGGACAGTGAGTGGACACGGTGTTTAAAATCCACTCATACCAGCACAACACACACTAACACACCAGCACCATGTCAGTGTCACTGCAGTGCTGAGAATGATCCACCACCTAAATAATACCTGCTCTGTGGGGGTCCTGTGGGGGTCCTGACCATTAGAGAACAGCATGAATAGGGGGTAACAAAGCATGTAGAGAAACAGATGGACTACAGTTAGTAATTGTAGAACTACAAAGTGCTTCTATATGGTATTCTACTGCCAATGTCTAAAAAGACATTGTGCTGGTGCAAGCAGTGCTAGGTCAGCCTAAATGATATAATATAGACAACATCAGCATTATTCAGCACCACCATGTGATCCCCATTACAGATGTGCATATATATAGAAAATGCTGGTTTTAAAATAGAAAGTGAAACAGGTTTATGTCAGTAATGGAAGTTTCTGGAAAAAAACACATAATGGTTCTTGGTTCAATGGCCTTGTAGTTATTTAAAGATAGGCGTCATTTACGTCATCTATAACATAGAAAAGACATGGAATGTAGTTCTACATAGTCTTACGAATAGAAAAGGTGTAAGCTGCAAGTCTTAAGTGTTGAGGTATTGTGTTCAAAACAAACCCTGGTTACTCTAAATATCAACATTTCCCTCAGATGTGGTGGTAAATTGCTAATAAAAAGCTCTGTAGGCTAAAATCACACATATTATACATAGCATCAATGCTAACAAAGATTCTGTAGGTTCAGCCATTATTTATTTTAGCAGCTTGTGCTTAACTCACTGGGTGAACGTTCAGTGTGTGTGTGTGTGTGTGACTTAGCATGTCAACAACTAGGTTAAAGTTGACTGCTGAGTCACACACACACACACACACACACACACACACACCAGTATAACACACTGTGATGTTGATAGTCATCATCACGTCCTATATTGCTAAATGACTTAGAACATTGTGTCCACATTATACATGATCCTTTATGAGCCAGTAAGCTCAGTGATAGCTCAGTGGTTAAGGTACTGGACCGGTTCAAGCCCCGCCACCACCAAGTTGCCACTGTTGGGTCCCTGAGCGAGGCCCTTAACCCTCTACTGCTCATCGTGTTCCGCTCATTGTGTAAGTCGCTTTGGATAAACGCGTCTGCTAAATGCTGAAAATGTAAATTTAAGTTAAGGGTATCTGTATTAAAAAGTTGGGACGGGGGCGATTTAGGCCTAATCCGGGAGAGGCTGAGAGTCTCTGATGAGCAAAGATGATCAGAGGATCTCCATGTGTGAGAAAATGATTGGAATGTTTACAAACGATGAACCTCAAAGAAAGATCGGAAGGGATTTGCATGTTCTCCCTCTACGGTGCAGAATATCATTAAACCATTCAAGGAATCGGGAGGAATTTCAGCGCGTAAAGACCAAGGGCTCACACTGTCGCACATCTGAAACACTAAATCACTCGGTGCCGAAACCTCGGAACGCCGACATTACAAAGTGGTGAACGCTTTACCGTCCCAACTTTAGATCATATGGACTGGCAGTAGGACTGAGATCAGCAATATCACGTAGGGAATCCTACAGTCTGATCATGGAGATCCACAGACAGGTCTTAAGCTCTCGTGGGCCACGTGAAGTGACGTGGCTGGTTGGATTAGGCATGAGGGCGGAGCCGGAGAGACACACCCGAATGTAGGGATGTTCTGAATGCATGTGGAGGAGGACTCCAGACAGGTCTGGATCTATCTCACACAATAACAGAAAATGAAAGAGACATGAGGGTACAGAACATGACGCCTGCAGGAAACTTCATGCAGTTCCACCATATGTGAGTCGTCGTTATGAAACAAAACAATATCAAATAAAGCAGTGATGATGAATCAGGGTGTTTGTATTTGGGTTTGATCCTCCATCGTTGCTCTAGTTTCTTCATTAATAAGGTCACGATGAAGCTCCGATTACATAAACGGGTGAGGATTGATGAACTCAGACAACGTGTTATCTTAACCATAGGAGCCCACCTACTCTGCTAAATAATGTAGACACCTGATTTAGAGTTTGAGCTTATTGGACATCCCATTCCAAAATCATGCCTACCTTTGTGGCTATAACAGCCAGCTAGCTTTTTAGGATGCATATTTCATCTTTTATCTGCTCGACTTCATTTCATTTATTAATAAACATCCATTCCTGCATTTCAGGCGTAGGGACGGTAAAGCATTTACCACTCTGTAATGTCGCCGTTCCTCTTCACCACTTAAAAGACGTTACGTAGTGTTTCAGCTTTTATTTTGTCTCGTTCTTCCTGCAAACACGTCGTCTTAAGATGTGCAGCAGTACGGGGGGTCGTCGTCGTTTCAAAATCCTCCACACGTTCTCTATTGGGGGCGGGTCAGGACTGCAGGCGGGCCGGTCCAGTACCCGTACCCTCTTGAAGACTCAGCCTTTCCTGGATGCTGCTTTTGTACCGAACCATGATCACAATCACCTGTTTGGAATCACGTCATTATTTAGTTTTTTCTACCTCATTACTAGCCCTAAATTGCCCCCGTCCCAACTTTTTTTGGAATGTGTTGCAGGTCTGAAATGCAGGAATGGATGTTTATTAATAAATGAAATGAAGTTGAGCAGATAAAAGATGAAATATCTCAGGTTCATCCTGTCTGACATCAAATAAAAGTCAAAGTAAGAAACTCTGTGTTTTTATTTTATTTGCATTTTCCACACTGTCCCAACTTTTTCTGATTTGGGGATGTATTTTATTGTATTTTTTGCGCTTTTATTTATCCCTTTTCTCCCAGTTTATAGGAGAGTTCAGAATCCCAGCGCTGGAATATCCCACTGCGCCACCTGGGCACCATGACACGTTACTGTGGAAGACTTACAAGACGACCTGGGAAAAATGCGTCAGTGCCAACCAAGGACGCCCAACAAACCGCTGATTCATATGGTCATGTGACTTGCCGCATGACACTCTTGACCAAGAAGCACAGGAAAGGTCAGCATAAATGTACCAGAAGAAATTTGGACGTGGCTGCAGAGTTCTGGGAGTGACAAATCAAAACGAGAACCCTTTGGTCACATGGATCAGCAAGGCATATGAGCATGGAAGTAAGTCAGTGATGATGTGGAGATGTTCTTCTGCTGCAGGAACTGGAAACCTTCACAGAACTAACAAGGCATTCTGAGGTGGAACGATTCTTGGTGATGATCTGACCTTCCAGCAGGACGAAGGACACACTTCCAAGTCAACTAAAGCTTGTCCTCTAGTGGATCTTCTCAGTCTCCAGATTTAAATCCCATGAAAGTCTTTGGTTGCATGCATGACAGCCTTAAAACTCAATGAGCTGGAAGCTTCTGCAGGAGAAGAACAGATGAAGATTCCGCATGAGAGGCGTCAGAAGCTTGGTAGAACTTCCAGAAATCAGTTGTTAGAGGTTCTCAGGGCAGATGGACGTTCCACCAAGTACTGAGGCTTGGGGTGAATAATGATGCGCACGAAGGTTCACCAAGAGAACTCTAGATGTTCTTCATTTTACCTCAGAATGACGTGAGGTCAAGACGTTGCTTTGAGAAGTTTATCGTGGGTTTTTTGGAGATCAAAAATATATAGACCTCTTAAACAGGGACATTTAAATGGAAGGTCCATGGAACAGTGATGGTTTACCAAGGTCATGATGAAGACCTCAACTGTCTCTCCAAGGGTTTGCCACCAAGCTGCTTAAACCTTTATTGGACACTTTCGTTCAGAGTGACTTACAGTTCTGACCATGCAAAAACCATGTGAGCGATTGAGGATTAAGGGCCTTGCTCAGGGGCCTTGCTCAGGGGCCCAACAGTGGCAACTTGGTGGTAATGGGGATTCAAGTGGCATCCTTCCAATCACAAGTCTAAGTAACTAGTCTATTATTTAGCAGTTGTAGCCTGGCGGTTAATGTATTAAACTAGTAATCAAAAGGTCGCCGGTTCAAGCCCCACCACTGCCAGGTTGCTGCTGTTGGGCCCTTGAGCAAGGCCCTTAACCCTCAATTGCTCAGACTGTATACTGTCACAGTACTGTAAGTCACTTTGGATAGAGGTGTCTGCTAAATGCCGAAAATGTAAATATAGTCCAGGACCTTAACCACTGACCTTCAACTGCACTGAAAACATGTCACTGTCCACAGTTGAGTAAGCTTTACATCAGCACGGTAATAGAGGCTGCCGTGCAAGCATGAAGCACCATAAAGCTCTCTTGACTGTGGAAAGTTACACATCTTGTCCTGCATTTTTACTTAACCATCTACGGCATAGCGTTGCCTTCAGGCAACAAACCACTTGTTCGGCGCCTCAGGGCAACATAATGCAATTGGGCTGCTTTTAGAGCAATATTATCCAAAATGATGGAGATGCTCTGGGATGCAAAATGATGACAGTTAATCAAATCTACAGTATTAATACCTAGAGAAAATGCACTCGGGGACATTCTAAGATTGAAAGGAGCCTGCCTGAGCAGTTAGGGTTATTCCTTCAGACAGTGAGGACAATGAGCTTGAGGGAAGAGACAGTGAGGATTCGTGGACCCCAGAATCAGGTTTAAGGGGAAATTAGAAAGTCAGGAGTCAGTCAGTACACAGCAGTATATGTGTAATGATAATATTTAGGGTGGCACAAGTATCCCTTTAGTACTTACTCTGGCTCAACAGGGCATTCAGTGCAATGGTACTGTGTGTTGCAACAAATGACCAGGCAGCAGCATGATGTGTAAAAACAGGACAAGGGTCTTTTCGAGAGAAGTACATTTCTCCAGTAATTGGACAAATGGTGTGATAACTGTTTAGTGACACTGCTGAGTGATTACACTGGAGCACACTCGGCCATGTGGGAGGGCAAAGCAAAAGCTGAAGGCCAAAGTCCTCTGTGCTGCTGTTGTCAAGGCGTATAGTCAGAATAGTCAGATCTGCTTGGTTCACCGATTGCACTGTACCAGATCAAAATCAGGTCCAAAAAGTGGTACCACCAGCTGGTGTTCCACATACAATCTTTGTGACATCCTGGCTGCTCTACAGTAGAGATTGTGGCAGCAGTGGCATGAAGGCCTTGTAAAAGTCTTGAGAGTAAAAAAGGTCATCAAGTTCCACAATTGTTGGTGAATATGAGGCAAAGAAAATAAGAAGACCCACCCAGTGTTGCCAACTTAGCTATATTTAGCGAGTTTTCAGACCCCTTTATTCAAAAAAGCGACTAGCGACAAATCTAGCGACTTTTTCTGGTGTTGTTGGAGACTTTTGGAGACTCGAACGTGAAAACACATATTGTTCTGCAGTTACTGTCCTCGAGCAGCGGGTCGAGCTGCCGTGAGTCCCTCCGCCGTCCCAAAGCACTCACTGGTGCTCAGTATCACAGTCAGTGTTGCCAGATTGGGCGGTTTTCCACCAAAATGGGCGGATTTTGTTGGAAATTGGCAGGGAAAAACACACTTTGGCAGGTGGACAGAATTTGGGCTGGTTTGTAATCATTCTGGCGGCTTAAAATGTAAATAAAAAAAACTATTGCTTTCTAAAGCTGGAATATAAACAGGTCTCCCTTCTCCCACCACATCCAACCCGTTGTCAAAAGTTTGATTGACAGGTTATTCTTTCCAGTCCAAGACACTGTTGCCACGCCCATCAGTACACTGATTCAATATGTTAGACAAGTGATTTGAGTTGAATATGAAGGTAAGCAAGTCTCATATGTATGAGAGGTTAAACTTTCATTGCTTGCAAGTTTATTTTTATTTACTTGCAAAGGTTTGTGTGTCCTATCATAAATAATGCATTTTACAAACTTGGCAGGCTACTTCAAACAGATGCAAGCAAAAATAATTTGTCCTTTATAATGTATAATTACTGATCTGTACATTTTAAGATATTCATGTGTAGGTCATGATGGTTTAACTGGTTTATTATTTGTGAAATGCTAAACATCATCTGCTTATACTGTGTCTTGGGCGTTTTTTCGTGCATTTTGGCTGAAAATTACTGTCGTAATCTGGCAACCCTGCCCAGAGTAGCTCAGTGTTGTCTTAAAAAAACAAAAACAAACCACGAATCAACAGAAGAAAGTTCATTCGTAGTTCTAAACATATTTAGGGTGTTTTTACCCACTTTATCCCTCTCTTCTACAGCGTCAATTACACGCAAATGGACCTTATGCAAATTAGGCGATGACGTCATTTAGCGACTTTTAGGACAGCCAATAGCTACTTTCCTTACTGAGGAGTTGGCAACACTGGACCCACCACAGGGTGGTATCAGGATGCAAAGGCACACCAAAAGCCATGTGCTGGAAATGTAATGCAACCGTCAAAACGTCCTGAGGTTCCACACAGAAAGTGGAGTTGGTTACATCAGAGGGAAAAACACTAACGGACAATGCTGTCTACACATATACTGTCTTAATGAAATACTTTCCTTTTCCTTAAAAGTCTTGTATTTTTTTTCTTAGATGCTCACACAATTAATGGAGATGAGGTTGATCTATTTGTGGTTGATGCTTGTTATAATAAAACAGTTCGAATTCATATATTGGTAGTTTTGACCCTATTTAATTTACTAATTTACTGATGTACTGTAGAAATTCTTGATGTTTTAGTGTTCTTATAGCACACTGTTGCCCTGAGGCAACAAACCCTTTTTATTATTTTTTTTTTGGGGGGAGGGGATCAGGGACGTCAAAGCTTCCAAAAAACAGGGTTAAATATTTTTTCATTCATGCCCTAGAGAGTTATTGGCAAAACTGTTTAGTTGAAACTATTTCGAAAAGTACAGGTCAACAAATCTGCCCGGTTTATATGGGCACAGAGAAGTCGGCTAGGTTCTGTTCATTCAGTCAGACCAAATAAACACTGTGAGATGTTTCCTACAAGCGCGTGTGAGCTTCAGACTTCAAGCTCACATGCTGCGGTCTATTACGAAACACACACACACACACACACACACACACACACACACACACACTCTGGTTGTTCATGTGAGGCGTGTCAGGAAGTTGAACTCACTTGTATTCAGGAAGATCAGCAGCAGCAGCAGCAGCAGCAGCACTAGACGCTCAGACTAAACAATCAGAATGCCAGGAAAGAAAGTGTGTATCGTCGGCTCGGGAAACTGGTAATACACCTATTATACCATTATCTGGTGTGTGTGTGTGTGTGTGTGTGTGTGTGTGTGTGTGTGTGTGTGTGTGTGTGTGTGTGTGTGTGTGTGTGTGTGTGTGTGTGTGTGTGTGTGTGTGTGTGTGTGTGTGTGTGTGTGTGTGTGTGTGTGTGTGTGTGTGTGTGTGTGTGTGTGTGTGTGTGTGACAGGAATGTGTTTCTTGTTATTGTGTATATAAGCCTCCGCTTCTCAACCCCACGTGGACAGACTGGGTTGAGAACCTACATGTTTATAGTACACTTTACGGCCGAATGTATGTGGACACCTGACAGCCAGATGGTTAGACAGAGGTTTATATGCACCTCTGTAAGGGCTTGTCTCACTTTTTCCACAGAGGATCGGGGGAACACAGAGGAGAGCGAGTGATTTAGTGTTTCAGCTTTTATAGTGTCTCGTTCTTCCTGCAAACACGTCTTAAGATATGCAAAATCCTCCACATGATCTCTATTAGGGACAGGTCAGGACTGCAGGCGGGCCAGTCCAGTACCCGTACCCTCTTCTTCCACCGCCACACCTTTGTAATGTGTGCAGCAGGTGGGTTTGCATCGTCGTCCCTGGAAAAGACGACGTCTTGAGGGCAGCACGTGTTGCTCTAAGATCTCAATGTACTTTTCTGTATTAATGCTGCAATCACAGAGTGTAAATGACCTTTACCAAGAGTACTGACACGCCCCCATACCATGATACACCCTGGTACTGACACACCCCCATACCATGACAGACCCTGGTACTGACACACCCCCATACCATGATACACCCTGGTACTGACACACCACCATACCATGATACACCCTGGTACTGACACACCCCCATACCATGACAGACCCTGGTACTGACACACCCCCATACCATGATACACCCTGGTACTGACACACCCCCATACCATGATACACCCTGGTACTGACACACCCCCATACCATAACAGACCCTGGTACTGACACACCCCCATACCATAACAGACCCTGGTACTGACACACCCCCATACCATGATACACCCTGGTACTGACACACCCCCATACCATGATACACCCTGGTACTGACACACCCCCATACCATGACACACCCTGGTACTGACACACCCCCATACCATGACACACCCTGGTACTGACACACCCCCGTACCATGACACACCCTGGTACTGACACACCCCCATACCATGACAGACCCTGGTACTGACACACCCCCATACCATGATACACCCTGGTACTGACACACCCCCATACCATAACAGACCCTGGTACTGACACACCCCCATACCATGACACACCCTGGTACTGACACACCCCCATACCATGACACACCCTGGCTTTTGGACTTGTTGCTGATAACAGTCTGGATGGTTCCTGGAATGCTGATTCATCTGACCACAATACACATTTCCACTATGTGATGGTCCATCCTAGATGCCTCTGAGCCCAGAGAAGTCGACGCTGCTTCTGGACATAGTTAACATAAGGCTTCTTTTTTGCACAGTGAAGGTTTAAGTATCATTTGTGCAGTAACTAACTTGTGCATGAAAGTGATCCCTCACCCATGTGGTTATATCAGCTATTGCTGACCATAATACAGTGACCGCACCATTAAATCTTAAAAACTGCATGATCAGGTGCTAGTCACGAGATAGAGGGCGTTGGAAAATGCTGACCCATCTGTGCAGCCAACCGTATAAAAGACCACATGACTGGAAGTGAAAATTTTGAGCCTCTAAAATACATGTCAAATATATGTTATAATATTTACAAATTTATGTCCAAAAGTATCTGGACTGTATTAAAAACATTTGTAAACATTTGCGGATCTATATTTGACATGCAAACCTCTCACAGACTGAAGGTAGCTGAAGGTAAGGATGGAACCCAGGTTTCCGGGACTCATGTTAGCGTGCAGCACCCACCATACAGTTGAGTTTGTTGTTAAATATCTTAATGTACGTTTGGATTTGTGTTCTTGTTCTCAGGGGCTCGGCAATCGCCCGCATCATTGGTTCGAACGTCAAGGCGTCCAATCGCTTTGATCCGATGGTGAACATGTGGGTGTACGAGGAGTTTATCAACGACAGGAAGCTCACTGAGATCATCAACACTGAACACGAGAACGTTAAATACCTACCAGGACACAAACTGCCCAAGAACGTGGTAAGAACCATCTCTTCATACATCAACACCACTTAAAAGTACATGTAAGACTTTTTATCCTCAAAGTTGATGTTAGAAGCAGGAAAAATGGACGAGCGTGAGGATCTGAGCGACCAAATTATGATGGCTGGACGACTGGGTCAGAGCATCTCCAAAACTGCAGCTCTTGTGGGGTGTGTCCCGGTCTGCAGTGGTCAGTATCTATCAGGAACAGTGGTAAACTGGCAACAGGGTCATGGGCGGCCAAGGCTCATTGATGCACCTTAGTGAGATGAAACCTTGGGTCCTGCCATCCATGTGGATGTTACTTTGACACGTAGCTCCTACCTAGGCATCGTTGCAGACCATGTTTGCCCTTTCATGGAGAATCAGTTTATTAATAAGATTATACTGTATGATTATTTACACGTTGTTACCTCAGATAACCTCAATGTAATAATAATAAAGGATTAAATAAAGCTGAACCTCCCTTATAAAGATAAGAACCAATCACAACCCTCAGATTTATCCTCATTAAGGTCAGAACCAATCACAACCCTCAGACTTTCCTTTATCAGTGAATACAGATGAATGATTCTGTTACAGATCGCTGTTCCGGATATAACGGAGGCGGCGGCCGGAGCCGACCTGCTCATTTTCGTCGTCCCTCATCAGTTCATTAGGAAACTCTGTGACCAGATAAAGCCACACATCAAACCAGGAGCCATCGGGATCTCCCTCATCAAGGTCAGAACCAATCACAGCAAACTAAATCTCCCTCATCAAGGTCAGAACCAATCACAGCAAACTAAATCTCCCTCATCAAGGTCAGAACCAATCACAGCAAACTAAATCTCCCTCATCAAGGTCAGAACCAATCACAGTCAACTAAATCTCCCTCATCAAGGTCAGAACCAATCACAGCAAACTAAATCTCCCTCATCAAGGTCAGAACCAATCACAGTCAACTAAATCTCCCTCATCAAGGTCAGAACCAATCACAGCAAACTAAATCTCCCTCATCAAGGTCAGAACCAATTACAGTCAACTAAATCTCCCTCATCAAGGTCAGAACCAATCACAGCCAACTAAATCTCCCCCATCAAGGTCAGAACCAATCACAGCCAACTAAATCTCCCTCATCAAGGTCAGAACCAATCACAACCAACTAAATCTCCCTCATCAAGGTCAGAACCAATCACAGCCAACTAAATCTCCCTCATCAAGGTCAGAACCAATTACAGCCAACTAAATCTCCCTCATCAAGGTCAGAACCAATCACAGCCAACTAAATCTCCCTCATCAAGGTCAAAACCAATCACAACCAACTAAATCTCTCTCATCACTGTCAGAACCAATCATAAATCTCCCTCATCAAAGTCAGAACCAATCACAAATCTACCTCATCAAGATCAGAACCAATCACAACCAACTAAATCTCTCTCATCACTGTCAGAACCAATCATAAATCTCCCTCATCAAAGTCAGAACCAATCACAAATCTACCTCATCAAGATCAGAACCAATCACAACCAACTAAATCTCCCTCATCAAGGTCAGAACCAATCACAACCAACTAAATCTCCCTCATCAAGGTCAGAACCAATCATAAATCTCCCTCATCAAGGTCAGAACCAATCACGAATCTCCCTCATCAAGGTCAGAACCAATCACAACCAACTAAATCTCCCTCATCAAGGTCAGAACCAATCATAAATCTCCCTCATCAAGGTCAGAACCAATCACAACCAACTAAATCTCCCTCATCAAGGTCAGAACCAATCACAGCCAACTAAATCTCCCTCATCAAGGTAAGAATCAATCACAATCAACTAAATCTCCCTCATCAAGGTCAGAACCAATCATAAGTCTCCCTCATCAAGGTCAGAACCAATCACAGCCAACTAAATCTCCCTCATCAAGGTCAGAACCAATCACAACCAACTAAATCTCCCTCATCAAGGTCAGAACCAATCATAAATCTCCCTCATCAAGGTCAGAACCAATCACAATCAACTAAATCTCCCTCATCAAGGTCAGGACCAATCACAACCAACTAAATCTCCCTCATCAAGGTCAGGACCAATCACAGCCAACTAAATCTCCCTCATCAAGGTCAGGACCAATCATAAATCTCCCTCATCAAGGTCAGAACCAATCACAGCCAACTAAATCTTCCTCATTAAGATCAGAACCAATCACAGCCTACTAAATCTCGCTCATTAAGATTAGAACCAATCACAGCCAACTAAATCTCCCTCATCAAGATCAGAACCAATCACAACTTACTAAATCTTCCTCATCAAGGTCAGAACCAATCACAGCCAACTAAATCAAGGTCAGAACCAATCACAGCCTACTAAATCTCGCTCATTAAGATTAGAACCAATCACAGCCAACTAAATCTCCCTCATCAAGATCAGAACCAATCACAACTTACTAAATCTTCCTCATCAAGATCAGAACCAATCACAACTTACTAAATCTCCCTCATCATGGTCAGAATCAATCACAGCCAACTAAATCTCCCTCATCAAGGTCAGAACCATACACAACCAATTAAATCACCTTTCTTTATGGTCAGAACTCTATCAGAGCAATCAGAACATGGCTCATGAGGAACAGAGTGGATAAGATCCATGTTCACGTTTCTCTGTCTCTTTCTGCAGGGCATCGATGAAGGTCCTGCAGGTTTGACTCTGATCTCTGACATCATCCGAGAGAGGCTGGAGATCGACATTAGCGTGCTAATGGGAGCCAACATCGCCAGCGAGGTGGCCGACGAGAAGTTCTGTGAGACTACCATTGGTATGTTACGTTAGATTGATGGCCCCAGTGTACCAGATACAGCCCTGGCATCTTGAGTCATCGTCGGTACGTTCTTGTAGGTTTACCACCTTCAAGGTGCGGAATAGTGGTCAGTAGCAGTGCTAGTCAGACGACAGGTAGACGCTGGCCAGTTCTAGACCTTGGGACCAGACCTAAGCCTCCGTAAGGATCTGAGCCAGTTTGACGAGGGCCAGATTGTGATGGCTAGACGACTGGGTCAGAGCATCTCCAAAACTGCAGCTCTTGTGGGGTGTGTCCTGTCTGCAGTGGTCAGTATCTATCAAAAGTGTTCCAAGGAGGGAACAGTGGTAAACCGGCGACAGGGTCATGGGCGGCCAGGGCTAATTAATGCACGTGGGGAGCTACTGGAGCTCAAGCTGCTGAAGAAGTTCATGCTGGTTGTGATAGAAAGGTGTCAGAATACACAGGGAATCAGACCAGTCAGGGTGCCCGTGCTGACCCCTGTCCACCACCGAAAGCGCCAACGATGGGCACGTGAGCATCGGAACTGGACCACGGAGCAACGGAACCAGTTTGAGGTGTTGACTCGGTCTCCAAATCCCCCAGATCTCAATCCAATCGAGCGTCTGTGGGACGTGCTGGACAAACGAGTCTGATCCATGGAGGCCCCACCTCACAACTTACAGGAGTTAAAGGATCTGCTGCTGACACCTTGGTGCCGGATACCACAGCACACCTTCAGGGATCTAACACAATATTAGGAAGGTGGTCATAATGTTATGCCTGATTGGTGTGTGTGTGTGTGTGTGTGTGTGTAGGAGCCACCAATGCTAAGAATGGTCAGGTGTTTAAGGAGCTGATGCAGACCCCGAACTTTCGTATCACTGTGGTTCCTGAGAGCAACACCGTGGAGCTGTGTGGAGCTCTGAAGGTAACACACACACACACACGCTCGAGTGCGGTCCTAAAGCCTGTAGAATTCTATATGTGTGTGTGTGTGTGTTTGAACTTTAGAACATCGTGGCGGTAGGTGCTGGATTCTGTGACGGTCTGGGCTTCGGTGATAACACCAAAGCCGCCGTGATCCGTCTGGGTCTGATGGAGATGGTGTCCTTCGCTAAGATTTTCTGCACCACCACCGTCACCTCTGCAACCTTTCTGGAGAGCTGCGGTGTCGCCGACCTCATCACTACCTGCTACGGAGGGCGTAACCGCCGCGTCGCCGAGGCCTTCGTGACTTCCGGCAAGGTCAGGACCCGACTAGTCACACGACACAATACATACTAAACTAGTATACTCTCAACTCATAGTAAACTGGGGTCGGCCATTCAAAATGGGAACACAGGAAGTATGGAAATAGAACCCAGAGGCAAGGTTGAACAATACTGTGGCCACTCCCTAAGCAGGGGATAACCACAAATGAAAAGGCGGCCAAGTGAACAAATGAAAGGCTTAAAAACACTCGCAGCCCACAGCAGAGAAAGTGGATAGAACAGGGATAGCGCAGGACTGGAAAAAAGGGAACCTAGCACAAGTGAAACCTGAACTCCACCAACTGGCGTTCCCCGTGCACTGGTTTACCAGTAGGATGTCACGTTGCCTTTGAGGCAATCCACTCTCCCAGGGGAGTTCCATAGTGAGGCCAAGAATGTCTCAACACTGGGGTGAGTTCCCAGAGAGCTGAAGAATGCTGGTATCACCGAGTGGTTCAGTATCATGGCACACTTCCACCTACTCCAGCAGCCACCACATCACACTAAACCATCCAGCAGACTTCGATTCGTGGTATGTTCCGACTCATCTACCCACATTCCAAGCCACACAACAAGAGATCCAACATCCATCCAACATCTAAAGTGCTTAACCATCTGATATGCATTGGAACGCCTGTGCAGTTTGTTGACTATCCCTCTATGCCGTGATGTCTTGTTGGGAGGTGTGATGCATGGAGGCAAAGTGGTAGCCTAGTAGGTAGACCAACTAGTTGCGGGTGCCCCTGCGCTCTGACCCCAGCTTCCGTAGATGTGTAGACATATCAGTCATGGACTCTACCCCCCTAACCAGATATTAGTGTGCACGGACTACACTTAAACACCAAGGAGCAGCCAGATGCTCACAAGGTTAATATCCATGAAGTGAAACACCAGCTGGTGGAACCACTTTTTAGACCTAGTGCAGGGTGATCAGTGAGTCTAGCAGGTCCACCCTATCTATACTGGTATGATACACCTTAGACACAGCATGGCTGCTGACCTCAGAGACGGGATGCACCTAAAACTGTTGTGTATTTGCATTCATGTCTTGCTGTAGACGATCGCAGAGCTGGAAGCTGAGATGCTGAACGGCCAGAAGCTTCAGGGACCTCAAACCTCAGCTGAGGTTTATAAGATCCTGAAGAAGAAGAACATGGCAGAGAAGTAGGTCTTCATCATCATCATTATCATGACTATCGATACCAATTCTATAGCTCCAAGCAATGAAAATGGGTCACTTACACCAATCAGCTATTACATTAAAACCACCTCCTTGTTTCTACACTCACTGTCCATTTTATCAGCTCCACTTACCATATAGAAGCACTCTGTAGTTCTACAATTACTGACTGTAGTCCATCTGTTTCTCTACATGCTCTTCAATGGTCAGGACCCCCACAGAGCAGGTATTATTTAGGTGGTGGATCATTCTCAGCACTGCAGTGACACTGACATGGTGGTGGTGTGTTAGTGTGTGTTGTGCTGGTATGAGTGGATCAGACACAGCAGCGCTGCTGGAGTTTTTAAATACCGTGTCCACTCACTGTCCACTCTATTAGACACTCCTACCTAGTCGGTCCACCTTGTAGATGTAAAGTCAGAGACGATCGCTCATCTATTGCTGCTGTTAATCCATCATCAGTGGTCACAGGACACTGCCCACTGGGGTCGCTGTTGGCTGGATGTTTTCGGTTGGTGGACGATTCTCAGTCCAGCAGTGACAGTGAGGTGTTTAAAAACTCCACTCATACCAGCACAACACACACTAACACACCACCACCATGTCAGTGTCACTGCAGTGCTGAGAATCATCCACCACCTAAATAATACCTGCTCTGTGGGGGTCCTGTGGGGGTCCTGACCATTGAAGAACAGAAGTATGTAGAGAAACAGATGGACTACAGTCAGTAATTGTAGAACTACAAAGTGCGTCTATATGATATATTTAAGGTACTGTCCGTATATTTTTAAGCCAACAGATTTCATAAAAACCACAATGAATGATGAACACTACATGTTTAAAAGTAGACATGTGGACACCATAAGCATGTTGGACATTCGACTCCAAAACCATCACCATCTAAGAAATTAGAAGATGTGTCCACATACCTTTGATCATATAGTGTGCATATGTGTGCAAACCTTTGGCCTCAATCATGCAGACAGCTAGTTTGACTCCTTATGACTCTAGTAATCAAGCTTATCAGATGTTGAAACTGTGCTAAAGATCATTAGTGTCTAAAGTCTGAAGTAGAATGAGTTCCAGCCCAGACAAGCCACAGTTAAGGACTAAACTTCTGTCCCTGGACCAGGATCTTCTCACTAGTTTGGTTTTTATGTCTGTGTTTAATCCTGTTTTTGTTTGGGTGCAGGTTCCCCCTGTTCGTCTCCGTCTATCAGATCTGCTTCGAGGGGAAAGACGTTAAGGAGTTCATCACCTGTCTCCAGAAACATCCGGAACACATGTAGGTAGGCATGACGTATAAAGCACAACCAGGAACCATCAGGATGTGGAGTGAAGATGGGACCAATCAGAACCATGAACACCAGCAACGCTCAAGCAATAAAGCCATCATGACCCATGCAGGGTCCAAAATGATCAGTCCACCAAAAACCATCAGAAATCTCATGCCAACTATCCAGAGTCTGGATCATCTGAACCCACCCCAAAACATCTAAACTCCTTCTCAACACACATCCATCTAGAACATTTCAGAACATATATGACTGAAACCACCAAGATCATGTGACCCACCACTAAATTCGGTTCTCCAGTTTTCTACCTTTCGCATCGATGTACCCTTTAGTTCCATACACGACCTTTATATGACCTTATATGCAGAACCATACACCGATCAGGCATAACATTAAAACCACCTCCTTGTTTCTACACTCACTGTCCATTTTGTAGTTCTACAATTACTGACTGTAGTCCATCTGTTTCTCTACATACTTCTGTTCTTCAATGGTCAGGACCCCCACAGGACCACCTCAGAGCAGGTATTATTTAGGCGGTGGATCATTCTCAGCACTGCAGTGACACTGACATGGTGCTGGTGTTTTTATTTAATTACATTTTTTTAGTTTTAATTTAATTTAATTGCACTTTTTATATTTTAATTTATTTTTGTTTTATTTTATTTTTGTTTATTTTTGTTTTAATTCAATTTAATTAAATTTTTTTATTTCAGTTTATTTTTAATTTAATTAAATTAAATTAAAATCTTATTTTATTTGTTTTTATTTAATTTAATTACATTTATTTTAATTTAGTTTTCATTTAATTTAACTTTATTTAGTTTAATTTAATGTCCTGACCATTGAAGAACAGGGTAAAAGCAGACTAAAAAAGTATGTAGAGAAACAGACGGACTACAGTCAGTAATTGTAGAACTACAAAGTGCTTCAATATGGTAAGTGGAGCTGATAAAATAAACACTGAATCTGCTGCTGAGCTGCACGACGCACAACGTTACGTATTCAGTAGGGGTTGGGTTCTACTAAAGCACTACGAACCCTCACGATCAGCATGATAGCTTTACTTACTGCTTCATACCATTGTTGTAAAGTTTACGTCTCATCTTTCCTTTGTGCACTTGTCAGCGGCCCCTAGTGGTCAAAAAATACCCTCAATCAAGACTTGTGATTCTACTTTATTAGAACTACATAAAATAATACAGGTTTTTAATAACGCACAATTTTTTTAACCTTTATAATCAAGAGTGAACGATTATCTTTAATAAAAGCAAATAATAGAAGCAAATCTGTGCTGGTTTGGTTTCAGTTCTTTAAAAAAAAACTGCAGGGAAACGAGGCAGCGGTAGCGATCTCAGACTTTCGGCACGATGGCAAAGTTGGCGATTCCACAGTGGTTTCTGTTCTGGGCAAGTCGAAAATACCCGTTCTCTCCCCACGCCGTACCCCAACTGCAAAAAGAGGAAACAGAAAGAAAGAGAGGTTGATTAGATCATTGAATTCATCATTATATAACCAAAACTCAGGCGCTAGGGTGGTGAGTTACACTCGACCACTACCGCTCGCCTGGAGTCTTTGGGTGACCTAAGGTTCCTAGTTTTTGGTTCAGGTAGAGTAAAGAAATTCCCCCAAATACAAGGAACCCTGCGAACGATATACAGTAGTGTTCAAAAAAATAGCAGTGACTTTAAAAAAGTGAATAAAGCACAAAATCATTATAATAACTTTTATTTCCATAAATGCAAATGCACTGAAAATACTCCACTTTCAATTCTAAATCAAAACATTAACTAAATGTAGCCAGTTTGTGTTCATCCTTTACAGAAAGTTAAGAAAGATGAACATTAGGCTGTTCAAAATAATAGCAGTGCAGCATTTTTCTTTAAAAGCTAAAAAAATTTATCTATAACATGAAAAAATGTTTGAGGTTTCACTTTACTTTAAATTACTGAACTAATATTTAGTGGCATAACAATTGTTTCTGAGATCTGTGTTGCATGAAGTCGATCAACTCCTGGCACCTCTGAACAGGTATTCCAGTCCAGGATGATCAGACGACATTCCACAGTTCTTCTGCAATTTTGGGTTTTGGCTCAAAAAAATGTGTTTCAGACGTCAGAACACAAGTTCTCTCTGAGATTGAGGTCAGGGGATTGTGCTGGTCACTCTATTACCTCAATCTTGTTTATCTGTAACCAAGATCTTTTGGGTCATTGTCATGTTGAAACACCCATTTTAAGGACATTTCTTCTTCCACATAGGGCAACATGATCTGCTCAAGTATTCTAATATATTTAAACTGATCCATGATCCCTCGTATGTGATAAATAGGCGTAACACCATGGTATGAGAAACATCCCCATATCATAGTTTTGTACCACCATGCTTTACTGTCTTCACAGTGTACTGTAGTTTGAATTCAGTGATCGAGGGTCGTCTGACATACTGTCTACGGCCACTAGACCCAAAAAGAACAATTTTGCTATTACCGGTCCATTTCTCTTTGGACCAGTCGATGTGTTCCTTGGCAGATTTAAACCCATTCAGGACGTCTTTTTCTTAACGACGGGACTTTGCAAGGAGTTCTTGCTGGTAAATCGGCTTCACTTAATCATCTTCTGTACTCACTGGTAACTTCAGATGTTCCTTGATCTTTCTGGAGGTGATCATTGGCTGATTATTTGCCATTTTGGCTATTCTTCAATCCATTCGAACAGTAGTTCCACGCTTCCTTCTGTATCTTTCAGGTTTTGGTCGTCACTTCAAGGCATTTTAGCTGAGCAGCCTATAATTTGCTGCACTTCTCTGTATGTTTTTTCCCTCTACAATCAACTTTTTAATCAAAGTACGCTGTTCATCAGAACAATGTGTGGAACAACCCATTACAGTATTTCAGAAGGAAATGCGCTATAACCAACCTGTGCAACATTTGCCCCCCTCCTACCTTAAATAAGGGCCAAAATTGACACCCGTTCTTCTGCAGAATGAATGACTTCACCAATTGAACTCCTCACTGCTATTATTTTGAACAACCCCCTTTCAATCAATGCTTCGATTACTCAGAATGAGCGGCATGCATGTCCTATTGTTGGGTTTGTTTTGTTTTCATTACTCTACTACACTTTCAAGTGAATTATTTGCTATGTAGAAATATCACTTCTACTAAAAAGTGATTTATCAGGTCAATGGTGTTGGACTGCTATTTTTTTGAACACCACTGTATCTGCTGGTTCTAGAATATGTTCAGGTCATTAGAGAGGACCAGATCAGGCAGTGGTGGATAAAGTACCTGAAGGCCATACTTGAGTAAAAGTACAAGTATCTTACCAGAAATTTACTTTGATAGAAGTAAAAGTCACCTTTTAGAATATTACTTGAGTAAAAGTCTTAAAGTCTCTGATGTTTAATGTACTTAAGTATCAAAAGTAATTTTCTAACATTGAATGTACTTAAGTATCGCAAGCGGTCAGAATATTAAAAAACATTAAGATTGTTCTTTTAAGTACATTTTCTTCCTTTATCTGAACATGATTTCTGCCAAATCATGATTATAATCAGCTGTTCATATCACCTATTTGAAAGCACGTCATTGTTTAGGTTATTTTACCTCATTACTCGCCCTAAATTGCCTTTTTCCATGTGTTGTAGGCCTAAAATGCATGTTTCTGTAATGTTAACAGTTGACCAGACAAAATATGAAATATTTTGGGTTCATATAGGATGGAATAAGAGTCGATGTAAATGTGAGAAACATTGCGTCTATTTTATTTGCATTTTCTATACTGTCCCAATATGATTTCTGATTTGGGTTGTACATTCAAGTCATAAATACAGTCAGAGGTGGAAAGAGTACTAAAATATTGTACTCAAGTAAAAGTACTATTACTTTGATGATTTTTTACTTAAGTACAAGTAAAATTACTAGTCTAAAAATCTACTCAAGTAAAAAGTAACTCATTTAAAATGTACTCAGAGTAAACGTTACTGAGTTACTTGTTTAACAGAAGGAGGGACGTCATTTTCCAACAGAAGTTGATAGATGAATGATACAGCAGAATACACACAGCTCACCAGCCATGCAGCATATCAGCAGCTCACACCTAACAGCCTGCAACTCTGCTCTTATCAATTCAAAACAGCATTATTTCTGTTTATCCTCAATAAATCGCTGTATTTTATAGCTTGTTGGACTTGACGCTAACTAACTTGGTTCAGGTCAATAGTGCCAACTAGGGTTGCCAACTTTCAGAACTGGAAATAAAGAAACACCCTGGACTGAACCGCGACCCAGATCAGTCACACAGCAGCAGAAAATCATAACCATTTATCTGCTTACCTGATCTACAGTATATCCGTGTGTTGTCCCATTAGGGATATAATCCACTTTATTTACGACCATCTTGTATGTTTCCAGAATATATAAACCCAGACCCAACTGTTTTATCCACCTAACTAATGAAAACTCTTGTAGATCATTTATTCTCTCGGCTTTCCCGGTAAAAAGCTTAAATTGGTGATTCGTTCACTAAACTGTCATTTATACAACAACCAAAGAGATTGAAATTCCGCCCAGAATCTGAATTCGGAAGCTCTGATTGGTTTATACATCTGAATCTCTTTACCAAATTAACCGATTTATAGAGTTGTTTGTGCACAACATCATAATGAAACAGAGTGAGCACTTTGACTGAAATGCTCAGCGGGCCGGATCAAACAGCCTAACGGTACATACTTAAGTAAAAGTAAAATTACAGGTTGTAAAGTACACAAGAAAACTACTCAATTACAGTAACGCGAGTAAATGTAATTCCTTACTTTCCACCTCTGTATACAGGATACATCCCAATAACGTATGACCACTGAATTTTGGCAGAATTCATTTGAATCAAAACTCAAGAGAGTTTAACAAACATGTGGCACTTTTAGCCCTTTAATTATCTGCTCAAATATTAGTTTGAGTCTAAATATTTGGGTAGAAATAATCTGTATTTAAATCATCTTGATCTACTCCCTGGTTGGCGTGTGTTAAACTAAAAGATATCAATAGATAACACTGTGGTTTTAGGAAAACACCATTTCTAACTTATATGTCAAGCAGCAGCTGAAAAATCATCCATGAAAAGTTATTTTAGTTATTTTCTTGTTGGGACCATTAAAGGGGTAAAGACGTGCTGCATTTCCCTCGACACCACAAATCTTTTCTCTGCAGGTGTAATACAGAAGTGATCTGAAGAAATATCTGTGTGCAGGTGAGTTTCTGGAAATGATAGACGTGTCTTCGTGAGTTTTACACTGAATTCATTCCAAGAGAATGTAGTGAAACGTTTTATCTGTGGTTGGAATGTAATTGAAAATGGTAGCTGGATATCTAAATAATCTTAATGCTAATTATAAGAAATATGAACCTATGATGCTGCGGCTTTACTGTGTTAATCATTCTTAATTTATATACATACATTTACATACAGCAAATGTAGAGAAGTAAAAGTAAAAGCTGACGTACATTTTTTATACTCCAGTAAAGTACAGATACTCCAAAATATACTTAAGTACTGTAATGAAGTATTACTACTTCGTTACTATACACCACTGCATTTAGTGAACTGGAACCATTTTTGGACTTCATTCATGTGACAGAGCTCACGACGTCCCCTGTAGGGCATGAGTTAGCAGTATTAGCGATGCTGACTACTTTGCGCTCATAGCTACACTTAGCGAGCGTTAATTAGGGGTCCAAACATCAAAGGTACCGGAACCTGTCTGTTTCTGTTAAAACAAAAAACCTAGACCAGACAGTAAGTCGTACGGACATGAGACTTGGTCAACAGGTGAAGGGTGAAGGTCTTTTTATCCTGCTACTCAGCCTGACTGGCCTGATGGTGGCGCTATAGTGTAATGTCAGACTTTGAGGTCCGTATTCTACCCCGTATGACGTTGAGACCTCGACCATAATTTGTTCATCGTTTTTCGGCTCATTGAATTGTTGGGGGGCAACAGACAACACTACATACATTATAATGCCAAAAGTATTTGGACACCTGACCATGAGTGATTGAGTGGCTCTGTGTATGGGAATTCGTGTTTATGGCCGGACACTGATATTGGGGTTCCAGTTCGTCCCAGAGCTGTTGAGTAGGGCTGAGGTTTAGAGCTCTGTGTAGGACGCTGGAGTTTCCTTCCCTAAACTGCTGCAAAATTAGAAGGGGTGTCCCAATACTTTTGTTCACATTGTATATATTTTATGTAGCCAAAACTCCCACTGTTGGGATGGGGAGGTGAAATTAATAGTACTGCAGACGGTTTGGGAACTCATGGTGTAGTGTCCACATATTTTTGACCATGTGCTGTTTGTGTACTTGGTGTGTGTTGTGTATTGTTGTTTCACCTGTTTTTGATCAGCCAGTAGTCCAGTCCATTTTCCTTCCCGTAGCCGACCACCAGAACAGCGTGGTTCACCGCCCGGGAGTCACACAGGGGGTCGTAATAAATCCCTACACAAACACACCTTCAGGTTTTCATGCACAATTTAAGGTGGAAGACGTTTGCGTACCTAACACACGACCCCTCTGACACATGGAGTGGCCAACCGCTTCTTTTCCCCTGTACGAGGCCAGTTAAACAGTACCGAGAGTCACGCACTGCTCTCCATTATTCGTTTCTGTGCAGCTCCTCGACCAGCCAGCAGAGGCTGCAACTGCAGCAGCGATACCCACTATCCGACGCCCCCCTCCAGCTGGCTGATATCAGAGCAGGGATTTGAACCTGAGAACTTGAGGTCTCAGCAGCGCCACCTATGCGCCCCAATTTATCGTAGTCAATCCGTCCTTTGCTGCTGGTGGATCCCTGATTGTAGTCGAGGTGGGTATATCTGTACAGGCGCCTCTCTATCTGCTAATCAGGGTCCTTACACAGCGTTTGAAGACCCCGCCCACATAGTCCGGTCATCCCACCCTAGCAGAGACTGCCGATTATGCCCGCTAGACAGCGCCCTGCCGACCGGTGGCAATGAGTTTCGAACTGAGGAGTTACGACAATTTTGAACCTAAGAGTTTGTTTCTCACCGCTCTTGTATCTGTGGAACGATGGCAGTTTGGCGTTGATTCCGACTGAAACCGGTCCGACGGCAGCGACCGCCAACCTCAGCACTGATTCATTGCGTGGAAGAATCCAGAACCCAGTACAGTGCCCAGCCTTGTTCTCGGAGGAGTAACGACAGGAACCCTCCTGTACAACAACACAACAATATCACATCAATATGACGTCTACCCATCAGGGGGCGTAAGTTGCGCATACAGTGACTACAAACTCGACTCGGAATCGTTTCAAATGACTCTGACTTGACTTGCAAAAAAAGACTCGCGAACAACAAGAGTCTCTAGCGTCAGCATGTGTTAACTTTAGTTACGTGTGATAATTATATATAAATATTATTATTATTATTGTTATTATAAATATTCTGCTCTCTAATAATAATAACGCTCCGGCCGTCTTAACCCACAACACACACAATGTGTAAATGTTCCAGCAGCTTCCGGTGTAGTGATGAAGCGTCGCTCCCTACTCCCTACACAGTCTGAAGTTCACTTCATTTGAACATTCTCGTTCCCTTTGGATCAGAATCTCACTTAAAATGGTGGAATACCCTACGTAGTGCACTTCACAGGAACAACCGGGGTGAATGGAACGCTCCTACAGAATCGGTGCTGATGGTTGAGAGACGCTTTCTGAACCAATCAGAGCTTCTGATTGTAATTGTTAGTAAGAAATGCTGTTATTTGCATTTATTCAGTTTGCGTCACACAGATGACGTGGTAATGAAACGCTCGATCGGCTTTCTAACGACTTCCTGTTTTACTTCACCACCGGGAAAAGTTTGGAGGTTTTTAATTATAAGCACATTTACAAAATAACGGATTCTGTTCCTAATGGGACGCACGCTTATAAATGTAATAGCATCTGGAAGAACAGAAGCTAAGGTAAGCAGCGGTTATGATGGTTTTTGCTGTGTTTGGGATTTTGGCCGCTGTGCCGTGATTTATCGAGCGCTTTTGTTCTGTAATGAAAACAAAACGTATCAGTTGAAGCTTTTAACTGGAACCTTCTTGTTACAGAAATTACATTCATTTACACAATGAGGAGGAAAGTAAAGACACGAAGTAAAACGGCTAAATACACTCGCTAATCTGTTGTTGTTTTTATCTGAACTTACAGATTATTTCTTTATTTCTACGCTACATTTATAATATATGTTTTGTGTAGATTATATTGACTCCTGACTTGACTCGGACTATAGCCTAAAGACTTGTGACTTGACTCGGACTCTAGTCTAAGGAAATGGAAACACGTACCCTCGCTTCATACGGGTAGTACCAGGCCGAGTCGATTCCGTTGTTCTGTTGGATGTAGCTGAAGGCTTTACTGATGAATCCTCCCTTGCAGCCGTGGTTTCCGTCCTTGACGCTGCAGTCCACCAGGTTCTGGGCGCTCAGAGGAACCAGGCGACCCGACTTCTTTTTCATCTGAGCTTCCAAAGATCCGATAGCGCTGAACGCCCAGCAGGATCCACACATACCCTGCAGAAGTGGAAGAAGAAGTTACTCGAGGGTTTTTCTGATCCGCCAAGACGTTGCGTCGGGCGCCAATTCATACACACCTGGTTCTGGACAGGGCTGACGAGGCCCTTCGTGACCCAGTCCACGTGGTACGGGACGGAGAAGTCAGTCAGGAAGAGGAAGCTCTTGTTAGCATCATGATGAGCGATGTTCTCGCCTCTTAGTCCATTCAAGCGTCTGTTGATTTCTTCTGGCGTCTACAAACACAGAACAGAGGGATCAGGAGGGATATGTTCTTTTATAAGTGTATTAAACCTGATTCCCCGGACCGTACCATGTCTGAGAGATGGTTGGTCCCCATGGTGAAGGTTCGGCGTCCTGCTGCAGCTTCTGTGTTGTGCTTGGTGGCTTCCAGAACGTTCTCCTGCCAAATGGCTCTTCTGCAGGCTTCCTCATTCTGCTCATCACAAACACAGGAGGTTTCTTCAGCTACAGCTCAGCACAAGTTCCTTCTGCTTTCACACCTTTCACGCTATGCATTATATGGCCAAAAGTATGTAGAATAAAGCTTGGGGAAGGTCTTTTCCAGCATGACCCCACCCCATTGGTCAATTCTGAGCCAGAAATGATGAGATGTCCCCCAAAATGTTGTGCCTAGCCTCCCGGGAGAGTGAGAGTTTCATGTTACTGCACATGGTTTTGATATCAAATGTAAAAAGCTCATGGTCGAGTGTCCACATAATTTTGGCCACATATAGATTACACACCGTTGTCAGATTACTGTACAGTGTATCACAAAAGTGAGTACACCCCTCACATTTCTGCAAATATTTCATTATATCTTTTCATGGAACAACACTATAGACATGAAACTTGGATATAACTTAAGAGTAGTCAGTGTACAGCTTGTATAGCAGTGTAGATTTACTGTCTTCTGAAAATAACTCAACACACAGCCATTAATGTCTAAATAGCTGCAACATAAGTGAGTACACCCCACAGTGAACATGTCCAAATTGTGCCCAAAGTGTCAATAGTTTGTGTGACCACCATTATTATCCAGCACTGCCTTAACCCTCCTGGGCATGGAATTCACCAGAGCTGCACAGGTTGCTACTGGAATCCTCTTCCACTCCTCCATGATGACATCACGGAGCTGGTGGATGTTAGACACCTTGAACTCCTCCACCTTCCACTTGAGGATGCACCACAGGTGCTCAATTGGGTTTAGTCCATCACCTTTACCTTCAGCTTCCTCAGCAAGGCAGTTGTCATCTTGGAGGTTGTGTTTGGGGTCGTTATCCTGTTGGAAAACTGCCATGAGGCCCAGTTTTCGAAGGGAGGGGATCATGCTCTGTTTCAGAATGTCACAGTACATGTTGGAATTCATGTTTCCCTCAATGAACTGCAGCTCCCCAGTGCCAGCAGCACTCATGCAGCCCAAGACCATGATGCTACCACCACCATGCTTGACTGTAGGCAAGATACAGTTGTCTTGGTACTTCTCACCAGGGCGCCGCCACACATGCTGGACACCATCTGAGCCAAACAAGTTTATCTTGGTCTCGTCAGACCACAGGGCATTCCAGTAATCCATGTTGTTGGACTGCTTGTCTTCAGCAAACTGTTTGCGGGCTTTCTTGTGCGTCAGCTTCCTTCTGGGATGACGACCATGCAGACCGAGTTGATGCAGTGTGCGGCGTATGGTCTGAGCACTGACAGGCTGACCTCCCACGTGTTCAACCTCTTCAGCAATGCTGGCAGCACTCATGTGTCTATTTTTTAAAGCCAACCTCTGGATATGACACCGAACACGTGGACTCAACTTCTTTGGTCGACCCTGGCGAAGCCTGTTCCGAGTGGAACCTGTCCTGGAAAACCGCTGTATGACCTTGGCCACCATGCTGTAGCTCAGTTTCAGGGTGTTAGCAATCTTCTTATAGCCCAGGCCATCTTTGTGGAGAGCAACAATTCTATTTCTCACATCCTCAGAGAGTTCTTTGCCATGAGTTGCCATGTTGAATATCCAGTGGCCAGTATGAGAAAATTGTACCCAAAACACCAAATTTAACAGCCCTGCTCCCCATTTACACCTGGGTCCTTGACACATGACACCAGGGAGGGACAACGACACATTTGGGCACAATTTGGACATGTTCACTGTGGGGTGTACTCACTTATGTTGCCAGCTATTTAGACATTAATGGCTGTGTGTTGAGTTATTTTCAGAAGACAGTAAATCTACACTGCTATACAAGCTGTACACTGACTACTCTAAGTTATATCCAAGTTTCATGTCTATAGTGTTGTCCCATGAAAAGATATAATGAAATATTTGCAGAAATGTGAGGGGTGTACTCACTTTTGTGATACACTGTATATGTTCTCACCGGGCTGCTGTACTTCTTATTAAATTCAGTCTTCCAGGACATCCAGTAGCCGTCCAGACTGGTATCACACCCCACCTGAGACACCAGCAGAAGCAGAGACACGATACGCACCATCCTTCCTGTAGAAGCACAATGTTGTCAGCGGTCATAAGTATGTGGACGGGCTGCTTGTGATGATATTAGACGTGGTATTTAAGACTGGACTGCACCACTGCTGAGGTAGTGAAGTTATTAGTTCGACAGTTGTGAGGTCGTAGTGCTGTTGTGCTGGTAATAACCAGTTTAACTTAGAAGCAAAGCAGCTGTTTAAACTCTACATCAGTGTTATTATTATTATTATTATTATTATTATTATTATTTCTGTTACTATTATTATTATTTCTGTTATTATTATTATTATTATTAAATGTTATTATTATTATTATTATTATTATTACTATTATATCAATATGATTATTATTATTATTTATGTTATTGTTATTATTATTATTGTTATTAGTATTATTAGTATTATTTCTGTTATTATTATTATTATTGTCATTATTATTATTATTATTTCTATTTTTATTATTATTATTATTGTTATTATTATTATTATTATTATTAATATTATATCAATATGATTATTATTATTATTTATGTTATTATTATTATTATTATTATTATTACTACTATTATATCAATATTATTATTATTATTATTATTTCTGTTATTATTATTTCTGTTATTGTTATTATTATTATTATATTATTATTATTAGTACTATTATTATTATCATTATTATTATTATTATCATTATCATTATTGTTATTGTTGTTATTATTATTATTATTATTATTATTATTATTATTATATTATTATTATTAGTACTATTATTATTATCATTATTGTTATTGTTATTATTATTATTATTATATTATTATTATTAGTACTATTATTATTATCATTATCTACAGTATATTGTTGTTGTTATTATTATTATTGTTCTTATTATTACTATTATTATCATTATTATTATTATTATTATTATCATTATTATTATCATCATTATTATTATTACTATTATCATTGTTATTATTATTATTATTATTATTATTGTTAATACTGTTATTATTACTATTATTATTATTATTATTATTATTATTGTTATTAATATGACCGTTAATATTATTATTATTATTATTTTGTTATTATTATAATTATTATATTTTTTGTTATTATTATTATTATATTTATCATTATTATTAATATTATTATTGTTATTATTATTATTACTATTTATTAGTAGTAGTAGTGGTTGTTGTTTTATTATTATTATTAAATATTATAATTATTAAATAAATAATAAGAAAAAATGTTAAAGCCATAACTACATATAGTTAGAAAATCTAATAGAAAAAGAAAAAACACAACCATGCTGTACGGGGACTGTAACTAACTGGGAGCACACTAGTCCTGGAGCCTGGGATCTAGGAGGTTAGTAGAATGACCAGAAGGTAGAGCTGTTGTAATGCTGCTTGACTGGATGTGCTTTCTTTACCGTTATGAAGAGCGGGTGTGTTTTATTAGAAAAGTGACAGGGCCATATATATAAAGACTATATTAAGACTATATTAAGGCTGCACCCCACTTTCTACCACTGCTAACCTCTCTGAAGTGAGATGGTGGACAAAACCTGAGACAGCACAAATTTTGACTGTTTAGCACCATTTTCAGCCACACAGAGGATGTGGACGTGGTTGCCAAGTGTCACCATAACAGCACTTTCTACGTTCCTCAACAACAACGACACTGTACTTACAGTAAAGCATGGTGTTGGTAGTACTATACTCGGGTGCTATACTGTGTTTTGCTGCCAGTGGAAGTGTTACATGGCTAAAATAGGATTGGTATACAGTAGGGGCTCGGAATCAAGAGGGCTTCAAGTCTTTTGGGACGCACCCCAAGGTCTAATAAACAACACGTGTGGACAGTAGGGTAACTGATGAACTAAACAAGGGCGGGGCAAAGCAGAACTAAATGTAAACAATCACATTTGCTCTGGTGACGGAGACTCTAGAGGGGAGTAAGGAAAGACTGAATGGAAATGGCATCTAATCCCACTCTTCCAAGTGCAGAAGCGGCATCAGAATGTTCTTGGCTTACAGGCTTGCTTGTCTGAATCCCTCAAATGCACAAAGAAACAGATGATACATCAACACCAGGAGATTTTCTCTAGAACCTTTGAGTACTCTGGAAGCCTTTGAGACATGATGAGGTGTCCTGAAGGTTCATGAGTCTGGAGTCCACACGTCTGGTGGACATTAGGATTTGGCCTTATAGTGCCTTTCTAAAAGCCAAGGTCGCTTTACAGGGGTAAAGAAGAAGGAACAAACCTTTGGTTGAGTAGAAGAATAAAAGCTGAGCTTTGAACTTTGTGTTCCTTAGTTTGGGGCCCATGATGCTAAAAGATCTGCCCCAAACAGTGACCAGAGGGCCTAAGTGTTCAAGCAGGGCAGTAAGGGTTCAGGAGAGTCCTCAACCATGTAGAGGTTTGTAAACTGCCCAGATAACAAGAGTACATTGGCATAACATTAGAAAATTACGCTGGACCAATGACATTTCGGTCAAAAGGCCGCCAACCAAAGGAAGACGAAGGGCTTATGTTGGCCTAACCAGCGTAACTGAGCAGATTGGGGTTTTGTTTGGGACACCAGTAAGAAGTGAAGTGCAGGAGCCCAATAGCATGAACCAGAGTTTCACAATCTGTCATGAAGAGCACAAGGTTAAAGACAAGACCAGAACCTTGATATGAGGTTCAGAAGAAAGACCAGGGTAGCTTAGTTGACTCAGCAGGTCAGCAGCAGATTTGGTCCTGACAAAGATCAGCATGACAGCTTGAAAATGAAGGCCAGAAGATACAAAAGTGCTTAAGACGCATCAACCAAACCCTGTTCGACCACTTCCTTCAACACCCAAAACATGTGACACGCAAGAAGAAAGAGACCAGTGACTTAAATAATTAATCATAGTTATTAATCACACTATAACATATCTGGATGACTTCCTTAGCATCACACTATAGTGCCAGAAGTATTTGGACACCTGATCATGAGCTTGTTACACATCCCATCTCAAAAACATGGACATGACCACAGAACTAGAACTAGAACATCTTTCATTCTGTTCTAGTTGGATCCTGGAGAGTGAATTACTGCACTAATTTTAAACAACAAGGTCAGACTCACAGTCAATGTTCCAGTTCATCCCAAAATGTTCAGTAGAATCGAGGAGGTCAAGGCTCTGTTGGGAACACTGGAGGTTTTTGTCTTGGTTAAACATTTTAGCATTTTAGAACCTCATACTACTACTACTACTACTACTAATAATAATAATAACAATATAATAATTAAAATAATAATAATAGTAATAATATTAATAATAATAATAATAATAATATAAATGATAAAAATAATAATAATAACAATAATAATAATTGAAATAATAATATTAGTAATAATATTAATAATAATAATAATAATAATATAAATGATAAAAATAATAATAATAATAATAATATTAATGATACAAATAAAAATGATGATAATAATAATAATAGTAATAATGATAATAATAATTAATAATAATAATAATAATAATAATGATAACAATAATACTACTAATAATAATAATTATTATAATAATATACCAATAATAACAACAATAATAATAATAATAACAATAACAATACTAGTAATAATATAATAATAATATAATAATAAAATAATAATAATAATAATAATAATATAATAAAATAATAATAATAATAATATTAATATAATAATAATAAAACACATGTATACATTAATTAATTAATACTTAAATAAATAAATGATTAATTAAATAATTAAAACCATTAATAAATGAATAAATAAATATACATTAACATTTAGCTGTAATAATAATGTTTCATTTTTAATTAAAATATAAACTTTAATTTGATGTCTTTGTGAATGTAATGCCTTCTGCTGTTCATCACTAATTATCACACACACACACACACACACACACACACACACACACATACACCAGACTACAGAGTAGACTTACCTGAACTTCAGTAGAGCTGCACTGATGGACCGAGGAGCTTCTGACTGCACAACACATGTCTTCTACAACAGGAAGTGACCAAACAGATCCGCTAACTGTTCACACTGTACTTCCTGTTCTGTATCAACCACTAACTACACTTCCACAGTCGAGCAGGCTTCACACCAGCATGGGTTCAGTCACAGTACAGGAACAGTTGGACCGTTTGGTGTGCAGGAACTCTACTGAACACATGTTCACATGACCTTCTCATCACCAGTGCCTGACCTCACCAGTGCTTCTCAGATCTAATGGGTATATAAACACTGTTATGGTGTATAAACCATGTGTTTGGGTGGGTAGAGTGGAGCTCCACCCTGGCTGAGGGGGTTCTTCTCGAGGGGTGCTGGGTGTGGGATGTTATCAGCTCTGTGTGCTTGGTGCTCCTCAGTCAGTCCCTGATGTTTCCTCCAGTGTGTGTTTATGTTTGGTTCTGGTACCAGTAGGATCATGCACATGTTTCCTCTCACTGTGATGCTGGCGCTCAGTTTTAGTTCTGGTTCTGGTTCTGGTGTGGTGTTGAACTCGTCCGCGTTGAAGGATTCGGACCCTGTGCACCTCTTCCCCGTTCTCACCGTTAATTATGAGCGCGTCCGGAAACCTTTTGAGATCTCGCTGTGGATCCTGCTGGCGTCACTCATGAAGCTCGGTGAGGATTTATTTACATTTAATACTTAATAATACTGATACATTATATTTTATTTCTTATATTCATTTACTGTTGTTCTATACATGATTAATGATGTATAATTAAAGGTATATAACCACAATATTGTAATAATAATAATAAATGTATTAATTGTTATTATTATATAGTAAAAGTTATATAACCACAGTACTCCATTAGTAATGATTAATTAATTATATATCTGGTATTATTCATTTTATACCAAATATTAATCGCAAAGACTTAAATTAAATATTGCAATAATAAATCATAAATATTGTATATTTAATAATATATAAATAATATTACATTATTTAAGTTTCACACATTATTGCTGTATTAGAAATAATAATAATAATAATAATAATAAAATAATAATAATAATAAAATAATAATAACTATAATAATAGTAATAATAAAAATAATAAATAATAATAATAACAATAATAATAATAAAATAATAGTAATAATAATAAATAATAATAATAATAAATAATAATAATAATAATAAATAATAATAAAATTAATACTAATAATAATAATAAGAAGAATAAGAATAAAATTAATAATAATAAAATTACTGTTGCATTCATTTTTATTATTATATTACGGATGTATTGACCCATTTTTAGCCTCCAAGAGGAAACAATCTCCTGATACATGATAGAGTCCAAGATTTATTCTAACAAGGTTCTCGAGACCTTCTTAAAGCCCAAACAGCACAGAAACGTAACAGATACCAACCGAGGGTGCATTAACTCTGGCTCTACAGAGCAGGACGTGTAGGCCTCTGTATCAGGGTCAGTCAGACGTCTGAGCTCCACCCTAGAGCTGGTGATAACACACACACACACACACAAGCATAAACACACACTAGCATAAATACACACACACACTAAATAAGGTCTATCCAAATAGACTTGCCACCATGGTTAACCACTAAACCACTATATCAGGCCTAAAGAAATGATCACATGACCAATATGACCTGACCTCAATGGGGGAGCCAGATATGCTTGACCAGAAGAAATATCTCAACACACACAACAACCAAATGATTAGCCAGATCACCAGATCCCCTCCTCATTGCAGACTTGTACTGGTGCTGGTTGGACCGTTGGATTACATTAGAGTCTCTCTCTTCCTCTAGGCTTCCACGTGATCCCGGGCATCTCCAGCGTGGTGTCGGAGAGCTGCGTGCTGATCATGGTTGGTTTCCTGGTTGGAGGTCTCATTAAACTCTCAGGTGAACAGCTTCCAGTTCTTGACACCAACCTCTTCTTCCTGTGTCTCCTCCCGCCCATCATCCTGGACGCCGGCTACTTCCTTCCTCTCAGGTCTTTCGCTGAGAACGTGGGTTCCATCCTGGCGCTGGCCGTGCTGGGCACGCTCTGGAACTCCGTCTTCGTGGGGGCCGTTTTATACGGGGCGTGCAGGCTGGGCGTGGTCCAGGCGGGTGGAGTGGACCTTCTGTCCTGCCTGCTGTTCGGGTCCATCTCCTCGGCGGTGGATCCGGTGGCCGTCCTGGCCGTCTTCCAGGAGATTCACATCAACGAGCTCCTGCACATCCTGGTGTTCGGAGAGTCGCTCCTTAATGATGCGGTTACCGTGGTAAGTGGAAGAAGGGTGCAGTACAAGGGGTCAGTTACTGGTTTAAAGGTTTAGGGAGTTGATTAGGGGTGCAGGAAGTGGGTCAGTTACTGGTTTAAAGGTTTAGGGAGTTGATTAGGGGTGCAGGAAGTGGGTCAGTTACTGGTTTAAAGGTTTACTGGAGTTGATTAGGGGTGCAGGAATTGGGTCAGTTACTGGTTTAAAGGTTTGGGGAGTTGATTAGGGGTGTAGGAAGTGGGTCAGTTACTGGTTTAAAGGTTTGGGGAGTTGATTAGGGGTGCAGGAAGTGGGTCAGTTACTGGTTTAAAGGTTTAGGGAGTTGATTAGGGGTGCAGGAAGTGGGTCAGTTACTGGTTTGAAGGTTTGGGGAGTTGATTAGGGGTGCAGGAAGTGGGTCAGTTACTGGTTTAAAGGTTTAGGGAGTTGATTAGGGGTGCAGGAAGTGGGTCAGTTACTGGTTTAAAGGTTTAGGGAGTTGATTAGGGGTGCAGGAAGTAGGTCAGTTACTGGTTTAAAGGTTTAGGGAGTAGATTAGGGGTGCAGGAATTGGGTCAGTTACTGGTTTAAAGGTTTGGGGAGTTGATTAGGGGTGTAGGAAGTGTGTCAGTTACTGGTTTAAAGGTTTAGGGAGTAGATTAGGGGTGCAGGAATTGGGTCAGTTACTGGTTTAAAGGTTTGGGGAGTTGATTAGGGGTGCAGGAAGTGGGTCAGTTACTGGTTTAAAGGTTTAGGGAGTTGATTAGGGGTGCAGGAATTGGGTCAGTTACTGGTTTAAAGGTTTAGGGAGTAGATTAGGGGTGCAGGAATTGGGTCAGTTACTGGTTTAAAGGTTTGGGGAGTTGATTAGGGGTGTAGGAAGTGTGTCAGTTACTGGTTTAAAGGTTTAGGGAGTAGATTAGGGGTGCAGGAATTGGGTCAGTTACTGGTTTAAAGGTTTGGGGAGTTGATTAGGGGTGCAGGAAGTGGGTCAGTTACTGGTTTAAAGGTTTAGGGAGTTGATTAGGGGTGCAGGAATTGGGTCAGTTACTGGTTTAAAGGTTTGGGGAGTTGATTAGGGGTGTAGGAAGTGTGTCAGTTACTGGTTTAAAGGTTTAGGGAGTAGATTAGGGGTGCAGGAATTGAGTCAGTTACTGGTTTAAAGGTTTGGGGAGTTGATTAGGGGTGCAGGAAGTGGGTCAGTTACTGGTTTAAAGGTTTGGGGAGTTGTTTAGGGGTGCAGGAATTGGGTCAGTTACTGGTTTAAAGGTTTGGGGAGTTGATTAGGGGTGCAGGAAGTGGGTCAGTTACTGGTTTAAAGGTTTGGGGAGTTGATTAGGGGTGCAGGAAGTGGGTCAGTTACTGGTTTAAAGGTTTGGGGAGTTGTTTAGGGGTGCAGGAATTGGGTCAGTTACTGGTTTAAAGGTTTGGGGAGTTGATTAGGGGTGTAGGAAGTGGGTCAGTTACTGGTTTAAAGGTTTGGGGAGTTGATTAGGGGTGCAGGAAGTGGGTCAGTTACTGGTTTAAAGGTTTGGGGAGTTGTTTAGGGGTGCAGGAATTGGGTCAGTTACTGGTTTAAAGGTTTAGGGAGTTGATTAGGGGTGCAGGAAGTGGGTCAGTTACTGGTTTAAAGGTTTGGGGAGTTGATTAGGGGTGTAGGAAGTGGGTCAGTTACTGGTTTAAAGGTTTGGGGAGTTGATTAGGGGTGCAGGAAGTGGGTCAGTTACTGGTTTAAAGGTTTAGGGAGTTGATTAGGGGTGCAGGAAGTGGGTCAGTTACTGGTTTAAAGGTTTAGGGAGTAGATTAGGGGTGCAGGAAGTGGGTCAGTTACTGGTTTAAAGGTTTAGGGAGTAGATTAGGGGTGCAGGAATTGGGTCAGTTACTGGTTTAAAGGTTTGGGGAGTTGTTTAGGGGTGCAGGAAGTGGGTCAGTTACTGGTTTAAAGGTTTGGGGAGTTGTTTAGGGGTGTAGGAAGTGGGTCAGTTACTGGTTTAAAGGTTTAGGGAGTAGATTAGGGGTGCAGGAATTGGGTCAGTTACTGGTTTAAAGGTTTGGGGAGTTGTTTAGGGGTGTAGGAAGTGGGTCAGTTACTGGTTTAAAGGTTTGGGGAGTTGATTAGGGGTGCAGGAAGTGGGTCAGTTACTGGTTTAAAGGTTTAGGGAGTTGATTAGGGGTGCAGGAAGTGAGTCAGTTACTGGTTTAAAGGTTTGGGGAGTTGTTTAGGGGTGTAGGAAGTGGGTCAGTTACTGGTTTAAAGGTTTGGGGAGTTGATTAGGGGTGCAGGAAGTGGGTCAGTTACTGGTTTAAAGGTTTAGGGAGTTGATTAGGGGTGCAGGAAGTGGGTCAGTTACTGGTTTAAAGGTTTGGGGAGTTGTTTAGGGGTGTAGGAAGTGGGTCAGTTACTGGTTTAAAGGTTTAGGGAGTAGATTAGGGGTGCAGGAAGTGGGTCAGTTACTGGTTTAAAGGTTTGGGGAGTTGTTTAGGGGTGTAGGAAGTGGGTCAGTTACTGGTTTAAAGGTTTGGGGAGTTGATTAGGGGTGCAGGAAGTGGGTCAGTTACTGGTTTAAAGGTTTAGGGAGTTGATTAGGGGTGCAGGAAGTGGGTCAGTTACTGGTTTAAAGGTTTAGGGAGTAGATTAGGGGTGCAGGAATTGGGTCAGTTACTGGTTTAAAGGTTTAGGGAGTTGATTAGGGGTGCAGGAAGTGGGTCAGTTACTGGTTTAAAGGTTTAGGGAGTTGATTAGGGGTGCAGGAAGTGGGTCAGTTACTGGTTTAAAGGTTTAGGGGTGCAGGACGTTAAACCCTTTGTTGTTGTTGTTGTTGTTGCACAGGTGCTCTATCACCTCTTGGAGGAGTTCGGAGGCTCCGGCTCTGTGGCTCTACGTGATGCATTACTGGGCGTGTTCAGTTTTGTAGTGGTGGCATTAGGGGGCATCGTAGTGGGCGTGGTTT